>NW_003852475.1:925499-967458 GCF_000181295.1 Otolemur garnettii | reverse complement strand
TGAGCCACAGTACCCAGCCCCAAAATGTATTCATTAGTTAACTAATTAATCAAAGGAGAAAAGACAAAACAAAATCCAGGAAAAGAGGGAGTTAAATAGTAAAGAATAACTAAGGATGGGGAAGAAGAAAAGAAATGTGGGAAAGAAATACATACACGTGAAGAAAGGCAAAGAAGCATGGTAGAGGGAGGGCGTTCTCCCCTCCAAATCCAGACCAGGTCCTTCAGTGTCCTCCGGTCTCTGTGCTGCCCTCTCAGTCTGCCTGTTGAGCTTACCTTGGTGTGGATGCTTGTTAAATGCTGTTTCTTTCTTTCTTTTTTTTTTTTTTGGCCGGGGCTAGGTTTGAACCCGCCACCTCTGTCATATGGGACTGGCGCCCTACCCTTTTGAGCCACAGGCGCCGCCCTACTTATGTTATTTTCAATAAATATATTGACAATTTTCTTAGAAATTTGTGACAGTTTAGGAGAAAAAACATGCAGACTGCAAAGCCTAGAAATACTGAAAAATTAAGAAGTCAGAAATGTCACGAATGCATAAAATATGTGTAGGTACTAGCCTATTTTATCACTTACTACCATAGCTTATCCAAATGTATTGTAAAATAATTAAATTTATCAACACTAACATTCACAAACAGGGACTATACATGGAGCCTTTAGCAGTCTAGAAAAACAGTTGTAAGCAATCTCAAACAATTCTAGAGATTCCAGTATTAAATCACAAGTGGATAAAATTAACTGTAGTCTATATCCTATACTACTGTAATAATTTCACAGCCACCTTCTGTTGCTATTGTGGTGAGCTCAAGTGTCCAAGTATCCACTTAAAATGCTCTGTGACGTTAATCATATCGGCATGAGCAGGTCTTCTCTTTAGTAAAATGCATATTGTGGTAAAACGTGATCTCTCATGGTTCCCACATATTTTTCATTGTGTTCAGTGTGATACTGTAAACACTATAGGACCCAGAGGAAGTGCCGCTAGTGATGCTAGAAGTGCTCCCAAGAAACAGAGAAAAGTTATGATATTACAAAAAAAAAGTTGAATCACGTGACATGCACCAGAGGTTGAAGTCTGCAGCTGTAGTTGCTGGCCTTTCATGTAAGACAGTTCACCTTGTAAACAGACGTTGTACTAATGAATAATGCACATTATTATAAATGTATTCTCTCTTCCTTAGGATCTTCTTAAGACCATTTTCTTTCCTCTAGCTTACTTTGTTGTAAGAATATAGTATATAATACATGTAACATACAAAATGTGTTAATCAACTTTTTATATTATCAGTAAGACTTCTAGTCAGCAGTAGGCTTTTAAAAGTTTAGTTTGGGGAGTCAAAATTTATGCATGGATTTTTGACTGCATGGGGGTCAGCATCCCTAACCCCTACATTGTTCAAACATTGACTGTGCTGAATGCTACTAGTTATCTACCTGGCAAAAATAAGTATATAGGAAATAGGCATAATTGTTTTTCTTGCACCACTTAAAAAACAAATTGTGGATGTATATAATATTTAAATGTAAAGGAAATGATAGATAATACAAAGTACAGTGGAACCTCCATAGTTGACACCTCCCTACATTGACCTCCTCCTTAAGTTGACCTAATTCTCGTAGACCAGACTTGAGCTACTTGTATGTATCAGTACATTAGGCCTAGTTTCTTGTGTTGACCATCTCTGTCTGTTGACCAATTTATTACAGCCCCTTGGATGGTCAATTTACAGAGCTTTTACTGAAACATCATATAAACCAAATAAAATTCAGAAGCTATGAAAGAAGTTAACAAACTTTTTTTATACTATAAATTTTGTATCATTTACTACTATAAAAGATATATGATTAATATAGCCAATAGACAGAGTAGATTTGGGGAGAGAAAAATTTGAATGTAGAAGATGAATATCTGTAATATACAAAGAGCTCTTACCAACTGACAAGAAGGAGACGTATTAGACAGTAGAAAATTGGGCTACTACTATATATATGAGAAGGCAGCTGACAGAAGTGCAAATCCAACTGGCCGAACATCTTGAAAGATTCTTCAAGTGTTCAGGTAATGCAAATTATGTAACAATTAAATATCTCTTTAATCATATTGCAATAATAAGGAGGAAAATAATGCCACTTTTAAGGATACCATGGACAGGGTACTCCCATGTATGTGAAGTATTACACTTTTTGAAAAGCTAGCTGGCAGTAGCTATTGAAATTTAAGAGACTGTGTCATAGGAGTAAAAGTATTTGTTAGCCCAAAAGAGTAAAATAGTACATAGGAAGAAAGCAAATGCAGATAAGAGATTTCAGTAAAGTTTAGAAGAGGGAAAGTAGATGGATATCATGAACCAGCACAGAGAAGGGGAATGAACCAGAGTGGAAGCAGTGGGGATTGAGGAAAATATAACAGAAGAGAAGACACAGATGGAAGATGGGTCGGGAGGTCTGACTGAGCTGAGGGCTGCAGCCAGCACCAAAGCCAAGATCAGCTTTATTTTATAATATCTCACAGGGTTGTCTACGGGGAAGTAGCCCTTGAAGACACATGTTTTTTAACTCATTTAAATGGGTGTTTAAATCCACAAAAAAATGCTAAATCTGTAGGCCAGTTTTTATCACAAGTTCTGGCACAAATTTGGTTTTTGATACCATAAACAGCTTGATAACGTATCATAAATCATAAAATGTTTTCACCGTTTGGCCTTAACTTGTCCATCTTCCAAAAAGTAAATGATGTTGCCATAGTCAGCATCAATACTTTTTAGAACTTCCTGGAATTGATGATGATTCAATCCCTTGGCCCTTATGAAATTCACAGTCTTTACAACAATGTCCATGACATTATCCATTTTTAAAGCTTTTGGGCATAAATTTTCTTGATGAACTCTGCAGTGATACTTCATCAAATGTGAGTGTGGGGCAGCAATTGCATCTCATCTATTAATTTTATAAGTTTTGCTCTTTTATTTGTCATTGCTGGGGCACCATCGGTAACTATACCAGATATGTTGGCAGTAGGCAAAGAAATTTGCTTCAACATATTTTTTCTTCTTTATATAAATTTCATGATTAATTTGTGTCTTTTAATGGCACTAAAGAAGCCTTTTCTTCAGTAACATGATGCCACATATTCATCATCAATACCTCTAATAAAAATGGCAAGTTGAATCATAGTTGTAGAATCAGTGCTGTCATCTCTCGCCAAAGTGTAAAATTTAAAATTAGCAGGTCGGCTCGGCGCCTATAGCTCAACCGGCTAAGGCGCCAGCCATGTACACCTAAGGTGGCAGGTTCGAATCCCCAGCCCGGACCCGCCAAACAACAATGACGGCTGCAACCAAAAAATAGCCGGGTGTTGTGGCGGGCACCTGTGGTCCCAGCTACTTGGGAGGCTGAGGCAGGAGACTCGCTTGAGCCCAGGAGTTGGAGGTTGCTGTGAGCTGTAATGCCACGGCACTCTGCCCAGGGGGATAGCTTGAGGCTCTGTCTCAAAAAATAAATAAATAAATAAATAAAATAAAATTAGCAGGTTGACTCTCTAATCTTCTTTCAATAGGTTTTCCAGTTTCTTCAGTTGTCCTGGCTTAGTCTGATGAGACTTAACTGATTTTAGAAACATCCCCTTTTTTTAAGGGCAAATTATATCCTCTATGCTTCCATACACTGTTTAAGGAATATACCATCAATAAATGGTTTTGATTTTTTTGCTATTAAAAATCCTACCACATTAGTTTTACAGTGGAATCTATCTGAGTCGTAATGTATGTGGAAACAGCCTAAATGCCGCCCAACCCAGGAATGGATTAACGAGCGCTGGTTCATGTATGCTATGAAATATTTCTCAGCCATTAAAAAAAATGGAGAGTTCACAGCCTTTGTATTAACTTGGATGGAAGTGGAACACATTATTCTTAGTAAAGCATCACAAGAATGGAGAAACATGAATCCTATGTATTCAGTCTTGATTTGAAGACAATTAATGACACTTAATGATACGGTGGTGGGTGGGGAAAGGGGAGAACAGAGAGAGAGAGAGAAGGAGGGAGGGAGGTTGGGGAAAGGAAGAACAGAGAGAGGGAAGGAGGGAGGAGAGTGGGGTCTCAGTGTGTGACACATCTTGTACCCTCAATGAATATTTTAGAAAAGGAAACCTAATATAATAATGTATCTGTGAATATATTACTGATGGGCATTTGCAAGGTTAAAGGAAAAATTTAAGATTTCAGAAAAAACAACCGTAACAGGAAAAATTAAAAAAAAAAAATCTGGGAAAATGAGAAGTTGTTCATGAAAGATGTCGTTGGACTATGGGATTTATTTACTGATTTACTGTGGTGGGAAGTCAATGATGACATCTCTAATTGATACCTCCAGAAAAACAGTGACGCATGTTATCAAAGCATTTCTGAGAGGCACTATATTGTAATAATTAAGAGTACAACTGCCTAGATTTGAATTTTCATTATGCAACTCACTTCAAGGGATTTTCTTAATGTCTGTGTACCTCAGTTGTCCTGCTGGTAAAACAGGACGACAGGAATGAAATAATAGGTGTATATTTTTAGAAAAATTTCTGAAATGCAGTAATCACTTTATGAACCTTATTAGCTGGACCCGTATGTTAAGGGGCAACCTGGTGAGACGTAGGCCCAGAAGGCAGAGAAGCACAGGTAGTGCATTTCTTTTCCTTGTTCCGATTATCAACTCTTTAGTCATATGTAACTTTCTGTATTTTCTTGAGTAAAATAACATTGATTGACAAAATTGATAAAATTGATAATATTAACTGACAAGTTATGAGAGAAAAACAAAATAGTGCTATGGTGACTATAAATTTAATGAAAATTGGAACAAAGAAAAACTTAATTCACTAAAGGCAGGAAAGTAGAAAAAAATCAACAGATCTCCCCAAATAAGAAAGAAACTTGAACAAGCCTCACCTAGGGACAAAAAAAAAAAAGAGTAAAAATGCAGATAAATCACATTAGACATTAGAAAATGGTGTGAACTATGGAAAATGGGATTTTTATACCAACAAACTTGCCTACCTAGTATTCTAAGGAATATGAAAGACAAAAATCATCTCAGGAGGAGGTAGGAAACCTTAGCCAACCAGCGACCAGAGAAGCTGGGCAAAAATCTACCTGTACAAAGCAGCTGACAGTTTCACAAGTAGGGATTCCCCTATCTTTTTGTCGCAGATAATTTTTATTGTTATTTAAACCATTTCAGATGAAAAGTTTCCCAACCTGTTCTAAAAGACAAGAGTAATCCAGATACTAAAACTGGACTAGAAGAGGCCACAGATAAACACAGTGTAAGTCACGGAACATGCGTTAGGGAAAATTCCAGATCAAAGGTGATAGATACCATCCCGTGGAGCCTTCATCCCAAGTCTGTCCTTTTCTATGAACAACAAAACTGTCACCCAAACAAAGTAGGTCTGACTTTAGTGCCAATTACAGCTATGACTTGAGGGAATCCCCAGGTTTTCTCTGCTCTGTGGTCTGGAGGGTGAAAGCCGGGCGGGGCAGGGGGGGAGAGCTGCCTTTTCATGTCTGTGCCTGATGGAGTGGTGTCCACTGCGAAGTTTGAACTGTGTTGAGTAGCAGGACACATAACAGTCTTTATCTGGCTTTTAGTTCTAATTTGCTGCTATTACCAGCAAGGTTCCCTTTCTTTATTTTCAGCTAGACCTTCATCCCTTAAGTAACTCTTACAGTGATAGCAATTAATGACCTCAGAAAGGTATTTATAAAGTCTAATGAATACATGAGAAAATATGTGCATCTCTGTATATAGAGAGGGAAGGAGTGAAGGGTATACCAGCCCCTTCTTTTTTTTTTTTTTGAGATAGAGTCTCACTATTTTGCCTTCGGTAGAGTGCTATGACATCACAGCTCACAGCAACCTCAAACTCTTGGGCTTAAAGGATTCTCTTGCCTCAGCCTCCCAAGTAGCTGGTACTACAGGCTCCTGCTACAACATCTGGCTATTTTTTTGTTATTGTTGTCTTTGTTGTTTAGCTGTCTCGAGCCAGGTTTGAACCACCATCCTGGGTATATGTGGCCGGCACCCTACCTACTAAGCTACGGTCAATGCAACTTTGTTACATGTTTCCGAAGTTAAAAAATAATAAAATAGAACAAAAAGACCTCATCTTTTATTCCCTTGAAGAGCCAGCATGAAACCTTTACAGACTTTCATGTTGTTTTGTTATCAATTTCTAGGAGTCTCTTCGTTTTCAAATGTATATTTTGACCTCTTTGCAAATGTATAATATTTTGGTCACATGGAAACACTAGTGAGTAAAAGGCCACTCTCTCCTGTACATTACAAGGCGCTTCTGAGAACAGGTGGGAATGGAGGGCGAGGGTGCCTTGGGTATGCTTGGTATTAAAGAAAGCCTTATCAGTTTGATGCATCAAGGAACTGGGACGAAGGTTCCCAACCCCAGACTGGTGAGCACTTTCCTACTTCCTTCAATGCAATTCTTATAAAGGTCAACATACTGTTTAAAAAGAGTCCAATAAAAAATGACTCTCCAATAACATATTAAAAGTTATAACAAATTATTATCAAGCAGAGTTTATTTCAATAGTACAAGGAAGGTCTAACTTTAATGATTCCATTAATTTAATCCTCTATATATTAAAAAATAAGGCAAGAAATCCATATGGTCATTTCATTAGCTGCCAGAAATTACACTTCGTTACCTAGCTTAATCTTAGCAAGCAAGAAGATACATAATACAGTTGTCTATCACCATCCTATAGGAAATATAGTTTTCAATGCTGAAGCATAGAAGCATCTATATTAATCTTATAAAAATACAAACATGTTTATGTTGCTCCTACTTAATAGTTACTGGCCAATCCAATAAGAAAAGTAGAGAAATGAGGGGCATGTATAGTGGAAAGGATGACACATAGCTGTCCTTATTTCTGAAACATGGGTTGCGAGCAACATGGCATAGTGGAAGGCCCATGTGGCCTGCAGTCTGAAGACATGGGTCACCACTTCTTAGATGTGTGACTTCCAATACATCACTTACACTTTCTGGGTTTGTGTTTGGTAAAACGGTCATGGGTAACAATATGTGACCACAAGCTACATCAAGTTTAAGGATATTAGTAGATAAACTTTATCAATAAATGAGAAAGTTCTCTACCACATAATATAGAATATAAAAGCAAACCACATCACTTCTACATAACAACAATAATTAATTAGAAAAGTAACGGGGAGAAATGCGTTAATAGTAACCACAACAAACTCTATAAAATACCTATAAATAAGCCTGTCTGAGAGCTCTATAAATCATTTGTAAGGCATACAGTAACATTTTACTGCACAGTGAGGGATATGTATTGTGAAATGATGCAACATCCACAGATGGGAAGCCTCAACAACGTAAAACTAACAATATGAATTTCCGTAATTTAAGGAAATAGCATCAGATCTCATTTGTCTATTCGATAAACTTTGACAAAAGCTAGAAGAAAAATTTTGAAAAGAAAACATGAAAGAGAACCTGCCTATCAAATTTCAGAACAAATTATTAAGTTAAAGTAACACTAAGGTATTAGCTCAGTAGTAGAAAAATAATGAAAGAAAATATTTCCAGAAGCAGTGTTTAAATAGGAGTTTTGTTTATGATAGAGGTTATTCTTTTAAAGCAATAGAGGAAATAATAGGCATTCACTAATGTATTTTAAAAATTAGTTATATTCTAACAGCATAAGCAAAAATAAATTTCCAGCGGGTTCATTTATTAAATATAAAAATATATTATTATGATTTTTTGGTAAGTTATTCCTAAGAAAGATACAAAATCCAGAAGCCATCAAGGAAAGGACTGATGTATTTAAATATAAAACCAAACCAATCAGCCAAAGAATAAAATCCCTATTTTGGAAGACCTTATAAATAAAGTAAAAGACAATAGGAAAAAATCAATATTAATTTTCATACTATACGTAAGGAGTCACTACAAGTCAGTAAGGACAAACAACCCAAAAGAAAAATGACACAGGCTCAGTGCCTGTGGCTCAGTGGCCAGGATGCCAGCCACATACACCAGGGCTGGCGGGTTCGACCCCAGCCAGGGCCTGCCAGACAGTAATGACAACTAAACAAAAAAATAGCTGTGCGTTGAGGCAGAAGTCTATAGTCAGCTACTTGGGAGGCTGAGGCCAAAGAATTGCTTAAGCCCAAGAGTTTGCAGTTGCTGTAGCTATGATGCTGCGGTGCTCTACTGGGGGCAACATAGTGAGACTCCATTGGAAAGTTGGGAGGATTGAAATAATACATAAGGACTTGGTCAAGCCTGTTACACAGTGAACCACCAGTCATTGTATCCGTTTGTCTCTGCACATCTGTCCCCATCTGAATGACTGGGACCTGTGACATTTCCCACCTTGCAGTGTGTCTTCAGCTCACTCATGAAAGACAGTCTCCTGTCTTCCTGTTCTGTGTGTCAGCACCTCAGTGGGTGCCCACAGAGTCAGTTTGCCCCGAAGTGCAGGTGCTTTCCCTTCCCCAATCTCTGCTCTGGCCTTATTGTTCATGCCTTGGCCAGCACCCACTTCACTGCAGACATTTACAGTCTTTGTGAAACATCCCCTCACTAAGAGTTTGTTAATGGAAAGGTAGAAAAAAGAATATTTTTTGTCCTCAATTCTGAAAATCCCAGGGTGTTCTGTTTTCTCCCCATCTTAATCTGTAAATTGAGATGTAAATTTACCCAGACACAGTAGATACTCATTAAATGGTGTTTGCCTCTGTGCCTCTCCTAATTCTATCACTACTTAACTCTTTCTGTAGCAAATCTCCAAACTCTAATTTTTCTGTTAAACCTGAAAATCTTACTGACTGTTATTATGGGTTGTTTTGGTTTGAAAAGCAAGTCATCATTCCAACATGAGTGCAAAGCGTAAGGCATATAATACACATAAAAGTATAATTCAGTGTCATCAGGTCACCTCTGATAGCCCCTTGGTCGACACCATGCTGTGGAATAAAATAATTGCTCCAGCAGGCGCTTCCTGAGTATGATGTACATAAACAACAGGTGTGCTGGTTAATTGTTTTCTCATCATGGTGCATATTTCACACCTCATAACTCCCAAATGGAATACCAAAAGAATACATAAAATTAAATGATTCAAAGACTTAAAGGGCTTATGCTTTTTAGGATAGAGGGAGAATCCATTGAAATCTATAAAAGGAACTGTAACTATTACCATTATTATTAACATCCCTAAATATGTAGTGTTTATTTTTACTTTAAAAATGGGCACATCAAACAAAGTTGACAACCTCATAAAATGAGGTATGTACATATTCAAGAAGAGTAAAGAAGTCCATACTCAGCTTTTACAAAAGGAATTTATCGTTAGTTATCTTTTGCCTCCTTTTAATAAAATGAACAATTGAAAATTGCGCGGAAGTGTAGCAGTAGGTGAAGACGTCCGTCGTTCTTCCCTTTGCTGGTGCCAAACTAGTCTTGGCCCTTTGCAGGTGAGCACTGAGCACGACCACTGGAAGGGATGCATCGGTAGTTATAATCGTTGCCATTCAGTGTCCTTGCACTTGTCACCATTTAGCGACCTCTCGGCTGCGTGTCCTCCTCTCCACACATTTCAAGCCAGATGAACTTGACTAAAGTTATGTTAAGTGATTTTTAGCACATTGAGTGTGTTGTATAAGATTCTTCGTGACCATCTGTTGTGAAGCTAACCATTTTGCTGGCATAAATCCATAGAGCTAGCGTCTCCCATCCCGTGACAAGACCAGGGATAATAGTTAAAATGAAATTCGAGCAACAATGAAACATGAAACAGCTAGTTAAAGCCATCGCCTCCTTTTTATTGAATTCTACTAATGTTCTCTTTTCCCTCCCGCGTGACTTGCTCTCTGTTGCAGTGGTTTGATGCTGGTAGCTTTGGGGTCCTTGTGGAAAAGCCCTGTCACTACTGAATGCATTCCTATTGACTTTGCTGAGGATGTGAAATAGTGTATTGAAAGATAAAATCAGACACTTAACTGTAACTGAAGAGGCCATTAATATTTTAACTCTTAGTCACCTCCCTGCCCCCTCCTGATTTTTTGTCTTTTCAATTAAGGGCAGAGATGGGAACTATATTATTAACAAGGCTTGTCATAAACTATGCCATCTCTTATTAGCCTCCATTTAATTTTCATGGTGGCTATGGGTGGTCATCCTGGAAATTCATATTAAGTGTGGTGGCTTACCTTGAACACACAGTTTCATTAGCCACTCGCCTGTGTAGAGACGCAGGAAAGGGGAATAATCTGTCTTTGGCCGTAGGCAGTACAAGGACAACTGTAACATTTTGAATTAAAGTCCATTTAACTGCACTTGAAGTAGGCAAAGTTAGCTTCAGGATATCATCCCACAGAGATTAGTGTTGGTTCAGAGTTCTCTGCTGCACAGGCCTACTGAATAGTCCTTTAGTCTCTCAGACAGGTTCCTTATGGCTGTGGATTCAAGTGACTCACTGAATCAGTCAGGATAGGGTGGTAACAACCACAAAATCTCCTAGGCTTCATACACGAAGATATATTCCTTGCTCGTTCTGCATATCCCTTGTGAGTCAGTAGGAGAGTTGTGCACATCTTAGATACTCAGAAGATGTTGGTGATGGACCAGTCACCATCTCAGATATGGCCAGTCCCTAGGTCAGGGAGAAGAGAGCTCTGGTGGGGAGTTCTCACATCAGTATTTAAAATTCTCTGGTTCGATGCATTCCACTCACAGCTCATTAGCCAGAACTAGTCACAGGGCCCCACCCAAGCACAAAGGGTGGACATGTTCCCCTTAGAAAAGTGAGCTTCACCTATGTGACAGGCAGCGCTCATGGCCACCGTAGTCCAACAACACCCTTCCCCCTTCTGTCCTCTACTTCAGAGACTAGAAAGCCCTTTCTCCGGGGTGGGTCCACATAGTACAGGTGCTGGCCTATGAGACCTAAATAGAAACTCATCTCGATAAAGGAGGGACAGAGAAGCTATAGTTATTCTTCATTTCTCTTCCACCTTCTTCCTGCCTGGAAGGCAGAAGCAGAACCAGCGTGCACAGCAGCCACGTTGGCATGAGACCCACACAGAAGACACAGAGCCAGGGACGGGAACAGCGTTTCCTTGGCCTCACCAGTGAACCACTGCACCAGCCCTGGGCTGCCTACCTTTGGACATTCCGCTGTGTGAGAAATATAAACCCCTGTAAGCTTAAGTCACCACAACTCAGGCCTCGAGGGGAGGTGCAGCTAAATAGAATACTGTGATAATCCTTATTTATAATGAACTTTAAATGGGAATATCCCATCCAAAAAGATGTGTTACCCACAGTCACTTTAATCAAATTAAAACGTGGACCTTGTTTTAGCCTATTTTTGCCAGTTGGTCCTTTTGGCTGACGTTTCATGTTGGCCCACTGTAACAGGCAATATAGGCTGTGTTGTGATATGGTGACATCCCCCAAAGTCCCTTTGACTACCACCTCTGGATTTCTTACTTTATGAGAAAAACAAATCCCTGTATGTTTAATCCACTGAAAGTCATTTTTTCTGCTTCTGAAATGTAGGTACAATCCTGATTGATGTAGTATTGCTTATTCTTGAATTTAAAAAGATTGTGTTACCCACAATTCATAAATGTTTTCAGGGTTTTTCTTTTTTACAAAGGAATATGTAGAAAGACAAGTCTATATAATATTCTGTTAAAAGTTCCAGGTTTATTTCCAATGGTCAGCTACATGCATCTGGAAAAAAAAACCTGCTTAAAATGTTTTTTATAACGTTTCTCTGTCCTTTTTCAAAATTGAAGAACGTTCTCTAAGAAATCCTTTAATAAAAACATAAAGCTTTCATTCCCTCATAAAAAAAATTTAAGGTCTTGTTTTTGAGTCTTTTTGGGGTACCTGGGACATGTACAGGATAAAATCTATTGGAAATAAAATGAAGGAAGGTAAAAGAATATAATGTAGTTCTGAAAACTTTATAAAAGCCTTAGAACTACCCATGAGAATATTGACCTACACGAGAATTTTACAGAATGTAGCTGAAATCTTCCAAGATGTAAAACACTTTAGAACAGAAACTGTAACCTGCTCAACATTAACCTTGACAGATTCAGGTTTTGTCACGTGAATGAATGAACGCCTCCACTTGAGAATTCAGAACCTTGAACATCCAAATTGAAGTAGGGTGGCTGAAAATTATCTTTATCTCTTTCTTTTTTTCTTCCACTTTTTATCCCATCCCCATTCTCTCTTTACATTTTTAACAGATTAAGTGGATGATTTCAACACCAGCAACAAAAAAATTGAATGAGAAAGTCTCTTCAAAATCACTGTCAGATTTCTCACCCATCCCCACCCGTGCTCCCTGGAAGGACAACTCTTGGCTTTATGACCATGTATTGATCTCAGATATCTTCCTTGAGCCCTGTCTCTTCTTTGCCTCCTACAGGCAAAGGGTGAGAGTTAGATAATAGTATTCATTTTCCAGACATCTGCTCATGTTTTAATGGCCTTTTGAAATTTGGGAATAGTTTCTCCATGAACCCACTACAGGACTGAAATGCCATTAAGGTCCAGATTGCAACAATACATAACTATCATAGCTGTAGCACTCAGCTTGGTAATAAAAAGAAAGCTAGTTTATTTTGGTGGAAATTCAAGTTAACATATATTCTCATCATACTAAGGTCAGTGCCTCCAGAGGTAAATGGCAGGACTCAAGATGGCTGAAATCCTCTACCCTCGTTTGCAGAGGTGATGAGTGTGTGAGATAGAGGGTTGGGGAGTAGCTAGGTAATTGGTGCTCATAACCATTTATTAGCCATAGACCATATTTTCAGATCAGGGAAGCTGGTCTCCTTTCAGAATAATGCTTTTAAATGTATAAGATAAAAGACATAGGATTAAGAAGGAAACTAATTATATTGAAGTGTGGTTACCAAAATATTGAAAAAACATACATGACCTAGTAATGCATGTGCTTCATTTCTAAAGCATGAAATAACAAGCTCAAGGGGCAGGTCTAGCTCAGTTGTTTTTTATTTTTGTTTTTAATTTTTTGAGACAGAGTCTTGCTCTCTCACCCCAGCTCTGTTCCAGTGGCATCATCATAGATAGCAACTGCAACCTCAATTCCTGGGCCCAAGCAATTGCTTCCGTCTCCTAAGTAGCTGGGACTACAGGAGCAGGCTACCATGCCCAGATGATTTTTCTGTTTTGTTTTGTTGCAGTTTTTGGGAGGGTCTGAACATTTGAACTTGCCACCTCCAGCATAGGGGACTGGCGCACTACTCCTTTGAGCCACAGGCACTGCCCATAATTTTTCTGTTTTTTTGTGGAGATGAGAGTCTTGCTCTTGCTTAGGTTGGTCTCGAACTCCTGACCTCAAGAACCTCCAACCTCAGCCTCCTGGAATGCTAGGATTACAGGTGTGAGCCACAGCAACCAACCTAACTTAGTTTTTAAATAATGATGTGCATACACAATATTTAGAGACATTTTCAACAACTGTAATGTGACAGGATGTCTGTAATTTCTCTTGGAGAACAAGCCTCAAGTTTGCTACCACTGTAGTTCGATGCCTGCATTCATAACTGAAGGAAATGCTAAATCTTAGTTCGTGTTTAGTGAAACTAAAGATGCAGTTCTTCCTCTCCAAGTTTATAAGTGCCCTCAGTTCTGTCTGTGGACCCCTGGACTCTCAGGTTAAGACCCCCTGAGAATCTGTATCATTCATTTCCTAGAAATTGAAAGTCTATATAGACATGAAACAATTACTTGTACTTTTTCTCCCATGCAGAGTTTAGTATTAACCTTTAGAAAATATTTGGAGGAATATGCTTCATATTTGATGCTATTCCTGACCATTAGTGAAATGCATACCCTGAGTTGTGTTCTGAGGAGTAGGGATGGGTTCTATGAAGACACCACACTGGTTTTTCTCATCCCTCTATATCCACTTGTATAGAGAAAAACAGCCTTGGAGGGTTTTTTTCCCTTTTATGCAAAGCTAGCTGGCCAGATATTGGACCCTACCAGGGACACTGACTTTATTACCTGCTCTACCCAGCAGACTAGGGTTCTCACAAGGATGGTGCCTGTTCTATAATCTGATATCTGAAACTCTCCATAAGGAAAGGAAAATGGCTTCAAGGAGCACCATGAACATTCTTTTAGAATTCAACATTGGTCTCCCATGGAGCATAGTTTTAAGGAAGAATAAGTTCAAATCAACCTCTTTATAAATGTAAATATCAGAGAATTTCTTCATATTTGACAGAAGTGAGATTTAAAACCAGGAATTTTTTTTTATTATTTCTTGTAGCAAACTAGAGGAACTGATTTAGCTTGTCCCATTACATGGTGATAAAGCAGCATTTGATAGCAGCAGCCTGTGTGATAAAATGATTATGGCAGCAGTGAGAAAGAATCTAATAAGAGAATTGATCTGAAGATTCCAATTCTGTAAGAGCCAGCATCGATCAACATAAATGTCAATAATGAGATCGTACTGAGAACTGCCTAATTCCTTTGGATGATTCTGAAGTCTAATGACAGATTCAAGAAGTAAATGTGAAATGGAATTTAAAGCTCTCACAATCACTCCATTGATCAGCAGCAGACTGCCTGGTACTTGGGTGCCACGTGACCCAGTCTGTCTTGGACCTGGGTAAAATTAATAAGAATTTGTTAAATATTTTCATATTGCAAGTCTTATGTTACCAGTATTACATGGTGACAGTATAATAACACTTGTTATTATACTTAGTAATTATAGTTAAACATTGCAGGAGGGGGACAGGAGAAAATTATGCTCTTATTTATTTGTGTCTTTTGAGGGGCCATGTCTAGGCAGTGGAATGGCAAAGGAAACTGTCAATTCCCAGGGTTGGTCAGGAAAAGTTATATGGTGTAGAATTTTCTAGTCTTTACTTACCATTTTATCACACCTTCATTGAGTGTCTGCCCAGGGTTTTTATTAAGCACTGCTCCTTAACTCCATAGGTAGCAAACAAGATTAAGTGTCATCTAGTTAGCTTCAGGATCAGAAAAACTGGGGCATATTAAGGCATGTGGAGCTGCTAAGAAGCAGGGCAAAAATGTCAGGTGGGTGTGCATAGATGTAAAGACGTGAAGACAAGACACTAGCTCTGCTCACTTTAACTGGAGGCCATCTTGTAAGGGAGACCAATGTCCAGCCTGCCTAATTCCTCTCTGGGTCAGAGCAGGGGGACAGGAAAGGAAATCCATTTAAACGAGCAGGGGCTTAAGAGCAGTGGTTCTCAATCTTCCTAATTCTGCAATGTATTTTCATTGTTAAAAAGGGGTCATGCCCCACAGGTTAAGGACCATTGGCTTAGAGCAATCTGCTCCTGACATTCTCACTGTAAAGCAACCTTGATTCAGCATTGGCAAAGTCAACCTTACTAAAGTATTTACCCTCCCTTTCTCTTGCTACTGTGTGTTCTGCCTTAGCTGGGCACCCTCTGTTGACTTCACATTTTCTGGAGTTTACTGCCAAAAGGGTGATTCTTTGATAGAAGTGATTATTGTATTAATATGCTCTTTCAAGACTCATTTCTGGTATGCATTACCAGGCATTCATTTGGCTTTATCACTAATTAATGATAAATGGGAGGGAAAAAAGCATACTATTCTGTTATTAAACGATTATGTTAAAATTCAGAGGTCTACTTTGACCCTAGTAAACTAGATCCTTTTGTGATTATGAGATATCTTTCATAGTCTAGTGATAACTATAATAATCAAGGCATCTAACCCAAGCAGTCTCACAGGGGATTAGGAGGACCTCATCCTTGTTTTTATATTCTGCTGTCAGCATCTTTCTTGCCCCTGTACTGTGCCCCACAAATTATGTCACAGTACCTCACAGTTTTCAAGTATTAATATGTCCCAAGGACCATAACTAACTGAATCCTTATCACAAACTTATGAATTCAAGAGTTCCTTCTCTTGAATTTCAAATCATCAGTAAGCTCCTGTGAGCCATTATTGTTATTATCCCTAAAAGAAATGAAGACTCAAAAGTAGCTCATCCTAATCACCCAAAGCCAGGATTTAAGCCCAAGATTATGACACACATGGCCACTTGCTTACCTGCCTCCCTGGTTATTGGATGTCCCAAATGGGGAGGGCAATTAATATGCAGGACTGGCCCAGGATTTATACTGAGTGTTTAAAAAGTAATTCTGAAGTCATTATCCTTTCTGTCTTAAATATGTCAGATATAATAGAGGGTTATATTGATTCCAGTTGATTGAGGTATTTTGGTAATGTAGTGAGCATAGCCACAGCTGTGGGCCTGGACTTTGCTCCAGTGTAGATCTTGATGACACACTGGACTTGGTGACATCTCCTATGAGTCAACCATTGGCTTTCTCAATAAATGATTCACATTTTACACAATGACTAGATTTTTATGCACTCAAGGTAAAGGACATCTTATTTCATTGGTTTTCAGTCTATAGGAAAGGGTTTATGAAAGAAATTTACCATCCCACACCAAATAGCTGAACAATAGAGATTTGTATGTAATAAATGTTTTGAAGCCACAGGAATTATTATCACGGGGCATTTGAGGAAAGATATTTGTAGTCTTTAACCCACAGTCTAAGAAAAAAAAGTATTTTCTTTAAAATCAGTTGATAACTAACAAGGTTTCAAAATAAACCCTTAATTTTACAATAATAATTACTCATTGGGAATTTGAATTTCTGCATAGTTGCTCAAATGAGTCTAAGATAAATTTCTTTTCCCTATAATACTCAGTTCTTTGTAATGGTTATTTATAGATTCATCACCAATTCCTCTGAAAAACAAGAACTCACTTTTGATATGTATTCTCAGAGGGTGAAAATGCTGTGATATAAAATGAAAGGAAAGCACAGAGGAAGATTACTTTGCATCTTGGAGGAAAGTTTCTGTCAAAGCAGTTTACAAAAATTAATAAATCTTCTGGGATTTGAGAAGATGGAATAATTTTAGGATTATTGTAACTGGTGACTATCTCAGAAGAAAAGAGAGAGATTATAGTATTTATATTTATGCATCAAATATCGCTTAATACTTCACAATTTCCACCCTAGGAGATTAGGAATTTTTCTTCTTCACCATCTTTCTTGGTGCCTGGTTCACAGATTCACATTGTTTACCACTGTCCAGATGGGCCCGATTAGAAAAAGTGTGAGTACCTGTGGAGTCTGAAGCTAAAACAGTGGAAACATGGTTTTATGTCTTGCGGGGGATTCGCCCTTTTACTGAATTTTCTGATGCAGTTGTAACTCCCTAATTCATCATACAAATGTGTGTAATATCATACTAATGTACTTCTCTTTCAGATGTTATAGCCAAGTTTAGTCAACTCAGAGGATTTGCTAAGGAAACTGATGAGAATTTTGAGTTGAAATTTTAACATCATTTCTATCTCAAATCCTGTTTTCAACAGCGTCCCCAAATATACCTGAAAAAAAACCCCACAAAGTTGAAATTTAAATATAGAATATATTTAGAAAACTAATAGAAAAATAAAAATAAATCCACTTGACTTAATGAAGCCTATGTAATAGCTGGGAACTGCCATTTGCCAAGAAATGATTTAGCTTCGTGAAATGTATTTTGCAGCTAATCCTTTAATGTCTGTTTTACATATTACCCTTCCCACTGTTAATGTTGAACAATATTGTAAGCTAGTGATTTTATGCCCTATATTTCAAATTGCTATTAGAAAGCCACATAAATAACAATTTTCAGCTGCTTGTTTATAATACCATGAGGCATTTCTTACCATGGGGTAAAGTAACAGTGGATTTAAAAAACTACTTTGGGGATAAAGCTACAGGGAAGCTGTGATACGCATCTGTAGCAACAAAGCCTGCAAGGCAAACTGAAGTAGTAAGTTTGAAACCCTGATAATTCACAACTTTGTATTAACTATCAAGGGAAGTGAGACAATGGGCTTTCATTGAACATGCAGCCAGAGATTGCATTTGCATGATCCATCTTCACAAATGTTGTAAAATGAATGGGACTCCAACATCTTGTCCTATTAAAACTAGGACGTTGAGCTGTAAAATGCAGATGAGTGCACATCACGAGAGTCATTTTCATCAACACTTTGATCTCTTTCTTCCCCAACCCCCATGCCACGAAGTACTATGAGAGTGAGTACTGCAGCTCATGAAAGTCCCAGTGGTTGTGTAATCTCTTAGACTCTGAATTTCATTTGTTCTAATCTTTCCTTTAATAATGTAAGGAGGCACCCATCTTATAAATAATTCCACATGATATTTTTTGGTTCTCCAAAACACTGACAAGGCATTTTCCCCTTCTTTGGAGGTCACATTCAGTGTTAAGCACTGATGGTTTGATTTTAGTATCTCCTCATTACAGTTCTGAGAACAGAGCAGGACCCAGGCATGGTTTCCTGCTGGCAGCCACATGGATGACGTGTGAAACCACCTTTGGCATCACAGGAGGACTCACTCCATGTCTTCAGGATTAGAACTATAAATCTCTCTTTGCACAGTTCTAGTGTGCAGTGTAACTGGGGGCCCTAGATTGACCCTGCCACCCCTTTGTGAAGAAGCATGCCAAGAAGGTACCAAAGCTGTATCAATGTCCACTGTGTCTGCATTTCCTCTCAGGAACCGTCTAAAGTCTCTTCTTCTAGACTTTTTCTTTCTGAACATAGATAAGGGTATTGGAGGCCCACAGCCAAGTTCAGCATTAGGAAGAAATGTGGGTGGACAAAGGAGTAGAGGGCCACATGTGTTTCAGAGTGTGATAGATTCAGATCTCACCTCTACTACTCACTTGCTCACTGTGTGACTTGACCCTGATTCCTGATTGCTATGACATATGTCTCGCCATTCCTGTCCTTGAATTCACTTTTGTGGTCTTGCTGAACGTGAAAAATATCACATTCTCCCTCATCTCCGGACCATTGCATACGCTCTACCCAGGGGGACTGTTCTTTGTTTTTTGGTCCCTCCTATGGCCTGAATGTTTATGTCTCCACAGAATTTATTTATTGAAATCCTAACTCCCCAGGTAATGGTATTAGGAGGTGGAGGCTTTCAGAGGTGATCGGATTGTAAGAGTGGAGCCCTTATGAATGGGATAGACCTCTTATAAAAAAAGGCTTTGGAAGGCTGCCTTGTTCCCCCACCACGTGAGGGCACAGCAAGAAGGTGCCATCTCCAAACCAGGAAGCTGCCCTCACTGGGCAGTCTGCTAGCACCTTGATCCTGGAATTCCTGGCTTCCAAAACTGTGAGAATAAATTTCTATTGTTTATAAGCCACCCATTTATCATATTGTGTTTTAGCAGCTGAACAGACTGAGACAGCCACCTCATCTGAGTAATCATTTCTTGTTCATGAGGTCTCTCAGCTGTGATAAAACTGAGCTGTGGTGTCCCTGGGAAAGCCATCCAGTAGCCATGCAGGAGCCCCCTGAGGGCTCACATGGCATAACACCTTGAAGGTGCCTGGTCAGCTTGTCTTTTGACCAGCACTCTGGTGGCAGGGACTATGTTTGTTCATCTCAGTACCCCAACATCTATGTCTGGGTAAGATGACATAGTGAGAGAGAATGAAGTGCCATAGGAGCAGCCTGAGTCCATGTCCAGGGTCAAGTCCTTGACTTACACAGTTACTTAACCCCTTTTGTTCCTCAGTTTTCTTATCTGAAAAATGGAGGTGGAACAGTTTCTACAGTAAGGTGATTCCATATAAGGATTAAATAAGAAGCACTTAGCATATAGTGAGCACTCTATAAATGTTCACTCTTTTTCTTCCTAGTTTTATATTCCAGCTAGGCCCAAATTTATATATGGAACTATATTTCACTTAGAAAAAAATAATAGAGATCTAAGAAGAAAACTAAGAAAAAAGTCAAACAATACCAGCCATAGTAGGTGGTAACAATGATGATAGTAATGAAATAATAATTAGCAAGTATGTTTTTTAATAAATGAATGATCTTTGAATCTAGCAAGTGAAGGTGTCATATTGTATTTAAAAGTACTTTTTTAATTCTGTGAATTCATTTTATTCCCTAATTTATTTTGTTATTTTAGTAAACTATCTCTAACAAACCATCATTAACTAGATTTAATCGGGCAGAATTAAAATTCATCAGCTCTATAGTCAGAGATCAAAACACTATTTATGTGACCCTAGGCAAGACTTTCCAGCTCTGTGCCTCAGTTTCTTCTCCTATATGAGAGGGATGATAATAGTTCTTCTTGTGGATTAAAGGCACCCTGCAGTCTAGTGACCATCAGTGCTGTTTCCAATAAGTCTGATAAAAATAGAAGCTGAAGTTTTGGGCATTTTTCCCCCTAATCGCTTTAGTTTGGTGAAATCCGAGGGAAAAATTATCCCCTACGTGTAAAAAACCAAAGCTTTAGAAAGTCAGAACTTTTTAAAAATAAAGCTTGATTAAAAATGTAAAATGCCATGTAGATAATTTTACAAAACAGCGGGGGCAATTGGAAAGCACTTATTAAAGTACCTGTTAAAGTAATTAGTGATGAAAATGGAAATTTCAGGGCACTTCTGTATCTCTTAGATCCCAGAATAGGCTCAGCTGTGCTGAATCACTTCCTCCCTCAGATCAGATTCAAGAAGACCAAAGGGAAGCTTCAATGAGCCTTAAGGCTTGGCAAGCAAATGTGAACTGCTCGGGCTCTCCACCTGCCCACAGGTCTGTTACCCAGCTCTGGGAACCCTAACCCTGCATCCTTTCTCTCAGCATTCGGCCACTTTGCTGTTATAGATGAAGTATTTCAGATTGTTTGTTTTGTTTTACATAAAGATTTCAAACCAAGAGATTTGGGAGGATGGCTGTAAGTTCTATCATACAGAATATTATCTTATACACATTGAACTGTGGTGTTAACACACTGACCCAGCCCCCCATCCCCGGCACTCTAACTATTATCTCTTTTGTATATTCTACCTAAGAATTCTTATGTTTTTTTCTTTTTTTCTCATTTGTGTGTTTGGGCTCCTCATGGATATCATAAGTTTAAGTTACTCTAGTCAGCAGTCTAAGCCGCAGAGACCCCAAATAAACTTCCTACTCACCAAACCAAATGCTGCTTCATTAGGCAGCCACTAAAACTGAGGAACAAGAGGGGATAACCTGGTGGTTTTGATAGTAGGGACCCTTCAAGAAGGTCTTAGGTATAATTACGGAATGATTGTTTCAAAAGCATTGTATACCTTTGGATCCCAGAAAAAGTAGGAAAGAGAATATAGAACCATATCATTTGCCAAGTCACCCTCCAGAGCAAAACAGAATGCACTAAGGGCACCTAAAGATTGATATGCGAGACAAGTTTAAAAGTTGTCAGGGAAAATAATAATTACAGCAGAGACTGCTACATCTGGATTAAAATATTAGTTATAAAATTTCAGACTCCATACTGAGATCAAATTATGGTGGACATATTTTTTTTAAAAGGCCTCTAAGAGAACTTTGGAAAGGCACATTCTTTGTGTCACGTCAGCAGGATGGCTGAGATGCAGATATTATGTTTTATCTTTGTATCCCAAAATGGAAATAATGGCATAATTAATTAAACATCAGCTTTTAGCCAAAAAGATTGTGTCCTGGGCTCAAATTTTTATTAATCTAAGATGTGACCATATAATACTCAGTTATAGAATATGCAGTTATATAATATTCAGTTTTATAATAAATTTATAATGGAATAGAATGAAACCTGTGAAATGTGAACTCAGGGATGTGCCACAGTCTCTCTTGATGGAATTTGGAAGGGCTGATGAAAAAATCACATTTCTGAATATGGCAAAAATGTAAATCTAGTACATGAATCAGGCAAAACTTTGGGGGCTGTTTTCGGAAGATCATTTGGTGATTAAAGCTTCTATAAAAAATTATTTTTATCAGGCTCCGAGCGATTTTAGAAAATTTCCTTGAACTTCCTTTTAGAGATCTTTACGCATATCTGAAAAATGCCATGTCACCCAACAGAAGGAACAAAGCTTATTCATTCACCTGGTTATGTCTGATTCAGATCCATATGAAAAATATGTCTTTTAAATATATGCCAAATCTGCCACTAATGTTTTCTACTCCTATAACAAAAAATAGCCAGAAAGGAGAACTCATAGAAAATTGCAGGCAGTTAATAATATCACAAGATTCTCAGGAGAATTCATACCAACCCACTGCAGGTTTACTTCAGAACTTCAGTATGGGGCTCGGACCAGCCTAGGACTGCGTGGAAGGAGCATAATGAGGCCCTAGGAAGCTGTGAGGGGAGAATAGAGCTCCAAAGTGGAGACAGACTTGAAGACAAAACTAAAGCTGAAGAAGCAGTAAGTTCTCCATCCTAAGGTGAAAGCAGGACACTAGATTTGAGAGAAGGTGATCCCTAAACAAGGCCAAGTCCAAGTTAGCAATCAGCCCGGATGGTAGAGGGTAGCAGAGCTCAGCAGGATAGTCGGTGGGAGTGACCAGGGCAGCTGCCTGCATTTCCTCTCCTGGGGCAGGTGCTGAATAGTTAAAACTTCTTTTTTATGTAAATATTTTGCTTTTAATAGTTAGAAGGGAAAATATTTATATAATAAATACCATGATTCTGGTATTTGATTAATTCACCAAATCTGAAGGAAGAGAAGAGAGCCATGGTTAAATGATTCTTTTTACACTTTACTTCTAAAGCTATCTTAGTAACGTCTTGAAATCCTGACATGAAAAGATTCCCACGTTCCTTCCAACCTTTTGGAAGTACAGTAGTGAATACAGAAGCTGCTCATCACTTTTTACTTGATTGTCCGGCGTGATTTCCCAATGCTGCCCAATTTTTTAGATGCAGATGTGTTTATTAATCTCACCTTGTATCACTGCACAAAAAATAAATGTCTTTCTGGCTTTAGAAGTCACTGTCTCAAAGTTAAGGCATTATCCTGGTGCTCAGTAAAAACCTAGACAGAATTCTGTAAGCCGTAGCAAGCCTTCACTGAGCATCTGAGGAATGAAACCTAATGGAAAGAAAGCTCTGGCCTACCAGCCCAGTTTTTCTGAAAGATTCAGGCATACTGAGTTGCCAGTTTCTTTTTCCATTGTTACCTGGAGACTTGCAGAAACAATCACTGCCACCCCGAAGGGGCTGTGCCACCTTCATCCTGTTGGATGAGATTGGCCAGTTCTTGGTACAGTCTTACTCATATGGATCACAACCAATGACTAATTTGTACCTTGTAAGAAATGACCCACATCCAGCTCTCAGTTATGACAGGAAATTGGTGTAAGGCTGTGTGGATTTCAGCATAGTATCTTAGTTATTGTCCCCACTTACTGTGACGATGCCTGTCTCTACCTGTGGTAGTAGATTAAGCAGCCACTTCTGTCTTTCTGGAACAGGTGAGGGTCTGAGATAGACATTCAATTACATTCCTGAGGTCCTATAAAGCTTGTAATGGACAGGGCAGGAATTTAGGTCTCCTGGCCCTTGTCCCAGGACCTCTCCTTTTCTCCCTCTCCCACACAGACCTTACTGTTTCAGTGAAGGGAACTGACCCACTTGGATAAAAACTACTGAAACATAACATCATTTAGAGGGGTGGGTTTTTACATACAAATATTCAGACAGTGAACAAAAGGATGACATCATACACCTGAGAGGAAGTGAAGTGCAATTGTGAAGTAAGAAGTCAGAGAGCTGATCTATAGGGCATCGCCCCCCCCCCCCATGTGGCATCCACTCAACGGCATTTCTTCTGTTGAAAGTCATTTCCCATAACTTCTTGTACTGTCTGCATATTGATAAGTATAGTCTTAGGTCTCACAATACCCTATTTCTTTTACATTTTCAACCCTTTAAACTTACATAATGGTGGAAAAATATGAAAACATCTTTTTGTTTATAGACCACAACAATCATTAATTGGGTACTTACTAAGTATGACACATTGTGTTAGGTCCTGGGGATTAAAAGATGAGAAAAATTCTATCTCCCCATCCCCCATGAAACTCAGATTCCAGAGAGAACTTGAGATAAGATTATAAAATAGGTTCAGAAACAGTGGTTTTGGTTATCTAGTACAGTCTCAGCTCCCTTGAAGAAATTTGAATTTTCAAAGCAATACGCAGCCGATTTCGGACTTGCTCTCTTTTTTATGGAAGTATCTCCACAAACACACAAATTGAGAGGAACAAGGGTATTGGTGTGAGGCGAGCAGTGATTCTAAGGTCCACTGTCCACCCACAACAGAAGAGTGGAGACCGTCGGGCTACCACAGTGCTCATCCCTCAGTAGGTAATGAATAAAGGTTTGTTGAGTGACCAACTAACCAAGTACACAGGGCTCTACCTGAAGGGAGTCAAATCTTGGGAACAGAACACATGTGTTTCATTTGGTGGAGTTTACGATCCCTGCTGCCAACATGGCAGATTGGCTGGGACAAAATGACCTGTGGGTCTAGCCTTGTTCTCTAAGATGATCCTAATATTACTTAGTGGCAAAGACTCTAAGAAATTTCTTGGATTGGCATGAGTATGCAGGAGGGCTTCTCCAGGAGGAAAAAGAGCAGAAAACTTTTCAGAGGTGAGAGAGGCATGCTTAGCCACATTATTTACTTAATTAGATCTTTTTTAGTGTTTGAAGTCACAAAAGTTGTAACCAAGACAAACCAGCCTATAAGTACCATTTTTAAAATGTCATCAGCCTAGCAGAAACATTAGAGGAGTTTTATTGTATTTGCAATTAAGCAGATCAAATTTAATGTCCACAGAAAAGCCTTAGCAATTAGTACAAAGATTAATATAGTGAAATGTCTCTGGTTTAGCAGGCCTCCCAAGCAAAACTGAAATAAAGAATTCAGTATATGATTAAAAAGCACGTGAATATTAATGCACAAAATCCTCCACGTCCCCAGATCCCTGATGCAATTATTTTCTATTCACATTAATTGTTCCTAACAGATGACATTAATGACTTTGAGTTAAAATGTGTCCAAGGGAAGATTTCACAAGATCAGTGCTGTTTAGAAATAAGGTCACTTTTATAATTATCTGCCCAGATTTTAACCACTGCTCAACATAATAAGGTTAACTTGGTGATTGGTTTTCTTAATGTGAGTATCAAAAGTTAGTTTCCATACTAGCCAGTAAGTATTTGCAGTATTCACATTTTTTCCTCTACTTATTTTTCCCTACTAATTTTGCAAGACAGACTGACAAACTATAAGAGCATGATTACGTTTATAAACTATAATTCATATATATACACATATATATAGCTGATTTGGAATTCTGATAACTAAAACTTTTTTGAATGAGGACGTGTAGTATCTAATCTGAAAATGTCAACTCTTTAGAGCATTAGCTGTGTGAGGCAGGACTTTGAAATAATTAAATTATCACCATTCAATGTTTCTGCTTGGTTTTGCCCAGAAACTTCACTCACGCATCTTAGATCTTTCATCTGGAGATTTGCTTTCAGAAGTGGAAAGGAGCAGAAGTTTGACACAGTCACGCACTGATGTTGAGCTGCACGTGAGTTTCCCAGTTGCCTTCAGAACACTTGTTTAGGTTGTTACTTTCCTTCCATCAAATATGATGTCACAAGTGAACCAGAAAGTGTATCCTTGAAGCATTGTCAGGCAGATAAAATTGCTTTCCTTTCTTGTGTTCTCTGAAATTCAATATCATGTCCCCCAGCTGATATAGTAAGCAGAAAGTGTCACTCTCTGCAAAAATATCATAAATCTTGGCTTTGTCCCCAAGATACCTTTTTTAGGTATTGATTACATCTCAGAGTCTGTGAGAAATGGTCAAAGAGCTTTTTATTAAAACCCACGTCCCATATTATTCATCCTACTTTTATGATATATTATGTATGAACTTTTAAAAATTCATGGGGTCTGCATTTTTTTCTTTAGCTGGGGTTAGCTTTGTGCTTATTTGGCAAAACTTTAACCAGCATGGCTTTTAACTCTCATGGACATAGAAAGAGTAACTCGAAAAAACACAATAGCCAAAAAGATGTATAATGAAAAGCGTTAGGCTTCAAAAATGATGTGAATAACTGATTTTTTTATTTTACACTATAATTTCATCAGTGTATGTAGGATATCAAAAGTAAATATTCTCAAATTAGATTGGAATTAAATTTCAGTAGAATGCTGTCACTTTACACATTCAAAAAGACCATATGACATTTAATCTATAATATGTCCTAAAGGTTAAAAGATTTATAAGTATGTGGTTTTTCTTTTTAAGTGTGCAGAATAGAACTCTGAGCTTCACTCTCTATCGCTCTGTCTATTGTTAAGAGTAAGATTACAGATTTCATAATGCATTTCCCACAGTAAAGATGATAAAGCATGTGTGAGCCATACGTGGTGATATTCTAAAATAAACAGTGACAAAAGTACACTCTGGATAGTGCAAACAGGATGTATTTTTGCCAATTAAATCAACATAATTAAGATAATGTTGCAATGGAAGCCAGTATATATTTTGTGACAAAGAAGAATTTTAAGAATAACCCTCATCTATTATCAACAACAGCTATCCCTGGTGGGCGTCATGGTGTTCTGCACACCCCTCTGAGTTCTGCCATCATCAGAGGTCTTACTTGGCATCATGGCATAATGGCTAGGACCTGGGCCTGGCGTCAGAATGTTGTATTGGCTGGGTGACTTTGGGCAAGGTATTAAAACCTCAGTGCCTCAGTTTTCCCTTGGGAAATAAAGGTAATACCGTGTTTCCCCAAAATAAGACACTGTCTTATATTTATTTTTTTCTCAAGAAGACACACTAGGGCTTATTTTCAGGGGATGTCTTCCTCTCTGCACCAAAATGCATAGGTCTTATTTTTAGAGTAGGGCTTATATGTAACAAATGCATAGAAATCCTGCTAGGGCTTATTTTGGGGGTAGGTCTTATTTTGGGGGGAACGCAGTATTTCTTTTCCATTTCAGAGAGTTGTGGTGAAGATTAAATGAGATAATATGTGAGATTTATGTATCCCTGTGCCTGATCATAATAAGACCTCTGTGGCTTTAGCTCTTCTCTGTCCTCCTTTGATATGTGGCTCCATGCCACAGCCAGAAAAAACAAGGCATGGGTAGAAATGATAACTCAGAAAGGTACCTACTGAGATGTCCCTCCAGAAGCTCACGTCAGCAATCCCCAGAAACAAAATACACCCACTTTTGGCTATTGCCCAACACGGTTATTTTACCACTTAACTTATGTGGAAGGCATTAGAGTATGACAGGGTCTCACGAAGTGTAAAGCAGAGTCTTTTAGGGAGACTGTGAACAGATGGCTTCGTTGAAGAGCCAAGACATGTAGATGAGGGCTGTCCAGAAAGCATCTAGCCATGTACTATGAGAAATGGAGACATACATGGCTGAATGCTTTCTGGACAACCCTCATATATGTTTAAAAAAATGGTTAATGATGGTGGCAACACCTAAAAATACTTAAGCATTACCACATGCCAGGGGCTGTTCCATTTTCACAATGACCTTGTGTATTACATGCTTTCATTCTCTTCATTTACAAGGAAAGAAACTGAGGCACAGATGGGTTAAGTAATTTGCCAGGATCAAAGACAGCTAGCAGGGGGGAAGAGCCAGGATTGAAACCTCATAAACAGCCACAGAGTTCAAGTGCTGAACCACAGAACAGTAATTGACTGGAGTAGATGATCCTACATGATTATCACATGCTGATGAAGGAAATTCTAGGAAAAAAGAGCTCACTTTCAAGCCATGATGTCAGGGACTCTGGGCGCCTTATTAAATTCAGACAATGGTTGTCCTATATGGGGGAGGGTGGGAGAATTTCCCAGTAGGCAGAAGTGGGCCCTTCCTGTTCTTTGCAAGGAATTACTCTGTACACCCCTACACATGCACACCCACCTTCCCATGTCACTGGCCTGTGGATGGGTTCAGTCATTCCCCTTATCCCGCTCAACACAGCCCAGGTCAGACTGTGAAATGATACGAGGTATAGCCAAGAATCTCCACAAGGGACAGCCTTCTCTGATAGCTTCTCCTGGAAGTTTCCTGTGCAAAGCATGGGTCACAAAACAGCAGCATCAAGGCACCTGGGAACTTGTTAAAAAAATACTGCATGCATCTCAGATCCTCCCTCAGAATGACTGAATGAGAATCTGCATTTTAACAAGATCCCCTGGTTGTTCGTATGCACATTAAAGCATGAAAAGTCTGTCTTAGACCTCTCTGATTAAGCATCCCCCACCTGCCTGTGCGTGGCATTGGCAAGCCTTTTCCACCTCCCTCAAGTATCCTCTATCACATCTGGGCATGTCAAGTTCAGGGCCGAAGGAAAGGCAGCATTCCTTCCTGCTGAAGCCCATCTCCTGAGTTCTAGTTTCCTGTCATCTTAAATCTAGCCTCTGTACCAGAGATATACACATGCAGATGACTGGGAAAGGGTGCTTCTTCATTAAATGAGGCCTGGGAATCGAGTTGAGGTGTTAAAAGTAGGTATAATTTTGATAGATGTAATGGGAAAGGAGAGGTAGGGAAGACAGAGGGACTCACACACAATAGCTCAGTACCTTGGGAAAAGATAGAATGTAAATCATAACCAAAAACTGAGCAGAGTGTGAAAAAGCCACTGGAGAAGTTTAGATCTGGATAGCCTGGAAGGACGCAGACACTCTCTCTGATCCGTCAGAGCAGAGGCAGTCCTAAATAATAAACCCACCCTGCTTACTAAACAACAGAACATGAGGGAACAGGATGGAGGAAATGGAGAGCACACAAGTAGAAGCAGAACCTATGTGGAATTTCTAAAGGTTTGTTCAGATCCCCTTCCAGATGTCTGCAATGAGTGAGGCTTACATGGCAGGTGCCCTTGTGCGATAGAATCATTAGCTGTAGGCATCTGTTCAGATACCAGTGTGAACTTCCCTTAACCAAGTTATATCTGGCATTAAAAAAGGTCATAAATCAGTAGATATTGCCGAAAGCTGGATTTTAAGATACATTTCTCCTTTGAATTATGCTTAGAGCCAAATTTCAGGAGGCAAAATGAAGTAGTAAAATTTCTTGGCATTTGTAGATCACTTAAAAAGATTGTTATGCAGCAAAAATGAAGTATTGATAGCAAGGCAAATGCCTAATACTGAAAATCTGACATTATTAAGCATTATGGATATTGATTAGAGAGCAAATTAAACATGCCCTGTATACTTATGTAGGGGCTTAATATTTGCCACAAGTACTTTCAGATTATCCTGCCTTCCTTCCCCAAGCTGGTGTTTAGTCACCGTCAGTTAGAATTGCATTTGGAGAACAGTGATAAGTACTCAGGTACTAAAGGCACCCATAAAGTGTCAATAAATTGCATAAGTAAGAAGCTTTGCCACTCTGCAAGTGACAAAAAGACAGATGGCTCCCCATCAAAGAGTTTCTGAAACAAAGCTTTGTATAAATAGGAGACTGGAATTAGATCGTAATAGGGAGATTCTATTCTCAGTGGTCAGAATGCTAAATTAATTTAGCCTGGCTAGCTTCTGGAGCTTCATCTGTTACGTGAGGGGCTTGTAATGTGGCTGTCATGATATGGTTGGATGTTTGCAGGTTTCTTTGTCACCTTGCTTTATGTAGACCCACTAGAATTCTAACAGCCTGGACCTTCTGCAAGGGACCCAAATCTATTCGATATGAAGATTGGATATGAAAAGTTATATTACTTTTTTCAGTAGAGACTCAATGACACCTGAGTTTGGTATCTGCTGTGCATGGCTTGCTATTGGGTAGCACAGATATGCAGTGGGCGTTTGGTTGCTGACTTAGAAAGATGCTATCAGAGCTAGAGAGGACCATGGCCATAATCTGGTAGAGCTGCCCCATTCTACAGATGAAGACACTAAGGTCTATGGAAGTTAAATATTTTCTTTGCCCATGAAGTGGCCATGTATAACCTGAGCTCCAGACCATGAGATTTGCAGTCTAGTGTGCATGTTGTTGAACTTGTAGACAAAGTCTTCTTCCTTTTGTGGCACTGGAGGAGTTGTGTTTTGATATTGATCTGATTTTCTCAAAAGCATAGCTGGATAAAATGAGAAACCACCACTGAACTATTTTGCCTAATAATGGTAGTAACTTGTTATAATTAAGTGCCTACTATAGGCCAGACACTCTGGTATGCACTTCACAGCTGGGACCTCATGTAGTCTTTGCAATAACCCTATAAAGGTAGGCAGTATTATCATTATTCCCTTTCAAAAGGGAAATATGGCTGTAAAAGATGAAATAATTTCCCTGTAGTCACAGTTATTAAGAAGCAGGACCGAGATTTTAGATCACAGTCAGTGTGACTCCAAAGTCTGTGCCTGTAATTACTGCACCATACTACACAGAGAATCCCTGACTTACAATGGTTTGAATTAGTGAGTTTTCACCTTTACAAGTGCAAGTGATATGATTTCAGTAGAAACCATACTTTGAGAAGCAGCTGTTCTGTTTTCACCTGTTAATACAGTATTCAATCAATTACATGAGCTATTCAACAATTTATTATAAAATAGGCTTTGTGTTAGATGGTATTGCTCAATGTAAGCATTCTGAACACATTTAACGTAAGCTAGGCTAAGCTATGCTGTTTTGTAAGTTAGATGTGTTAAATTCATTTCAACTTGTGATGGGTTTGTTGGGATGAAATGTTGTCTTAAGTCAAGGAGCATCTGTATTCCTTCCTAGCTCACTGTGAGGTTCAGGTGATATTTACTCTCCACTAAGCAAAGCTCTTACTTAGAGCTGTCCTACTCTTTCAGGAATACCAACTGAATGCAAAATCAGGAACCCCAGCTTTGAAATGCCCAGGCTTGGGGATTGTTGTCCCTGGTCATCTCTGTCCTCGAAACAGCTGCAGCAGCAGTGAACTGTCTCTTTCAAGCACCTGCAGCGAGTACTCCAGTGGCTCCTCCTACACATGGCATGATGGGAAGAACCTCAGGAAAAGGGTAAGATCTCCTTCGAAGGCACTTGGGCATCAGAGTGAACCAGAAAAGAATCCTCTTCTGGTAGGTTTTGGTCATGGAGACAGGATGGGAGGGAGGAGTAAAAAGGCAATGCCCGTTTGTTGAGTACCTGCTTACGTATTATATTGACCTCCTCCGATCAACATGAGGATGTTGGTATGTAATGTTTCAACATAGCCTCGTGAAACATTATGTGACTTGACTTTGAAGGACAGCATCGTAAAGACAGAAGAGACTAGGGAAGACAGGGACCATGACATCAGTGAATTAAATTTAAATTACTACCACTAGAGTGACTCCCATCTGCACAGTAGGCCCACAGAGCTGAAGATTTCTCATGCTTAGAATAAATCTCCTTGCACACCAGTGTAAGGCAAATATTTGAAATACGTGTTTTAGCAATTCCCTAATGTTGAAGAAAAGCAAAGAGTACATGATAATAGGAACTCCGAATCGGAATATTTGGAGGTCGTTTTTTCTATCATTTATATAAGCTTAGTTTATAGTTTTGGCAATGTAGAAACCAGAAAGAATTCAAAACTTCCAGAAAATACTGGCGGGCAAGTAGCTTTGTCATTCTCTGAGCAAGAACTCAGAAAAAGATTTCAAACTTGCATTTAGAGCTTATTCCCTTGGACTCAGACATCTAATGCAAAGTACAGAACCCGCTACATTATCAAAATTGCTCCCTCTAAGGAGTTGTTAGGAGCTCTGACTAATGACTGCTAGGGCCTGGGCTCAGAACGGATTGGGAAGATTGGGAAGATGGCTGGGGACATTTTCTCCTTTTGTCTGTGAATCCCGCTGGCTCCCAGGACTCCTTGCTCTGATTTATTCATTCTTGCACTCCTCCTGTCTCTGCCTCTCAGAGTCTTTTTACTTTCTTTCTTTCTTTTTTTTTTTTTTTTTGCTAAAGGTCTTCCAATGAGAGCACTCCTTGAGGTTCTAAGGCAGGTGTCCTCAAACTACAGCCCGTGAGCCACATGCAGCCCGCCTAGGACATTTATCTGGCCTGCCAGGTGTTTTAGCTGCTGCGGCCTGTCCTGCTTAGCAGCCAACTCATCCTGTACCAACAGTCCAGCCCTCCAGCAGTCTGAGGGACAGTGAACTGGCCCCCTGTTTAAAAAGTTTGAGGACCCCTGTTCTAAGGCAATCGCTTCCCTGAAAGACAAGTAAAACGGTTCTTGAGAAACTTCATGGACACTCAGGTGATCATCCTCTGGATCCTAACTGGGTTCTGTCATAGTGATGGAATACTAGTACACCTGTCACACCTCCCAGTGGCCAGTCCTGGATCTCAGGGACCCAGCAGGCTAGGCCCAGTCATGTCAAGACATTTTAAATTTATGTTAGTGAAGGCACCTCTGTACTTTTCACCTTGTACCAGGGACTCATTTAGTATCAACTTACATAACAAACTCATTGCATATGATTTGAATGTGAATACTGTATTAACTTTTATAATAATAAACATGTAACTAATGACATCTTCATGGTCACGAGTACTTCTAACATATTTTTTGTGTGTAGAAACAGAAAGCGAGCCTGCATGAAGTGCACTGGCCTTCCCTCCCCAGAGGGACTCGGCCAGGTGATGAGGCATCGCCACACGCAGCACAGCTCTCTAGCACTCACAAGCATCAGCTCATTCAGTGCTCACAGTAGCCTATTTAGTAGCTTCTCTACAGACGAGGAAGCTGAAATACAGAGAGGTAACTGGCCCACGTCTCAGAGCCAGTGCATGAGAGACAGGCAGTAGGTTCCCAAGCTTTCACTCTTAATCCTTCTGTCTACACTGGCCTTGTGGAATCAGCCTGGAACCACAGTGGGCTTGTTCCATGTGTTGGGCTTGATTTGTTCTAATTAAGACCAAAAATACCCTTTACAAAATTGTAAAACAGTTATTATCAAGAATAGAAGAGGGCTGTGGCCATTAAAAACAGGCCCCTGCCCTGTTAGCAGCACCTTGTAAGCCAACCACACTGCCTTCCTGGAGTTCTCTTCCAACTTTTCTCAGGAAAGAATGAAGCCATCTGTGAGAAAAGCCTTCCTCTCCCCGGCCATCTCCCCGCAGGAGATGTGTGCTTTTTCAATTCCCCACCCCCCAAGTTTTAAGATTGGTCCAAATTGTTCCCAAGTTATCAAATATCACAACATCCCTTAGAGATCTGAGGAAGGAATGTGGCTTGTCTCCCTGGGCGGGTGAAGAGCCTGGGCCCTGAAGGCTTGTAGCTGCTAACTCTGGGGTTCCTCACACCACAGCAGGAGCGAGCTCTGAGGGGACAGAAGGGAGGAGAGGGCAGAGGCTGAGCTTGTCTTCTGAGGGTTAAACAAGTCTGCCTTTCTCAAGCTCTTACAGGGTACTTCTGCCTGGTCTTTCTTCTCTATTGTCAAAAACTGTCCAGATCATGGAAATTCTTAGAGACCCAAACCCCAGCAGCTGCTGTGTGGTCAGGCCGTAATGCCCAGGTTCACTAGTGAGATTTCTTCTGGTTTCCAAAGGAGTTTTTAATGGTGTGGGAGAAGAGCAGGGAGAGGGGCCGCATCACCAAACAGCATCTCTTCCCAGCAACTTCTGATGCTAGAGTATTTTCTAAAGAAAATATATTATTTGACTTAAAAACAAATAAATGTGTGTACTTGAAAATGAGTAATTTGTGTGAAAATTTCTTAGATGTAAGTAAATGTTCACAACTTACTGAAACCCCCATATTCCAGTGGAAGTTTCTGACACTTTTTCAGCTTTTATATATGAGTGTTCAGAGTTGTAGGGCAGGGGCTTGCTGGCGTAGCCAAGATTGGTACAGAGTGCACTTCTGAAACCACCAGAGCCTTCCCTTGAAGTTCTTTGCCATTAATCATATATAGCCTTTTTAAAAAGTCACTAGGTCAGCCCCCTAAACTCTGCAAGTTCCATTCAAGAAATTGTGTCAGAGTAACTTGTGATCTCTGTTATGGCCCTGACCTGTGTAGAGGAGAGACTAGGGGCTAAACTTGACTTGGGTAGAGTGCAGGCCTAGAGCTAGACTGCCTGGTACACATCTCTTCACAACCAACCACTTTTAAGCTGTGTCAAAATCGACAGTGTTGTAGAAGAGCCTGAGAAACCAGAGTTCAAACCTTTGCTCCAGCTCTTCCTCACTGTGTGGTCTCCAACAGACCAGTCAGGGAATGTCAGGTCCCTTTTCTGAAGACGGAGTGAAAGCACTGTGTGAATGGCTGGGATGCAGCGGTGCTCAGTAAATCTTCCTTCCCTTTTTTGCCCTTTAATTTCTTGCCAGCAGTACTATGAAAAAATATGAATGTGTAAAAAGTATTTCCCATATACTTTTCCAAAGCTAAGGCTGTCATTTGGGGAGGTATGAAGGAAATTGACCCTTCTGTTAGTAGGTAAGTAACTACTATTGGGTTCTAACAGAAAATGCCCATGGAAGCATGAAGAAGGTGGGTAACTCCAAGAAATTTTTGCAGATGCCCATTGCCACTAAAGAAAGTCATAAAGTCACGGAACTATCAAATGTTAGAATGGGAGGTATATAAGATATGGACTAACTTAGTTTTTCAGCTTTATCCTCTCTACTTCTCATAGATACTCTATAATAAAGCTGTATTTTCTTTTTTAAAAAATTTATTTCAGAGTAGTATGAGGGTACAAATGATCAGGTTACGTGCTTGCATTTGTTAGGTAAAATTCAAGTTAATAGTTGAGCCCTTCACCTACAGAGTGTACTGTTTACCTTACATTGTGTCCACTAGGTGAGAGTTCACCAAGTCCTATCCATCCTCTCCTGTGCCCCCAACCTTCCTCCCCCTCACTAGAATTTAATTTTTCTCTTGGGGTGAGTGTGTAGTTGTTTATCTATTAGTTTCATATCTATTGGTGTGCATTGTATACTTGCTTTTCCATTCTTGTGACACTTCACAAAGAAGAATATTCTTCAATTCCATCCAGGTTAATAAAAAAGATGTAAAGTCCCCACCCATTGTATGGCTGAATAGTAGTCCATGGTATGCATATACCACAGTTTATTAATCCATTCATGGTTTGTTGGGCTTGGGTTGATTCCAGGTCTTGGTGATCATGAATTGATTGGCAGTAAACATTCTGGTGCAAATGCTTGTGGTAAAATGATTTTTTTTCTTGTGGGTAGATGCCTAGTAGTGGGATTGTAGGATCAAATGAAAGGTTCACTTTTAGCTCTTTGAAGATTCTCCATCCTTCTTTCCATAGAGGCTGCTTTAGTTTGCTGTCCCTCCAGCAGTGTAAAAATGTTCCCTTCTCTCCACATTTCTCCACTGCAACTTTGGGACTTTATGCTGTGGGCTATTCTCAGCGCAGTTAGGTGACACCTCAGAGTGGTGTTGATTTTCATTTCTCTGATGATTAGGGACAATGATCTTTTTTTTTCATGTGTTTCTTGGCCATTTGTCTGTCTTCTCCGGAGAAAGTTCTGTTCAAGTTGCTTGCCCACTGATAAATGGGATTGTTTGCTCTTGTTGAGTTTGAGTTCTCTATAGATTCTAGTTACCAGCCCTTTGTAGATTTATAGCATGCAAATATCTTTCTCCATTCTGAAGGTTATCTGTATGCTTTAGTTACGGTACCCTTAGCTGTGCAGAAGCTTTTTAGCTTGATCATATCCCATTCCTTTATTTTTGGTGGTGCTGTAATTGCCAAGGTTGTCTTCTTCATAAAATCGTTTCCTAGGCCTATATTGTTAAGAGCTCTTCTTATGCTTCCTTCTAGAATTTTTTTTTTTGTTTCATGTCTTAAATTTAAAACTGTTATACAGTGAGAGTCAGTTTTTATAAGTAGTGAGAGGTATAAGTGTAGTTTCAGTCCTCTACATGTAACTAACCAGTTCTTTCAGCACCATTTATTAAATAGGGATTCTTTTCCCTGGTGTACATTTTTGTTAGGTTTATCAAAGATCACATATTTTCTGTTAGTCATTCCCTGAGTGAACCTTGAACATACCTTTCAATTTAGGTCTTGCCTATCCTATTTGTTCTACTTGGAAATCATTTTCCTCACTTTAACCTAAGGCAAACCTATTCATCTTTCAATGGCTAACCAGGTTTTGGGGGGAGGGTGGTTTGGTTTGAGGAAATAATTTGACTGTAGGCCTTTCATGATTTTTCCAAACAGATCTGGAGTCTCCCTCCTCTGAATCTCCAGAGCACGTACTATGTTTGCACTTCTCATTTGGTCTTGTGATGTACAGTTAGTTAGGTGTGGCCAAGTCTCCCCTGCCATGTAGGGATTTTTGCTCCTTGATGTCAAGGTCCTTACCCTCTATTTCTTTATACCACTGTGCTACCAGTGTAGGACCTGGTAGAATGAATGTTTGCTGCATAGTTAATTAATTAATTAGCTAATTAATGTATGCATTTATATGTGAATACTTACCAGCTACTAGTACAAATTAAGCCCCCTGATAGACTATTCCTTTTATATATTTGTGATCATTTCTGATATCTACTCTTCTTTCCTAGCAATCATCACAGAACTGGGATAAAAGGCTAAGTATTGATTCTTCGCTCCCAAGTGGCTTTGCTAGCCCTACGGATGAACTACCTCCAACTCGTATCAAGGAATGCCACATTTTGGAAGGGCTAAGAAAACTACAGAAGCGAAAAGTATTACTTGAGCCCCCATCAGTGATAAGCAAATGGGGTTACAAAGATTGTATGGATTCAAATGAAGGAATATACTCTCCAGGAATTAAGAGTAGCAGTGTCAAGGAGTGTTCTCCCTGCAAAACAACTGACACAGGAAGCCCCCACAAGAAGCCTCACAAGGCATTTGTCTTTGATACAGATTCCCACGATGAAGCCAATGACAGCTCTTCTTCCTTAGCGTTGCTCCAAGCAGCCCCAAGCCAAGGCTGCAGGCCCCATGGTAGCAAGTTAACTCACAGTGTTTCTGACAGTCTGTTTGGCTGGGAGCCAGATGGAACGCACTTTTCAGAAGGCACATCCTCAGTTTATCCCAGTGAAAGGCCTGAAAAGCTGACAAGTTGTGCCAGTTCCTGTCCCTTGGAGAGGAACCTGTGCCCAAGTGTGCAGGCACCTCAGGTACCAAGGGAGAGAGATCCATACAGCCAAATCCATGGCCGTGTGGCTCTCAACCTCCAGCTTTCAGACACTGATGACAACGAAACCCTCAGTGAGTTGCACATAGAGAGCAGTGATGAGAAAAGTCCTTCAGATTTGTCTTTGACTGCAGACACTGACAAGTCCTTGGAGAACCTGGATGTCCTCATGGGATCTGGAAAATCTCAACTTGCATCTCCTGGTGAGGAGGGAAAACAAGTGCACATCCGTGTAGAGACTAGACCAAAGACGTTCAGTCTCATTAAGCAGCAAAGGGTTGTAAAAAGGACTTCTTCAGAAGAATGTATTACAGTCATATTTGATGCGGAAGATGGCGAGCCCATTGAATTCAGCTCTCACCAGACTGGAGTTGTCACTGTTACCAGAAATGAAATTTCCATCAATTCAGCTCCTACCGGACCCATGGCAGAACACACTGAACTTTTATCTCAGGGAATTACCTGTTTACAGCCAGGAACAGCTGCAAGAGACTGTCCTTTCTTTAAAAGATCTGAAGAGGAAACTGAGAAACACATTCCAAAAGCTAATGGAGATAATGTCCCTATGGTGCCCACTGAATCTTTGAGCCCCAGGACAGTGATACAAAATACTCAGCAACAAAGGCTGGCCAAGCCAACACACCGCCTGGCATGCCAGAGTAGTTCCAGGTCCTCAGCAGCCATGGGCATATATCAAAAGCAAAGTCTGACGAAAATTCCTGCCAGGGGCAAGTCTTCACCTCAGAAATCAAAACTAATGGAGCCTGAAGCCTCAACACTAGTCCCCTCTTCTGGCCCGGTGACTCTAGAAAAATCACCAGCTTTAGCCCCTGGGAGACTATCACGGTTCACAAAGACTGAAAGCCCAGGTCCCCTCTTTGAATTACGACCAGATTCACACATTCCAAAACACCCCACCCAACTTCCTCATAACTCCAGAGTGTCCAGCAGGAAGGACTGGGTCCAGTGCTCCATGAGCCAGACTCCTGGATCACGGTCAAAATCCCTCATGGAGCCTAGTGATAGTGGAGAGCTCCCCACCAGGGACGGACACTGCAAATCTGGGCCAGAGCTAGGAGCGAGATCTCCTTCTCCCCCACCCCCTCCTGGAAGGTCAGTCTCCCTGCTGACCAGGCCCAGCCATGACTACTTGCCACCACCTTCAACTTCCAAGCTTGAACCCAGGGTCCCCAGTGAAACAGCAAGGATGCTATTCAGATCCCCTCTGGTGAAAGGAACTTCTGCTCCCGTTACATCTTCTCATCAGGCCACGGTGGAAGTACAGAGAAAGAAACCTTCTGTGGCCTTCAAAAAGCCTGTCTTCACTCACCCTCTGCCCTCCCCAGAAACAGTGGTTCAAACCAGGTGCCCTGCTCATACTCCCTCCAGCTCATTCACCGTGATGGCCCCAGGCCCTCCAAAGGTCTCTCCAAAGAGATGCGTCCCCAAAACCTCTCCTCACCAAACTCTTGGGAATACACAAACGGACACAGAATTACGGACTCCCAAGAATTGTCCTTTAACCCATGAGCCACTGGAAATATCATGCTCTAGAAGTGTATCTCCGGGAAGAAAGGGACAATGGAATGACAGTGTGTCCCCATCCCCCAAGCCCTCCTTCTTAGGGGCAAATGAGTCGCCATCATCTCAGGTTAGCAGTGTCTCATCGTCATCCTTCAAAAGCCATAGTGCCCCCCATGGTTGTCAGAGCACTCATGAGAAAGGGCCAAAAACTCGCCTCCCAGTGGGACTCAAGATTCTCATGAAGTCTCCCCAATTGCTCAGGAAAAGTTCCACGGTGCCAGGGAAACATGAGAAAGACAGTTTAAATGAAGCCTCCAAAAGTTCTGTGAGTAAGTCTAAGCCAGAGGACTCCAGGAATCCAGCAAGCCTTGAGGAGACCTCAGTGGGTAACAGAAATGTGACTACACTGGGTCTACAGGTACAGGGCAGTTTAGCTGAAGGGCTTCCCCTGGAAGCAGCACTGCCAGAGTCACTGGAAAATGGGATCCTTGGGGCTGATGGAAGAGATGGGGCAGAAAATAGATCTGTGAAAAGATCTCTTTCCTCCAGCAAGCCACACCTCAAACCCGCTCTAGGCATGAATGGCGCCAAAGCCCGCAGCCAGAGCTTCAGCACTCACTCAGGAGACAAGCCCTCCACCCCACCTGTGGAAGGGCTGGGCAAAGTCCGCACTCAGATCATTACCAACACTGCTGAGAGAGGCAATTCTCTGACCCGGCAGAACTCCTCCACTGAAGGCTCTCCCAGCAAGACCCCTTCTGTTCCCACGTCTGAGAGTCTCCCCAGTGCTGGGCGGTCCTTGGTGCCTCCCTCCTCCCGGCAAGGCTCCCTGGGGAGCTCAGGCAGCTCCAGCAGTCAACATGGGAGTCCAAGCAAGTTGCCTTTGAGGATCCCTCCAAAGTCTGAAGGATCCCTTACCCCACCTGGAAAGGAGGAGCAGCAGGGAGAGTGTCCCAGTGTGGCTGTGCCCGTGCAACCAGCCAGTGACCTCTGCAGGTGCCCTCCCACCCCAACAGACTGCCCTCCAGCCCTGCAAAGCCCAGGGAGGATGCAGCGTCCAAGCTATTTTGAAACAAGCAGGACACCCAAGCTAGAAACTTCTGGAAGGCATCCAGATGGCCCCACAACTAGGACTGGTGCTTTGAGCTCAGAAGCCCCCCTCTCACCCACAATCGAAGAAAAGGTCATGTTGTGTATTCAGGAAAATGTGGAAAAGGGCCAAGTGCAAACACAGTCCCCCTCTGTGGAAGCAAAGCAGAAGCCCACCCCTTCTTTTGCCAGCTGGTTTGGTTTTCGGAAGAGTAGACTTCCAGCTCTCAGTAGCAAGAAAATGGATGTCTCCAAAACCAAAGTGGAAAAAAAAGATCCAAAAGTCTTGGGGTTTGGAAACAAACAACTTAAATCAGAAAGAAAAAAAGAGAAAAAGAAGCCTGAGCTACAATGTAAGATAGAAAATGAGCTTGTCAGGGACACCAAGCCCGCAAATAGTCCAGACGGTGGCTCACAGAGCAAAAATAACTGGAAAACACCACAAGACATTTACAAGCAAACGAAGTTTGAACCAAAAAATAGACCCAGCCCTGTTACATGCTCATCAAAAGATACCTTCCTGACAGAACTTTTGAACAGGTAACTCATTGGAAAAGTGGGGGTAGTGCACTGGGGTCCCTCTCACCCCCTCAAGGAGAGCTGTTTGCTTCCTGTACATTGAGTGCTACTCATGCATGTTTTCATGCAGGCGGAAATGCATAATGGCAGTCTTTTACACATTAGCCAGAATTTAAACAATGACATAAAAGTTAGCAATAAAATGATAATTTAGTCCATGTTACTTTGTTAACCAAACCAATGGTCTTTGAAATTAAAGAATTGTAAGTTTGATCAAGGTTGATAGAAATTCACCCTCCAACAGGAACCATGAATGTACCAAAATGGCATGAAATGGAAGAAAATTACACACACATTTCAAAGCATGCCGATTTCATTGATTGTACTGAGCAAATGTATACTTAGAAACTTTCCAGAGGTAATTACATTTTCTGCCAATCTTAAGCCAGAAATGTATTTAGCAATCACTCTTCAGTGGTTCTCATTTTGCCCTTTCCCATAGTAACCATAAAAATAAAAATAAATTATCATATTATGAAATCTAAATTGACACACTTCTAGAATATTTGAAGATTTGATCAAGGATAGTGAGAAACACACTCAAAGATTTCAAGACAAAGAGCTACATGGAGATTACTTTAAACATTAAAAAATTGGGAATAGGAGAGTGGTTGAGGAAAAGCAGTGTAATTTATCCAAGGAATCACTTTCTACCTGCAGGGTGGATAAGAAAGCAGCTCAACAGACAGAAAGTGGATCAAATAATGTTTTCTGCAAGAATATGCTAAAGGGCAGTTCCCAGGGCTCCTTTGTCACCGTCAGCTCTATCAGCACTCAAGGAAACCACAAGAAAAACATCAAAACCAAAGCTGATATGGAAATACCAAAAGACTCCCTGGTAAGTGCTCCACCATGCTGGTTATCGAATGCTACGTTCTGAGGTGTTCTGACAGGGTTCCTTCTACTCTTTGCTGATGAAAATACACGAGTCTGAGATTATGGGGGGAAAGAGAAATTCAAACAAAAAGATGTTTAAAAAGAGAATGAAATCCTGGTGATAACTGCAGCAGATAGCTGTCAGCTGGACCAAGAGTGGGCATGGCTCTCCCCAGGAAAAGGGTTTTCCCAGCTCTCTTTTCAGAACGGTGGTTTAATCGCAGTGCATTGCTGGCAAATGATGCTACCAGTGTCATCTTCCAGTTAAACCTTGGGCTGGAAATTTGTTTTGATGATTATTTCCAGCATTACCAGTGGCAAAAAAGGAATGAATATGATTTAAAAAATAAAAGTACCAAAGCATTTAAGAGAGTATTGGCTATTTTGATGACTAGATTTAAGCATTGTTCTTTTTTTATGAAGAACATTGTAGGAACTGATACATCCTACTGAGACAGAAGATTTTAAGGCTAAGAAGTCTTTTTTTGGAACTTAGCTCCCTATCATTTAGTTTATGAGAACTCAGGGAGTAGACTTTCTTTAAAAAGTAAGTAAATAAAAGAGTATTTTTATATTTCCCTAGGGTATGTTGGGTTCAGATAATATTTTTGTTTTAAAATTACCGTAAGTTACATTTACTATCCTTACATTCTTTATGTTCTTGTATAACAGATTTGATTATGTTCCTTGTTTGTTATAGGTAGAGCACTTAACCCCAAAAAAAC
>NW_003852475.1:920291-925375 GCF_000181295.1 Otolemur garnettii | reverse complement strand
TTACCTCCTTCTCCCCCACCCCCTCCTGGCGGGTCAGTCTCCCTGCTGACCAGGCCCGGGGAGATTAATTAATTATCAGTTAATAATTACTTACTGATGCTAAGGTTTCCTTAGAGTTTCACAGACTTTAATCTGAATTTCTTTTCCTCCAAGTAGCTCCTGACTCTGCAGAGCTAGAAGATCTTTTTCAAAAACTCTCTAAAATTGTATGCAGATTATGTTCATTGCAAAAGTCTCTCTCCCATCCCCCATTTTTACTCTTGGCTGCCATGGTATCATTCCTTCTTTGAAAACGTAGATATCCCCTGCATTATAAAACCACAAATTTTGAGCATATCTAAGGCTGCCCTTGTAGTGTCACTAAAAGGAAAGAGAATGAGTGAACGTGTGGAAATGTGGAATATGCTGGAAATTCAATCCGGCTGATGGAGCAGTGCGATAGCCCGGCAGAGCCCCTTATCAGAGGCACTCAATTTATGCCTCGTTTAATATGGTTCCGACAGCTTAGGGTATATCTTCACTGTACAGACATACCAAGAAAACAAAAAGAGCCTGTGTTTGGCTTTTACAATTTCATTTTTTCTTTCTTACTGCTTCTAATACTGAAGTTATTTGCCTTGCTTTTGCTCTCTCATCCGTAGTTTTTCACAGGGCAGTAATGAGTCTCTTGGTCATTCCAGAATATCTGTAGGAAACCCTCTTCTTATTTTCTGTGAAGTAGAAAGATTCCCTAATCACCCCCAAGTACACGTAATCAATAGGGATATGCTAATTTTTCTAGTTAGCTGCAAGACGAAATTAGTCCTGCTGAGAAGCTCTTCCATACAGAGGAATGTTATTAACCTGGGTAGTTGACCAGCTCCTCATTTTTTTGAAATATAAAATGCAGTGCTCTTTGTTTCATCTCTATAATCATCAGTATGGATTGGACTAAAATTACTAATTTCAGAAAGGACATTGCTGTAGACTCCTATGGGACTACTACAAAAATAGCAGTGAAAACTCATTCATTATATGTTATCAGCCTATGTAGGAAGGAGATTAGATACAAAATAAGATATATTTTAATACCATTGCACATTGATGTGAATACCCATGAGTCTTTTAAAATTCAAAGTTTAAGGGAATTTTCCCCCCACTAGTGCTGAAGGTAAATTCACTATAAGCTTATTTTAGAGTATATTGCAAGGAATGTTTCTCGTAGCAGTTATTTTGGATAAAAACAATAACCATATAGAATGCCTTAGATATCACACTTTTTTCCTGAATAAAACTGCTGTTCAAAAACCTTGACACATAAGAGGAGTGCAGTTCAGCACAATTCCTGAGAGTGGAGTGCTAAGGACCGGGCTTGCAGACACTAGGAGTTGGAAGGAGTCTTCAGGAACACAATCAAATGAGGAGGTCAGGAGGCATCTAGACAGGGGACTGACAGCACCTGCTTCAAGGGGTCACAGTGCCGACTTGTGCCACTGCAGTGTATGAGGAGCAAATCCAGACAGATTCCCTGACTCCACATGCCAGACTGTTGTCCAGACATGGTGCTGCTACTGACCATGAATCCACACTAGGGCCACTTCAATTTGTAACTAAAATAGTCATCAAGTGCAATAATTATAAACAATTCAATGGTCTAAAACTATAGGGAAATGAATATATATCACTGAGAACAAAAGTTCTCTGAAATTTGAAGGAAAGAGATCAGTAAACCCAGGAGCCTCATGTGTGAAACAAAAATGTGTTCCAGAGAACAAAGAGAAGGCTAGGGGTTGAGAGCAAAAGCTCCTGTCTAGGTTCTAATCAGGTTTATTTGCACAACTAAAGGATTAAAACTCACTTAATTATTTTTCTATTGAGGAGAGTCTCGCTCTGTTGCCCTGGGTAGAGTGCCATGGCATCATAGGTCACAGCAATCACAAACTCTTGGGCTCAAGAAATCCTCCTGTCTCAGTCTCCCAGTTAGCTGGGATTATAAGCACCCACCACAGTGTCCAGCTATATTTTTCTATTTTTAGTAAAGACAGAGTCTCAGTCTTGCTCAGGCTAGTCTTTAACTCCTGAACTCAAGCAATCCAGCTGCTTGGGCCTCTCAGAGTGCTACAATTACAGGCGTGAGCCAAGATGCCAGCTTCACGTAGTTGTGATTGGTCAGCACAGCTGAGCACAGATGAGCTGTGATTGGATGGTTCTTGTGAGCACTGAAATTTTCAAAGATAAAAGGTGCATATTCTTCAGGGAACTCATAATGCTTGTGTGACCCCTCCCTGAGGCTGTTTGGCTATGTTTAAGTTGAAGCCCAGTTAGCCAGTTGGGCTCCATCTTGAAAAATTGTCTATTTCAGGCTCACTCTTGTACATGCCACTATCCCTTCCTCTTTACAAGCTGATAGATAGTTATGAGAGTATTAAGGCATTTAAATTATTTTCATCTATAATGATAGTACCCGAAAGTTTATTTACATATGTGTAACAAATCCACAAATGTGGTAAACCTCTACTTAGTTAACTCACTAGTTAACTACATATCCATTTTTAGAATTGGTAGAAACATTCTAAAATATATTTAAAAGTTCCATTAATGCTTTGCTGAGTTAAATCTTTTTCTCATTTCAGAGCCTTAATTCCAGGCTTATGTCCCCATTTCTGCCATCATTTACAGACCACTTAGCTCTAATTTTTGTGTAATTTAGACAAGGACCATGTTACTTCGTTTTTATTTAAATTATATAAAATCATTATAAAAGGGGAAAAAGACATTCTCTTAGACTGCATTGGTATTAAGTCAATAAGTCAGAAAAAGGTGCACTCTACTTGCTACACATTGTAAGTTCTCCCTTTTTACGGATTTAGATAATTTTCTAAAATGAAAAGTCTCTAAGGAAGACAGCTCCAGGGTCCTATTTAACTATCACCAGACAAAAATAAGAAGAATTAACAAAATTAATGAGATCATATACCTTCATCATGCCATGGAAGGAAATGACCATTTTAGTATGAGTATCTTAATTTAAATTATGGGTATTCTCTTCACCCAGTGTCACACAGTCTTGAAAAAAAATCACATCTGTTAATAAAAAAGCATCAAATACTACCCCATTAAAATGATACTGTGGTGATGAAATAGCAGAAAATAGTACAATAATTACACAAATTGTTGTCATTTTATTAAGTTCTGCAAAATGTTACGATTTTAACATCCTTAATTGAATGATTCTTTTTTAAATGCTATTTCGATGCTAATAAGAACCATGCATATTTTGTTCTACTCTCACAAAGTTTCCTAAATGATTAATTTTTCCAAAGCTGATGCCTTCCTGGAATTTTTCCTCCTAAGATCATTTCCTGTCTCACTTAGATTCATTATGTTTTCTCCTTTTACATGAGCTTTGACATCAAAATGTTGTTTTCTTGGGAAGCTGCTGGTATTTGGGTGATTTCAGAGAAGAAATATGTGCAGAATTCCAAATGAAAGGTGTTCCCAAATATTGAGTTTAATTATGAAATTTTACAGATAGATAGATAGATACATACATACATACATTGATCAGTGGTAAATTAGATTTTCTCTTTTTCCTCCTGTGCCTTTCGTAAGGTCATTTCTTCCTAGTGGTAGGAGGTAAAAGAATACCATGAGTGCAGTGACCTTTAATGGTTGCCTGCTACAGATTGGAGTTGGACCAGTTCCTGACCTCAAGTGTAGAGCCCCCAAAGTGGACAGGAATTGGTGATGTATCCTTAGAAGACACCCAAAGTACTGACAACAAATGTAAACCCCAAACAGCCCAGAGTTGTTGTTTATGAGTCACCTTCTCCTTTTTACCAAATGGGACATTATTGAGCTTGATTTGTGTCTGCTCCTGGGATAGCAATGACTGAGAAATTCTGAATTTCTGACCGCCAGTCTTTCCTGAGCCAAACACTTAGCCATACTTCTTGGTTCTGTGGCCACTCTGATTCTCCACAGTGCTTTATTATATGGACATTGTCTTACTTGTGCCTGTCTCTGGCAAGTTCTTAATCTTGAGCTGACAGTCTCCTACCCTCCAGGAAGGTTCCTACAACTTCCTGCCAACCCCAACCACTGTGTGATCAAGAATGAAAATTAATTTAAATTTCATCCTGTGAAAAACATAATTAGCAAGGGGAATCTACTGCCAAAATAAATTATGCCCCTCATTTCCATAGGCAAATGGATTTTTTTTTTAAATTACTCACCGCTTTGCATTGAAGTCTATTTGTATGGATAATTAGGAGTTGACGAGCATGTCATTCTAAGGCATTCCCACATTTTCAAATCCTTTATTGCTTCTTCATCCATCCTCTTCAAGTTCAAAATTTATTTCCTACAAGTCCTCTGCCCCCTTGGGTCATCCAGCCCAGGAGAGCTGACAAAACTGGGGCCTTGTCCACAAGCCCAGTTCCTTTGATAATGCTCCAGAAGTCGCTGTTAGCATCTGCTGTTAGGCACATAACCCTATAGGAAAGCGCTGACAAGGAGCTGGCAGGTAGGACCACACAACAGCTTTTGTTTTCTTCCTTAAATACGATAGTTGAAAAAGGTGGTGGTGAAATTCTACAGAAAGGTTAAGGGACAGTAGGGAAAGGAAACAGCATTTGCAGACAGAAAGGGAAAGAGAGAAGGAGGGAGGGAGGGAGACAGAAAATGTCTGCTGCTCTTACATTAAAATATAGTTTATGGATTCTTGGAATATTGCCTCCAAGACTGCCAGACCCTAAGAAAGCTATAATATTTCTCGGGAAGGTCTGGGAAGGTTAGCTATAACATGGAGCCCCCTGAAAAACTGAATTATAGCAATGAATAGCAATTAGGAGTACCCATTCTAAAAATAAGATCCTGTGTGACTTTGAACAGATCACAGACCCTCTCTGAGCCTATTTACTTTTATAAGATGAGGACCATGTTCTTTTTTCTTTCCTTTTTTTTTTTTTCTTGAGACAGAGTCTCATTCTGTCTTCCTACCTAGAGTATAGTGGTGTCATCATAACTCACTGACACTCCTGCCTCAGCCTCCTGAGTCGTTGGTACTACAGGCATGTACTACCACCCTCAGCTTTTTTTTTTTT
>NW_003852475.1:918864-920211 GCF_000181295.1 Otolemur garnettii | reverse complement strand
TTTTTTTTTTTTTTTTTTTTTGTATTTTTAGTCTTATTCCTGCTCAGGCTGGTCTGAAACTACTGACCTCAAGCAGTCCTCCCACCTCAGCTTCCTAGAGTGCTATAATTACTGAAATGACCTACCATGTCCAGCCCAAATTTCTTTTATTCTTTAGGATTTCACAGGCTGACAAGTGACAATGACCCACCCATATTCTAGCAAGTAACAAGGGCACCCTTGCAAGTTTTAAATGAGTAAATTAAGAAAAATCCAAAGGAAATATTACTTTACATTAACATTTTAAACATTTACATAGGTGGAAGAATAAGGATCATAATGCTGTGAGAGCCAGGATGAACTAGAAATATAAGTGGGTTTCTTTGATGTTGCTATAAAGGATGATAGAAGACTCACAATGGATTATTCATGGAAATTAAGGTGTTTGGGGGATCCTCCCACAGTGGGTTTTGGGTCTTCTGCCTTTGCATAAACAGATAGCTGAGGTAAGGGAACTGCGGACAGCCAATAAGCAGCACCTTAGCCTTGCTCAGGCCTGTAGCTCTTTCCCTCTGCCATCCTTGATAGATACGGCTAGAAACAGTTAGTTAATGAAGCCCTTTTCCTTCTTTCCTTCCTTCCCTATCTTCCGTCCTGCGGAGATGCTAACCAGAAGGGAATTGCTCCCCCAAGACCAGATAGCTGAAGGGGAATGAAAGTGATGCAGTGGGCCCCTGGATATGGGACCCTGAACAATGTCTCCTTGGGAGGGTTGAGGTAGCCGTCTGCTTGCTCTCTTGAATTTGCCATCTTTTGGCTTGGTACGCACTGGACACCAATTACATTCTAATACTGGAAACACAGTCATAAAATGTAAATGATTGGCCTTATTTCTATTATGTATGAATATAGGAGGTAAAACATAGAAAGCTAAATCGAGCTCAAGGTCAGTATGCCACCATATAACTTTCTACATTGCAAATATAAAGTAATGATTTCTTGGCATTCAGCTCAAGCCCTTGAGCAAATCCACTAACAACCTCTAATGGATGTGCCTAAAAAGGATCCCTAATGCATTTTACAGTTCACGTTATTATCATTCACTATTCACTATCCAGGTGACTATCTAGAATGTATTTTAAAAGAAGTATGTGAAGTTTCCCCCCTGAAGACCCTTAGCTGTTTTGATATTGAGGAAAATTCTACCCTTAAAATAACAAAGCTCCTCCAAATGAACGCAAATCTGGAGTTTAACTTACTGTGATAGAAGTCGCTGACTCTGGAGGAATTATACCTCCTTAGACTTTAATTTTTTGTAGCAGCCCTATATTACTGACTTGACTAAGTATTAAAAACCAAAGCTTTTAT
>NW_003852475.1:890051-918246 GCF_000181295.1 Otolemur garnettii | reverse complement strand
ATTATACCTCCTTAGACTTTAATTTTTTGTAGCAGCCCTATATTACTGACTTGACTAAGTATTAAAAACCAAAGCTTTTATCTCTAAAATCTTGTGTAGAATTAGGTGCCCTATAAATCCTCTCTTTTAGAACTGTGGTTATATTTTTTAAAATATGCTCTTATAATTAAAACTTATAATAAAGCTAAATGATGGATTTGGGGAAAGTAGAATGAGAAAATACATATATGTATACGTATATTCTGTCACGTATCTATATACAGGTACACTCTCCCACACATTTATTATAGAACATACTATTATACCATTATAATGAGGATTACCAAAGATCTGTCTAATGTAATAAATAAGAACTTCTGTTATCTTCTTGTTGCTGCAGACAAAAGAGGCTAATGAAAACTTGGAAGAGGATGAAGAAGATAGGATCGCAGATTCTGCATTTCAGAGCCACATCATAGGTAAAAATCCATGTCTTAATACATCTTTTCCTGAGAGTTTTCTGCACGCAGCCTTCTTTCCCACAGAGCTCCTTCCTGCCTCTGTGGGGACTGAGTCTTAACCGCTCACGCGTAACGTTTATCTTCTTAGACATCGGACGCCACCATAAAATAAGTGAGCCCAACAGCACTTAGGAAGAAAACGTAGGTGTTTGCAAAGGAATGCAGTGTAAAGTGATGAGATGTCAGTATTTCTGATGTCTCGCCAGAAGTACATCAATCCGAAATGGAAGTTATACTGAATGGAATAAGCTTTTCTCTGAGGACAAAATCATCTTTGAATTGATCTAGTTTCTGTAATTTTCTCTAGAAGTACCTGGTTCAAACTCCTATTGGTTAGAAATGTGGGATGGTGGTGTTCTTAAATTGAATATTTTTAAATTAAATGTCTTACATGCAATAAAGGGGAATAAGAAACTATGGTTTGCCAAGATCTTCAACTTTTTTCCTTCATCATTTCTGTTAGAACCCTGCATATAGATAGTTCGGTCTCAGAAATGTGTTCAGCTTGTCAGCTACTTCTTAAGACTGCTCCTAACACCAGGCTGAAGGAGTTCTAGTTTCCAACACAAAGGACTTTTCTGACCTGTTTTTCTAGCCAATTTTCAGAGATAACCAGTGACAGGAGTTGTCTGTGACCATCATCCCTCTTTGGAGATAGAAGAGGTGATACCTTTAGCAGCTGAAATATTAGTTGTTCCTTCGACTCTAAAAATGACTGTAAATATGAGCATGCTGGTTATTTAGGGTTTCTTTTTTCTTGTTTTGTTTTGTTTTAAGCAAAAGCAAGAGAATTTATTTAGAGAAGAAAGAATTGTTTTAGAGAAGGAAAAAAAAAAGAGAAAAGCAAAGTCTCCAGCTTTAGCAGAGGGGCTTCTGAGCAGGTTGCCCAGGGATTTAGTTTTACACGAGACACCAAGGCATGATGGGATTATTTCTCCAAGTCTCATTTGGGTATGGAGGTAGCATCAGATACCATATTCTAGAGTATGGCAGCCCCACAGATTGCTGCTGTCTAGTATAATCGGCGTCCATCACTCCTGTCCTTGCACTTGGAGCAATTTTAGCTGCCAACTCCCAATTTCTCACCACTCTTTATACCATGTTGATACACTTTGCAGCTGATTTTCTGGCAATCTTCTGCAAACTGTAATTTAGTTTGTCTCAGAGAGTTGTTGTACCCCCACAGCTTAATGAGACTGGTACACCATTATTATCCTTTTCATTTGTAATTGGGAATACAAAAGTCTTAACAAACACTGAATGAGTGTAATCTGAATAACATTATAATTCCTTTATTATAGTTGTCAATGTAAAATGCTTAAATTGGTATCAGTTCTGCGTACTTAGCTAATATTCCATTTAAATTTTGTTTAACAGCTTTCAAACATGACACTCTGGAAAGCTCTGCTGAGTCACCATTTTTCTATAATGAGGTGTTCTTGGACCTATTAAAATAGCATATATGAAGTTAGAAACTAAATTTTTTCCAAGGGAACTACAAGAATGTTAATATTTCGGCATTCTTTAGGTCTCTACTATTTGAAGTGATAGCCAGTAACTACATGTGGCCATTTCCATTTAAGTTAAAGAAAGCAACATAAAATTAAAAATTCATTTTCTCGGTTACACTAGCCACATTGTAAGTGTTCAGTGGCCACATATTCTGTAGAGTCATGCATTGCTTAATGATGGATGGGGATATAGCCTGAGAAATGCATCAGGCGACCATTTTGTCATCATGGAAACATCATCGTAGAATATACTGACACAAACCTAGATGTTATAGCCTATCACACACCTACCTATATTGCATATTCTCTTGCTTCTACGCCTCAAGCCTCTCCAGCATGAACATGTTACTGTACTGAATACTGTAGGCAGTTGTAACACATGGTTAAGTATTTTGTATATCTGAATATGTACAATACTTTTGTATATCTAAACATAGAAAAGATATGATTAAGACTGAGCATGATAGTTCATACCTGTAATCCTGGCACTCTGGGAAGCTGAGGTGGGAGGCTCATTTGAGCTCAGGAATTTGAGACTGCCTGTAAAAAAACTGAGACCCTGTCCCTATTAAAAATAGAAAAATTAGCCAGGTATTGTGATTAATGCCTATAGTCCCAGCTACTCAGGAGGCTAAGACAGAAAGATCACTTGAACCCAGGAGTTTGAGGCTATTGAGGCTATTGAGGCTATTGTGAGCTGACACCATAGCACTCTAGCTTGGGGCAACCAAGTGAGACTCTGTCTCAAAAAAGAAAATAAAAAGATACATTTAAAAAATATGATATCAAAGATTTAAAAAAAATGTACACCTATATGGGGCAATTAGCATGAATGAAGCTTGTAGGACTTCACATTGCTCTGGGTGAGGCAGTGTATGAGTGAATGTGAAGGCCTAGGACATTACACTGCTGTAGACTTGGAAACACTGGAAACTTAGGCTACACTACTTAGGCTACATTACATCTACTCAAACTTTTTTCTCCAGTAATAAATTAATCTTAGCTTAGTGTAACTTTTTTAATTTGTAAACTGTTTAATTTTATTAACATTTTAACTCTTTTGCAATAACAAAACTTTATACTTATAATGTAAAAAACATTGTACTTCTGTATGAAAATATTTTATTTGAGACAGAGTCTCACTCTGTCACCCTGGGTAGAGTGCTGTAGTGTCATAACTCACAGCAACCTCAAACTCTCAAGCTCAAGCAATCCTCTTGCCTCAGCCCCTGGAGTAGCTGGGACTGTAGGCACCCACCACAGTTGTTGGCTATTTTTTTTTTTAGTAGAGACGGGGTCTTGCTATTTCTCAGGCTGGTCTTGAGCTCTTGGGCTCAGGCAGTCTATCCATATTGGCCTTCCAAGTGCTAGGATTACAGGCGTGAGCCACGGTGCCCAGCCAGTATTTTCTTTATTTATACCCTTATTCTATAACCTTCTTTCCTATTTAATTTTTTTTTTTTACTTTTTAAACTTTAAAAAAAAAAAAAACAAACTAAGATGCAGATATGCCCACCAGCCTAGACCTACACAGGTCAGAGTCATCAGTACCACTGTCTTTCACTTCCGCATCTTGTCCCACTGGAAGATCTTCAGGGAGCTGATGTAGCGCTGTCATCTCCTATGATAACAAAGCCTTCTTCTCTAATACCTCCTGAAGGACTCGCATGAGGCTGTTTTACAGTTAACTTTTTTTAAAGCAGAATAATTATACTCTAAAAAGCAATTAAAAGTACAGCATATTAAATATGTAAACCATAACATATCACTTTTATCATTATCAACTGTTAGGCACTGTGCATAATTATATGTGCTGTACTTTTATGTTACTGATAGCACAGTAGGTTTGCTTACACCACCATCACCACAAACACACGAGTAATTGCTTTGTGATGTTCTATCGGGGCGCTTTTGGAATTTTTCAGCCCCATTACAGTCTTTCAGGGCCACCATCATATTCTGAGTATGTAGTTCATCATTGATTGACACGTTGTTCTGCAGTACATGACTGTATATTCCATTTCATCTATGGTGATATATTTTGATACATACTCCGTCATCACACAAACATACATGCTCTGCATGCATACTTTCTTCATCACTGTTCTGCTGCACAGTTCTGCTTTAGATAACTGATGGAAGGAAATTTGGGCCAGAGCATTGACTTGATGTTCAGATCATTATAGGCTTAAAAGTGGTAAGGAACTATATGAATAAGCTACTATTGACCATGAGTAAACAAAAAAACCCTGACATGCTATTACTTATATAATATAGTCATTTAATCATCTTAGAGAATTAAAAGTCTAGAGGAAGACAAACATGAAATAGGTATGTAGCAGCTCAATAATGTCACCAAAAGCCCAGGCTTGTTTTATCTATCTTCTCAACCACAATTGCTGTGTTGGCTTTTGTTCTCATATCTGTTGCTTCTGTTTGCAAACTTGACTCCCACTAGTCTAGGCATTCCATCCATATCTGAGATACAAGTATAAGGAAGAGTGAAAGCTTTTTCAGAATCCCCCTCCACAAACTACATCTTATGTGTCATTGGTAAGGAATCCATTACACAGCCATTCCTAGCTACAATCTTCATTGTCTAGTGGGGTTAAACAACTAGTAGAACTTCATTTGCCATGCATTGTCTTGTTTCAAAAATATCAGCCAGTGATAATCAAATGCAATCTCCAAAGTAGAGGCAAGGGATTTGGAAATTCTTAGAATAAGGAAAAAATATCTTTTGAGGAATTAGAGAAAAGATCCTATTGAAGCAGAATCCAACAGTATTCGCATAAATAAGGATGTATTTGTGAAGTAGAAGATATATGTCATTTACCCAAAACCTAAACAAGTTACACAGAACAACTTACCCAATAATCTAACAGGCAAATGCCCAAGTGCCCCATGGCTGAATGAGCTCTGCTTATTCCCCCCATTGTCAGGGTTTATTTCTAGCCTCTCCCACAGGAGCCAGGAGTGTTCCTTCCACCAGAGTATTTCATGGCAGAGGACATACTTAGGCCGTGATCTGGTTCTTGTTGGATAATTCTGAGAAGTTGCCTTGGTGCTCTCTTCCCGGCCCTAGGAGCTGTATTGCCTCCAAGGGATCCTGCCATCCTTTTTTCATTCCTGCCTAGAGTGGGATCTCTTAGCAGCAGCTAATCTGCAAATCTGTCATGCAGGAGGCTAAGTAAGTACCTTGGAGTGACTAACACCATAAACCTGGGCATTTCCATTTTCCCGGGGTGTTTCATTTCCTTATTCCTTGCCCTGCCCTTTGGCTAACTAATATGGTAAAATGACTCATGTCCACATAGTAATGGATTAATTGGGCACATTTTTAGATCACATGTTTGTATTGTAACAAGGCTCAAGCAAAATTTTACCTCTAGTTAAGATGAGCTCTTGCGAGCTGTATGTTTTAGGCACTCAAGACTGCTAGTTTGAGCAAATTAAGTGGTGAGGAAGAAAGAATGGGCTCAAGCCCACTCAAGACAGCGGGCAGCACAAGAAGCAGTGCCAGAGAACAGAGTGTTCTGTGGTCCTTCCCTACTTTTGAAGAGTGGGCTGCCCTAAGAATAAGAACTGAGACAAGGCTATGTTGAGCCAAACAGAGGAGATTTGAAGCAGTGTGTGCAATGGCCATTTTATTCTGTAACACACAGACTTTGTTCTTGTGATCTCTCATCATCCGACCACAAAGCATCTAATGTGCCCAGTCTGCAGATAGGAAGAGGAAGAAGGAATAAAGAGTGACAGGTAGTCCAGTCATTGTTATCAAGGAATTTCCATACCAGCTTCAAATGAAAGTCAGCACACGCAGCACCTTCTTCACTCAGCAGAAGAGAAAAGCACTGGACTGATGCCAAAATGTTTGTGGCTGTGGGTGTTAGTTGCTCAAGACAAAAAGGAGAGGTTTCACAGACTCTGAAATCAAGTGTTTCACATACGTAGAGAACAAGTACCAGGATCTAGGCCCTTACCTCATCTGAATGGAAAGAGCTCTGGAACCTGCATTCCTGCGTCAAGGCACTAAGAGAGTATGCTCAACAGTAGGTATTCAGGAGCAGATTCTGCCATTCAAATTCTCCTGACTCCATTTTGTTCTAAATCCAAGACTGGATTTCCCTAACCATGAGTACAAACAGGATTAGGTCCAGACAGGAGTGAAAGAAACCCTGAAGCACAGTGGTTTCAGTAAGAATAGAAATTTTTCACTGTCACACGTGAAGGTCCAAGGGAGGTAGAACAGGCTAACAGAGCAATGCCAGACTCCCGTTGTGTCCTTCTGCGTCACATGGTTTACATACTCCATGTGATTTCCAATTTCAGGGTTACTTCATGGTCCAAAATGACTGTTGAAAATTATCACTTATGTGTACTTTTCCAATATCAAGAAAGAGGATGGATTGATGAGAGACATGGCTTATCCATTTAAGAGCACTCCCCAGCAGTTGTCCTGTCCCTTCTGCTAATATCCCATTGGCCGGTACTTTGTCACATAGGATGGGAGAGATTATTCCAGACGGATGCCAAGTATCCAGAGGTTCTCTTAACTGAAAGAAGAAGAGAATGAATATTAGAGGACATCTAGCATCTCCGCCTGCTGCCAGCCCCCTCTGAAGGTCATCTGCTTCTAACCGCAGCTGATCTGTGAAAGGGAACACAGAAACGTTTTCACTGTCATTTAAGAAAGCGATAGGAAAACAAATTTGGAGAGTTGTTGGGAATGATGTAATTAATTTCCGTGATTTATGCACAGTTCCTATTTTGCATAATCTGAACTATCCCTGCTCTCTGTGCAGTTAACCTTGAGTAACTTCTTGAGAAAACATTTTGAACTTGGATTAATTTCCCACCACCATATGAATAAATATGTAAATGGTCAACAAGGTCTGTAGAAGTTCAAATAAATCTTTTGTGGGATACAAGGCATCTCTCAAATTAAAACAAATAGGACATCAGACTTCTAGTATTTACAACTAGCAATCATTAAAACCTTGATCATTTTCTGTCTTATTTTAAGAATATTACTGATTTTCCTCTCCAAGGTGATTTGAAGAAAGTTTTGAAATTTAGTATGGAGGCAATGGCATTAATTTAAGCATATCTCAGATAATTGACCAGACTTTCAACGCTTTTTGAGTGGAAGGCTATTTGAGTCAAATGTCATGTTTATAATAGCATGCCAATGTATTTAAGCTAATCATAGACAGGGTGAGCTATCAATAATCAGAACAAAATGTGGGTGGGAAGTAGACATGTTCTTGATAACAGCTTTGGTAGATACTCTCCTATTGACTACTAACAGACTGGCACCAAACTAAAAACTCTTTTGATAAGAATGGCCTTGGATAGGGAATGGTTTGGTGTGATTTTAAATGAGTAAATCCTGTAGTAATAACTTCTCAGAAGGATTTTGATTCTGCATTTCTAGGCCTACAAAATGGCATCTAAGAGGTTCTGTAGGGCAGGAGCTTGGGCAAGGAGATTTCTACTGTAGCTGCGCTAAGATCATCCATTAATAACCAGTGAGAAGTGATAAACTGCAGAGGCAGCCTTAAATGGAAACTCCATCCCAGAATTAGACCCTTGGAAACTGGACCCTTGGAAATAGGACCAAGGACTGGGAATAATAATGTCAATATTCATCTGTTGAGTATGTGAGCTCTCAAGCCCTTATAACATTGCATGGTATCCTCTTCTTTTTTTCAGACTTCATAGCTAATGCTCTGGCCATCCATCAGTTTGCTCCTTAGAGTACTTTCCTTTTACTAACAGAGACAGTCACCAGATAAAGCTTAGGTCAGTATTCTAGCATACTGAATCCTGGTCTGTGACTCCTTTGTCTTTTTCACTAGAGAAAGAGAGAGAATTGCAAACTTGGGGTTTGAAAGTGTGGCTTTTTCCTCCTGTAAAATACTCCCATAGCTTGCACTAGTGAGCCAAGTTCTGCTTAGCTCAACAAGCCTGTGTTGAGCTTCTTTTGCAATCCAGGCCCTGTGTCAGATGCTGAGGATATGAATGAATAGGACACACCGTTTTTCCTCTGCAAACTCCAGTCTACTAGGGGGCAGAGAAGGAAACAGATAGTTTGAATATAGTATGATAACTGGTAAGAGAGAGGTGTGCTCTGCATACATATGGGGGCCCAGATCAGGGTGCAGAGCCTACCTCTCATGGAGTTAGGAGTGTTGGTTTTTATCTTTCAGAAAAAAATATGAGTGAGAGAGTAATAACATTGAAATTTACGAGCATATACCAATGGTTTCCAATCTTTCCTACACATCAGAATCACCTGGTATTCTGTGATCACCTTTATTTTGTGCTAAAAGTGCTGATACCAAACTCACACTCCTGAATTGGTTAATTACAATGTCGAGGGATGAGGGCCAGGCATTAGTAGTTCTTAAAGATCCCTGTGTGATCCCAATATGAAGCAAAGTTTGTGAACCACTGTCCTAAGGGATAGGATTTTATCAGCAAAAGGCAAAGAGGTGTCTTTGAAGTCAAGGGAAGCAGCATGAGCAACGTCCCAGAGATAGGAAGGAGCATGGCACACTGTTGGGGAGGTGAGTTGGTGAAACATTCTCTAGAGTAGAGGGTAGATTTTGAAGATGAGGTACAGACAGAGTTGGATTTGTAGGATGGAATGAGATGGTGGCCACCTTGAAAGGCGACCTGAAATATGTGAGCTTATTCCTACAGACAGCACACAGATGATTGAGATTTTTAAAAGAAGATCAGCTTGATAAGAAATAGCCATCCACTCACTATGATGCTCACATTTAGACTTTTACAATAAAAATATATCTTCATTTTCTCTCAGTTAGCCTTGGACCAATCATCTGTACCAGTCACCTTCATCCAGTCACAGTCATGAAATACTGCTTCCTCGTCAGGGGTGTGCAGTGATAAATAGAATCATGTATTCATGTAAAAGGATGGAGAACTAGAAATATTTAAGGTTGCTAAAGGGCTCCTTACCCAAAAAGAGCTCTCCAGCCATCCTACCATGGTATGTCTGAATTGCCCACATGTCAATAACTCCTTTGAGTGAAGGCCCTTCTGTCACTTGATATGATATAGGTCATCTCTGGAAAGGATATAGATGCATTAAGCACCACTGGCTGATGACAGCAATACATTTCTCAGGTTAGCACCCCTCAAAACCCTGTAAGAATGAACTATGGGGCTGGTATATTTTCCTCTCCGAGAACTGAGAAGTGCAGTAAGGGAGGGCTGGACATTTAGAAAAGATAAGGGTGGTATGCTAGAGATCAGAAAGCTGAACTGCCAGGGCCAAAGGCAGATGTGCAGCCCTAGAGGTGGCATGAATTAACCAAGGAACCTGAAGGGGAAAAGCCCAACTGAACAGTAGTTATGAGTCACATTAAGTCCCCACCACCACACCGTTTTCCAAAGCCTATTGCTCTAACATACAAGATTGGGGAAACCGAAATATCTGTACAGAGACCTGTTTTTATACAGTTCCCTCAATTTCCCAAAAGGAAATGAATTCTCTTAAAGTATAAATATAAGCATTGTCTGCAGCTTATGGCATGCTAAGTAAGAGGTGAATATGCCTCAGCCCAAAGGCCTGAAAGCTGCCCAATGTGACAGAAAATTCTGAATGAAGTAAGACAGTGATAGATATTATACTACTATTTAGTCCTTACTCTGAGTTTTCTATATGCTGGGCACGGGTCTACAAGCGTCTCACATGTTTCCCTGTTTTATCCTCACATCAAGCCTGAAGTTAGGTGAGATGGTCACCATTTTCAGATGGGGAAATGGATGTTCTGGAAGATGCCATACCTTGCTTAAGTGGCATGAGTAATCTGTAGTGGACCCATCAACCAAACCCATAGCTGTTAAATAACCTCCTGAAAAGTATAAATGATCACTTGGTATTTTGGGGATCACCTTTCAGGCACCAGAGACCAGGAGTTCTTTTAGTAGATTGTTGGGCCAGGGTTACAGTCAATAAATTCCCAGGTCAATGAGTGACACAGGCTTGGCATGTACACACATTTATTATATCAGTGAGTGTAAGGAATGTAGAGGACACGACCCATCCTAGGGAGGCAGCTCCAGCTGTCAGCATAGAAGAATGATATCCCTATGTAGCTAGTCTTTCCATTTTTTACCAGAAGACAAAAATTGAGATTTTTATGTGACATATGATATATTCTTAAATGTAAGCTTAGTTCAAAAAAATGAATCTTCAGGGATTCCCTTTTATCTGGCAATATGTCAAATTAGAATTTCAAATTCCTTTCACAGGATACCACACCTAAAAGTACAGGATAAAATATAAAAATCTGTTCATTTCCTTAAATATGTGGCTGAGCTACAGGCAAAGAATTCAGCAGAAGTTAGGAACACCAAGAAAGTTTGAATCCATAGGGGCAAGAGAATGCTACAGCCAGCATTTGCCCACTGGGTAAATGGCCCGCTGCCCATTTGGTGACTTAGAGTGTAGCCAAGGGTCCCACCTTGCCTGAGATTTTCTTGGCTTTAGCACTGAAAGTCCCACATCCAAGGAAACTCATCAGAAGAGGACAGACTGGTACAGTTATTAACCATACCTGCAGTCTCATTTTAAGGAACTAATCTGTTGATGTAACATAAAAGGCAAGGGCCTAAGTAGGGCTTAATGTTAGATGAAAGACAGACACACCCCCATCCCCAGTGTAAAGCTGGCCAAAGGGCGTAGCTACAAATGCACCTGCAGAGAGAGACTTTGTAGAGAAGTACCTGATTAACTCCACCTCCGAAAAAACAAAAGGAAAAGATGTCTCTCAGGATTATGAATCATTAGCTCACACTCATATGGCTCAGGGACCTAATTCACTCTTTCTCTGTGTCCGCTAAATCTTATAGTTTGAAATTTCAACATGATCCCAGTCATACTTTTAATATTCTAGAAAAGAAACAGAGGGAATAGGTAAAAAAAAAAAAGAAGAGCGTATGTTAATCTTTTCTAAAAGCTGGCCAGCGGGCTTATGAGGATCTATTACACTATGAGTAAATTTGAAATTTAATACAATGAAAAATTGAAAAAATAAAAAAAGCAGACTCAGGTCAATAGTACTTTCTGGAATCCCGCAGAACCCAACTGTCAAATCGTCTCTTGAGGCACCCACTCTTCACTTTACATACAAAGTTCCAAGGAAAATAAAACAATGGAAAGTCACTAAAAACATGAAGGGGAAAAATGACTCATGAATCATAAAAAAATTAATAATCTATAAAATGAATCTGGCAAAGACTACAGAATTAGGAATTATCCAATAATAGAGAATATAAAAATATTTAGTATATCTAAATAAATAAAATTGGAAATAGAAATTAAGAAAGGAACAAACGAGTGGTCATATGTGAAAAAAGAACATGATAGAACTTCAAAAAATTAAAAATTGATAGTCTCTATTACAACCAAAGAGGAAACTAAACTAGAAAACAAATTTGAAAAAATTGTACAAAATGCAACACAGAGAAACAAGGAAACAGATAATATGAAAGAGAAGTTAAGCTACCTTAAAGAAATGGCAATAGAATCACATTTACATACATCTAATTGCAGCTCCTAAACAAGAGAATAGACGAATAGGGTAGACATAATATTTAAAAAATTAATGACTGTAGTTAGTTAATGACTTTAGGATTGAAGAAAGTTACCAACCCTCAACTTCAAGAAGCCAAATTAGCTCAAAGCAAAATAAATAAAAAAAATCTACACTGAAGCACGTCTTGGTGAAATGTAGAACACCAAAAAGTAAAGGAAAGATGTTAAAACAACTCAAAGGGGAGTACAGATTGCCTTGCAAGGAATGACAGTTAGAATGGTAGTGAATTTCTCTACCGTAACAATGGAAACCAGAAGGCAATGGAATTGTATCTTTAACGTGCTGAGATGAAATAATAATTGGCCTACAAGTGAATACTCTGTGAAATCATGCTTCAAAAAGTAACATAAAGACTGGGCTAAAAAAAAAAAAATGAATTTTCTGTCACTAGGTCCTTACTAAAGTAATTTCTAGAGAGTTTACATCAAACATGAAGAAAATTGTCTCATTCAGAAGGTCCAAAATGCAACAATAACTGTTAAGTAAAGCTGTAAAAATCCTATATATAACAATAAAAGGAATTTGTAATGTATATTACTAAATATATCAAAAGAGAAATAAATCCTGAGCAAGAATAAAGCTAGAAATGTGTTGGAAGAGCTGGTTAGCAAGTAATGTCCTTATATAGTTGAGGAAAAGGATTAATATGTTAGTTTGGTAAATTATACATGTATGTTAAAATTTCTAGGTTAACTACTGAAAGGACAGAAATAAAATACAAAGCTTCCAAAAAAGTAGAGAAACTAGGGGAAGACGAAACAGTAAGGGGAAGAAATTCAGTCCAAAAGAAAACATGAAAAATAGAGAAAACCTGGTCAAGTAGAATGCATAAAAAAAAAATGGTCTAAAGAAATCTGAATATATGAAAATTTATGATCAATATAACTGGACTAAAATGTCAAAGATTATTAAGCAGTTATAGCTATTTAGACAAACCTAAACACACAGAAAAGTTGAAAGCAAAAGGATAGAAAAATAAACATAATATTAATGAAGAGAAACTTGATGTAGCTATATCAATAACACAAATATATCCTATACAAGGGCTTTTTGAATGCACTCATCAGGGAGTCATAAAATCAATTTGGTGAGCTATCATTAATGAGCATTTGCTCGTTTACTTTTGTTATTTTTATTAATGAAAATATTAGAGTATTGCGCAAGCAGTAGAGAAAAATATTGTGACATTTTAACCACTTTTTTATGTAGATACACATACAAAGGTATGCTGGTTTGGGATGTAAAAATTTATTACTGTAGGGCGGTGCCTGTGGCTCAAAGGAGTAGGGCACCGGCCCCATTTGCTGGAGGTGGCGGGTTCAAACCTGGACCCAGCCAAAAACTGCAAAAATATATATATAATATATATATTATTACTGTGGATAGTAGTCTAAAAAGTTTGTAAGGCATGACCCTAGAAAAATTCTGGCAAGTTTATCAGTAAATACATATATACTACAGTGATTTAGCAACATTGTCTTAATACCAAATGATGGAAGATAAACCAAAGTTCATCTACAGTAGAAAGGATAAACAAATACTGAAATATTTATACTATGGAATACTATACAGTGAAAATTAATGAACTCCAGCTGTGTGTACTGTCATAAATTCATCTCAAAAATAATGTTGATGGAAAAGGGCTAATTGTAGTAGAATATTTGTAGTATGATTCTATTTGTATAATGAGCAAGTGTAATAAGACTGAACAAACAGCAAGTTCATGAAAAACACAAAATTCGACTTTATCAAGGGGTAGTGATGGTTGAAAGATGTGATCAGAGAGGGGCAAACAATGTGATGATGATTTGAGTGCAACTCTATTAATATGCACTCCCATTTTTGTATAGTTCAGTTTGTTTTTTTTATTATTAAATCATAGCTGTGTACATTAATGCAATCATGGGATACAATGTGCTGGTTTTATATACCATTTGAAATCTTTTCATCAAACTGGTTAACATAGCCTTCACTGCATATTCTTAGTTACTGGGTTAAGACATTTATATTCGACACCTAGTAAATTTCACGTGTACCCTTGTAAAATGCACCGTTGGTGTGGTCCCACCAATCACCCTCCCTCCACATCCTCCCCCCTCCCACCTGCTCCCTCTCCCTTTTCTCCTTCTTCTTGGGCTATAGTTGGGTGATAGCTTTCCTATGAAAGCTATAAATTGGTTTCATAGTAGGGCTGAGTACATTGGATACTTTTTCTTCCATTCTTGAGATACTTTGCTAAGAAGAATATGTTCCAGCTCCGTTCATGTAAACATGAAAGAGGAAAAATCTCCATCTTTTTTTAAGGCTGCATAATATTCCATGATGTACATATACCACAATTTACTAATCCATTCACGGGTCGATGGACACTTGGGCTTCTTCTATGACTTAGCAATTATGAATTGGGCTGCAATAAACATTCTGGTACAAATATCTTTGTTATATAGTGATTTTTGGTCTTCTGGATATATACCTAGTAGAGGAATTGAAGGATCGAATGGCAGCTCTATTTTTAGATCCCTAAGTGATCTCCAAACATCTTTCCAAAAACACAGTAAGTAAGGTAAGCAGCCAGCCCTCAGAATGGGAAGAGATATTTGCAAGTTATGTCTCCGACAAGGGTTTAATAACTAGAATCCACAGTTATTGTTTTTTTAAGCCAATCCAAAATGAAAAGCTCTGTGGACAGCACGTACCTTCAGTTTGCCCTTCTGATCTGTGCTGTCCACCCTCCTCCCACTTCCTCTCCCTCCCTAGCCTTGTAGCAGCTCATTAGGATCTCCAGAAGGGAGGTCATCCAGGAGAAGAGAGGGAGAGAAAGGAAGGCATCGCTGACCACAACTATAAAATTATTGATCATCATTCTGAAGACATCAGGTGTCAGAGGAAGAGCTTAGAAATACAGGCAACCCTTGAAGTTCAATCTCTTTGTCCTCCATGTTACCACAGATAATTCTGAGTTGAGCAGAATTGCTGTGTTAAGACATTTAACAGACATTATAAATAGCTTGCGCTGTCTGTGGTTTAAGGGCTGTTAAAGCGAGAAGTTCTCACAGCTGAAAGGAATAAAAAAATTAGTGATTGAAAAGCAACAGTGACTTACTTAAAAAACAAAACAAAAGGCTGGCCACAGAAGATTTATGGCTTTTCAGCAACACTGTAGTCTAACTTGGAAGGCATAATCCCTACTGTAAGAACACAGTCATACACACTTAGTGCAAAAACCACCTCAGTCCTCTGGGTTTCCCAGTGACTGTTTGTTAAATCTGGCCTGTTTGAGAAAACTACATTAACTTGAGAGAAGTGTAAAGTGCTAGAACAATAGATCAAGTGAGGACTGTGGTAAATTGTAATGATAACAATTGAGTTCTTGAATGAAACGTGTGACTGAGACCAAAAGATAGGAAAGGGGTCTTGGAAACAGCGGGGCTCTGGGCTTGAATGAACCCTTAAATGAGATGTGCCAGAGAAAAAGAGAATTGGGTGCAGAGAAAGGAAAACTATGTTTCTCCCAAATCTATTACAACGTGGAGCTGATGTGGATACTGTTTAGTGAGTCACAGACACACAATCAGAGCTTAGTGTTTCTAAAGAGAAATCATCATTTTTGAAAATGCTACTGCCTAAGAAAATAACTTATCAATGTCAGTCTTAATTTCTTTCCTCAGCCCATTGGTAGACTGTGAGAAGAGTCATTTAGCAGTCACCTTATCACTGGAGTACAGCGTGGGCTCCACTCGTTTTGCACAAGATCAGATAAAAGGATGATGTTTGCTTTATCTTTGCCTTGCCACCCTCTTGCAGCTAAAACCTTTTCCGGAAGAGGGAAAAACAAACTGAGAGGCTACCAGGTTATGAAACATTGTTAGAGCCAAGCCAGAAGCATTGAATCAATTTCCAATGTTTCTTATGTAGCTAAAACCTATACTCTGGAGATGTTACTGTTTGATTATAAAAGCTGGAGCAATTTGAAGAGAGACTGTCATGCCATTGTGATAAATAGTCTCTACCTGTCACTCGATTGTATGGACTCTGAAACAGAGGGGAAATATGGTTTAAGGTGACTTCCTGCCCATTTAAAACCCAGCCACCGTTCTGCCTTTGCAGCCCATTTGGAGGGAATCCCCTCTGTACAAGAACGCATTTGCAGTGGCCTTGGCCAGCTGCTTCCCAATGAATGTGTCACATTTCCAGAGTTGTCATTTCCCCTTACCATGACCTAGTCTTCAAAGTGTTTCCCTGATGTCAAAAGCATTTGTGTATAATTACACTTTAAAGTGTGTTTAAATTAGTCAATCTCTTTTCTGTGCAGCTCCTAATTTTTTTAAAGCATACTTCTCATATTCTGGGTTATGACTGAGTCAGATTTTTTTCAAAGGAGATTTATACTTGGTGAGGGGGAGGCAGTATATCGTGGTAATGAGTGTTGGGGCAGCAAGGATTGGGGTGAGGCCAAAGTACATTTTCAGATTTTATCATTGGTGCAAAGCTTTCACCTCTCTATGTCTAAGTCTCTTCAGCCGTAAGAGGGAAGACTTATTCTAGACTATTGCTTTTTTCTGGCCCAAACTTCTGAAACTTTTTGAGGAAGTTGGGGCTACTACCAGAACTTCAAAATATAAGCCTATGTAAAGTTTCCACTTGTCATGAATCTGTGAGAAGCAAGTGTTTCAATCGTGGAGTCTTAGCACCTAGAAATAGCAAAGTTTATCCAGCTCTTTCTGTTGGACAAATTCAGACCTTGCCCATAACAGTAGTGTCAGCACCACATACTTGCCTAGAGTTTTGCATTTTTGACTGTACTTCTGTTGATTTCCTTGACAGTCTCACAGCTTTTAGTTGTGGTCACATAATCCTCCTACAGTTCCCCTTTTGCCAAGGTCCTGAGCAAGGACCTCTTTGAGCCTCTATTCTCTTACCAGCAAAAGAGAGCTTATATTAATGGTTGACATGTTGTGGAGAGCATTGAGGGTGTTTTTGCATATGAGTGCTTGACACCTTTCCAGGTGCTAGTAGGAACTCAGTCAATGGTCTTCATTGTTGTCACAGTCATTATTATTAAGAAAGATTATCTAATGTAGCGGTAGCTATGGATATCATCTTCCCGAATAAGGAAGACAAGGCATGTCTTATTCATAAGTCACCACAAGGTGGTGATAGGATGAGACTAGAATGCCTTAAAGATAGATGGACTTGGTCTTAGAAGTTTCTGGCTGTCAGCTCTACCATGTGATGAGAACCTATGTCTGTTCTCAAGTACGGCATCCCCTCTATTCTACAATGGACCTGCAACCTCCAGGCACATGTGGTATCTCACCCCGCCTCCCGTCACCTGTGCACTGCCTCATCTTCCTCTCACACTGTACTCCTGCCCTTGTGTTAACACCCCTTGGATATCCAATCAGTAAGAAGAAGCTAATGGGAAGGCTCTGGTTTCTCCACAGGTAGAAGTAAGCCATTTTCATTTTCTAATGCTCAAACCACAAGGCACAACTATAAACCAAGTTCAGTTCAGTTACTTAATATTTATTAGGCATTGACTTCATTCCATGCATTGTGCTGAACACTAGAGATATAAAAATGGAGAATTCGTTTGGTGACCTTATCTGATCTGATTCTGAACCAGATTCTTTACAAAACACCCTTTTCTTAAACTTTAAACATTGAATCACTCTTATATCTTGACTCAGTATTGGACTCTACAAAAGTTTAGATTTCTCTGGCCTCTTTTTTTAAAATGTCCTTGGATATTACCAAAGAGGCTTTATGTCTGTAGGGAATGCTATCATCATAAATAATCAAGAACTTCCATGCCTTCGTAGTTTTTAAATTATATGAACTTGACATGCTGACAAAGACAAATAATTTCTTTAAGACAGATGGCACGCAGGCTCTTGTTGAAATGTCAAGTCTACTGCTGTTTATCCCCTCCTTCCGCAAGGAGATGCTTGCATGTTGGATTTGCCTGAGCACTGAGTCTGTGGCACAGAGGGGTTAGGAAGTTTAGTTGGAGATTACTTCCTAACAAACCCCTTAGATATTACAATAAGGTATGGTAATGCAGATAATACAGCCGTGACTTTATTTTTGGTGACTCTTCAACCCATGTGCATTATTGTGTTCTTTACTAAAATCATAGGATGGCTTTGTTTAATTCTTCACAGTGTTATTCAGGGTTATAATGACATTTGCAAGTCATGTTTGGGGTCTCCCAGACATGGATTCAAGGACAAGAAAATCATCAGCAAGAATAGAAAAGACCAATAGGAAAAGTCCAACAGGGAAAGAAAACCGGTCGATAAAAGGTGTGTTACTACGCCACCACCAGGACGAGCTACGTAATTTACACAACCCAGTGGGAAAAAAATTTTTTATTAAGTCATCTGTACGTAGATCATGAATACATTTATGCCATTATGGGATTCAATGTGTTGATTATTTGCACAAATTGGAGTTCTTACATCCTGCTAATTAACATAGCCTTCACCTCATTTATCCAATTACAGTGTTAAGACATTTGTGTTCCACACCTGATAAATCCAACTTACACTTGCAATATGCTCCATAGGTGTGGTCCCCCTATTAACCCTCCTGCCATCGACCCACCTCCCCTTCCCTCCTTCATCCTAGGCTATAGTTGTGATTCATCAAAATATTAATAAACTGCAAGCCCCCTTCTTCAAAAGTTATTCAAAGTTCAAGATAGAAGCAGAAGGGTAACTACACAGGCCATAAGCACATTCCTTCATTCTGGCTACTACTGTTGGTAACAGCAGCTTAGCCTGCAGGAAACTCTAATATATAGAACCTGAGTCTCACAGCTTTCCTGCCAGGGAAGCGAGGGAGCTGAGTATTCATCTCTAACTTTCATCACTGATTAGTCCAGAGTTGCCTCTCGAACTGTTACCTTAGGGCAGAAACGAAGTTACTGGCAATTGGGCACTCAAGTAGTAAGGCCCCAGGGAGGTGGATGGGCCGCCAGCAGTGCCCAACATGCCACCAAAATATCAAGGAACCTCCTGGTATCCAAAGCCAGTGCTGTCTCTAATAGTGAGCACCTCTTTGATGGAGCACCAACTGAAAAATATCCCCATCAAATCCTTTGCTTTTTATCTGCTTCTTAGCCAGCTCTTTAAAAAAACAGGATGTCCATCATTTATGCAGGTGGAAGTTCCACCACATACTAAAAATAGAGGAGGGTGATAAACCCATATTCCTTGTTCCCTAAAATGCAGCCACATTTGTTTTCCAAACTTTACAACCCTAGATAAGCCATTTCTCCACTCCAACCTCTCCACAGCTTCCCCCCAGGTTCTTTTGCCTCATCTTGGAAGTGAATTTAGAGAATTATTCTCCATCTTTTCAACAAGATTTGAGAAGTCTACATCAGAGACATAGTAGGAAGTAACAATGTCTCTTAAAGCGTGGCAGAGGAGGAGTATTAACGAAGAGGTTTCTTGAGTTCATTTTAAATTAGGACATCTTTCATCATGTGTGTGTTGGAAAGAGACAGAAAAACTGTTTCAATTGGGAAATGTTTTCCTGTCATTTTGCCTCAGTAACTTTGCTTTGTACCACAAACACCATCTCCTTAATTACTTCGATCACTTGATTGGGCCATGGGGTACCCAGTTATTTGGTCAGACACACTATTCTAGGTATTTTTTGTGAGGATTTTTATTTTTTTGATGAAATAACTTTTAAATTGGTAGATTGAGTAAAACAGATGCTCCCTGTATGTGGAGGGCCTTTACCCAATCAACTGAAGGCCCAAATAGAACAAATGGGCTGACCCTCCCCCATGTGAAAGAGAATTCTTCCTGCCTGCCTGTGTTTCAGCTGGGATATGGGTTTTTTCCTATCCTTGTACTCAAACAGAAACTTTGGCACTTCTGGGGTCTTGAGCTTGCTGGCATTGGACTAGAACAACACAGGGGTTCTCCTAAGTCTGAAGCTTCCTGGCTTACTCTGAAGATCTTGGGATATGTCAGCTTCTATGTCATGTGGGCCAATTTCTTATTTTACACACACACATACACATTCTATTGGTTCTGTTTCTCTGGAATATCCTGACTTATACAATTATAATTATAATTAGATTTAAATGGGATTGTTGGAATATCACCTAGAGGAAGTTGAACTGCTGTCACCTTTCCAGGTTCGCTTCATCAGGCCAAGGAAAACTAAGCCAAGAACTTATCCTATAAACTGGGCAGGGGATGGGTAGAGACTGTAGACACCACGATTCAAACACTAGAGTGCTTGCATCATCCTCATATATGTAAAACAGTGAAATAGGAGCCCTAGAGGAACCCTGATTATTAAAAGCCTTTCAGTTTAGGGTGGCACCTGTGGTTCAAAGGAGTATGGCACCACCCCCATATGCTGGAAGTGGTGAGTTCAAACCCAGCCCCGGCCAAAAAAAAAAAAAGCCTTTCAGTTTAGCCTTCTGGGTTCAGGTAAAACAAAGCTACACATCTTACTTTTTAAACTGAATCTGAATTCATCATTTTGATATTTAAAAGAGATGAACTTCTTCACAGAGGTGTATACTTTCTTAAATGTATTCCTCTCCCTCGAAGGCAGTGGTTTCTCAACTTTCCTAATGCTTTGATGTATTTTCATTGTTACAAAGTGGTCGCAACCCACAGGTTGAGAACTTAAGGGGATCAATAATACCAGAAGCTAGGGGTGGGAGAGGAGGACACAGGCCCCCTGAAATCCACATGCCTGCACACACATATTTATTCATTACACAGTAGTGGATCCCTATTAGAGAGAATTAGTGTTTTAGAGCAAAGCTCCTCTGAGGGCAAAAAATGATGACTATAGGCATGCATGAGGTACTCCTCCTGAAATCAGTGGGAGTTGCTGTCTGTATAGATAAGGCACTGACTGACCAGAACTGAGGATGACAATTAGCAGTACTGTGCAATTTGCACCTTGCTCTGCTCTGCAAGAAGACGGGGCTGCCAAAGAACCCAATTAAATGGTCTTTATCCTCCTCAAACTATCATGTCATTGATTTCACAGTAGGTGGGATGCTGAGTTTGCACCTGGTTTCCTGTGTTAATATATGTTGTAATGAAACTGACAGGCAGAAGGGTGAGAAATCCCCACTGCTCACCAACCCTTTCATGTGAAAGCAACATCTTTGAGACATATGCACGTACCTGCCTCCACTTCATTAATTGCACAGGAATCCTTGAATCCAGACACACTTTGCATTACACATCTGAACCCTGCCAAGTTGAATGAAGAGTCCCAGGATTATGGAGGCCTTGGAGCACAGAAAGGCTGTGGGCACGTGTATCACTTGACAATGAACCACACCCATTACTGAGTTCATAGTTAGAAGGTTAATACACTCTGCTTCCAGGGTGGAGTTCTGCGGGCATATGGAATAGCAGGATCTCAGTCTGTTTGTGTTTCTAGAAAGGAATACCAAAGGCTGGATAATTTATAAGGAAATGAGGTATATTTGGGTCATGGTTCTGCAGGCTATACAAGAAGTATGGCATTAGCACCTGCTCTGGTAAAGAGCTCAGGCTGCTTCCTCTCATGGCAGAAGGCATCACACAGCGAGAGGGGAAGGAAGAGAGGAGGAGGTGCCAGGCTCTTTTTAACAATCAGTTCTGGTGAGAAATACTGCTCATCACCACGAGGACAAGGGCACCAATCCATTTATAATGGCTCGACATGATCCAAACACCTCCCACCGGGCCCTTTTCCAACATTAGAGATCAAATTTCAATATGAGACTTGGCAGGGCCTAAGAAACCATATTCTAAGCCATACCAAGAAGTTAAGATGAATTCTTCAGACACAGATGGGCTAAGTTGTGTCATTCAGGGAGTAGTTTCTGCTTTCCCTGCATATTTAAGCAGATTTCACTGTCACAAACCTTTGAAGCTCTACCATGTTCCATTCTGCTGCAGTCCTCAGGACCCCACAGAGGGACTTGAACAGCGTCTGCCTAATTCTCCTCGTTGAGCTCCATCTGTAATTCTTTCCTCGTTTGCTTGGGGCTCCCCACGTGTCTTATGACTTGTTTTCACTTGTCAAAGACATTTTCAGCCTTTTATCCTGAAGCCCTCTTAACTGCCTCTGGCTTTCTGCTTAATCCCACCTTCAGCAATGCCATTCATTATAGTTTTCCTTCCCAGAAACTCTGTTCATGAATAAAATGTCCAAGCTGAGCTCTAGGTATTTCTACTCTGGCCTCCTCATCTCCTCCTCCTCACCATGGTTACCCTCCTATTAGGATCTTTTCCCATACTCTAATTCAGCTCCTTATTTTAGGTGCGCATTAGTACTGCACCCCCAATTCCTCTCATTTGGAAAAATGGGAAGCCTCTTTGATGCCTTTCTCATCTCTTCTTTCTTGTCTCCATAAGATACACGTTTTCTAGAAACACCACAGCAAGTTGAATATTATTCAAAATATACAATGGATATCTTTCTATTGGAAGGCCAAGTTATGACATTTGCCTCAGGCAGTATAGCAACATATATTCTTGATTGCATGAATTGAATTTTTATATATTGGCCTTGAGTCTAAATGATTGCATCTTCTCATCAAATTTTCCATGAAGTCTTGTTTGCTTTTCCTTTATACTAAAGAAAAGCCAAAAATACATAAAATTTATGTTTAAAATGCCAGGTCAGAGGTGCTAAACTAATTCCTGAGCCTTCACACCTTTTATACAACTTCCCTAGTTTTATGAAAAATAAAACACCATAAACAGAGGTCATTAAACCACTAGACCTAAATTTCAGTTACAGTTTTGTGCCTTATTAAATAAGCAAATTCTTTGCTCCAGTTTCTTTATCTGTAAACTTGGCATACTGACTTTTGCCTTCCCCAACTCAGAGCCATGATAGTTGGGAGAATCAAAGGAGGGGAAGTTAATGGCATCATTTTTTAACTGTAATGTGGGCCTCAGACTCCAAGGGATTCTGGTAGATACCAAAGTCACAATCATCAGCCAGCCAGTTCACAATATTCATTTCTACTAAAACTCTAGTTGAAACACTTTGCTGTATAGCAAAGCATGTAGTTGTTGGTTTTTTCCATGTCACTTCTCTTATGCTATGTATATCTTTTAAGGAAAAATATCCTACATTTGTAACACTCTTGCTTTAAAGGCCCCATGGCCAGAACCTTTTCTTACTACCTCTGTTACAGAGAAAGAATACAGGTGCTGAGATTCCCTAAGATCTGGGGGAATGGCTTGATAGTGTGTTAATGGAAGATGTGTAAAAAAATTTGAAAAGGACAGTCTTTTTGAACATGAGGTTATTTTTTAAAGTGATATTGAAGAAGAAGAGAAGTAAGTCTGGCTTTGAATTATATCAGACTTTATAGTTAGTTTAAATAATAGATACAAAACATCATTAAAAAGGAAGTGCTAAAAAAAAAAATACCTCCTGACTTAAGTCTTAAATGGTTCAAGAGAGTCCATAAAGAGGTGGTAATTGAATCAGAAAAAAATTACAAATGCTAGAGGAGGGATTCCTATCAGATGAAGGCATTCCCAGCAAGTTCAGGGAATTTGATCTAAAGAGGGAGAGTAGAGTAAGGTTATCCTGGGTGCAAAGCAGCAGATAGCATTCTGAGCATTCTGGACTTGGTGTTAGAAGATCTGGCTTTGCATTCTGGCTTCTGTGTATATGCTAGTGTCTCTGAGAGATAAATGTTCTCTGTGCAGTTGTTTTCTTGTCTGTTAAACAGAGATGATCACTGAGACAGTTTTTCTATAAACTCAATTAAAATAACCACTAAGAGAATATAGCTGACATTATGGTTGGCTTTCCAAAATTCATTTTCACTCTAGAGGTGAAACTTGATTAAGACAATCTTCCTTGCCAGTGAGTAGTTTAGAAATTCAGGGGTGGGCAAGTCAGTGAATGTCATTCCCCAGGTGACATGGATTAGTATGGGAATGAGTTTATGGCCTTATTTGGCTAACTTTCAGGGGACAGGGTGGTTGGGAGCCTAGAGAGGGTTACATAGAGTCAGCTTCTCTCTCCCTTAGATGTAGGGGTGTGAAGAGTTTGTGAAGCTCCCACCTACCTATTTGAAGATAAAGATGATACAAAGGAGGGCAGAGTGCAGAGAACTATGGAGAAATAGAGGCAGAGGCCCTAGGTTAAGGTAGCCCTGAAGCTTGCTTGAATTTTGCTCTGAGAGCTAATGTAGTTGTATACTGTTCCACATGCACTTTCCACCAAGAGCATCCTAACTGACTCAGAGCGGTTGGTAAACTGAGTACAGAAGACAGTAGTATAACCATGGAGCAATTAATCCTACAAGGTTTGTACAGACCTCAGCCCAAATCCTGGCATTCCTACTTATAGCTATAGGCCTATGAACTACTTGTTGACCTCCTCAAACCTCAGTTTCCTCTTATGTAAAATGTGCTCATACACATTCTATAATGACATAATACAAGTGAAGCACTTGCCCAGTGATAAACAATCGGCAAGTGGTGTTATGCTGCAGAAATGTAGTGTGTAATGGAGGTCAAATGCACATATCCTGAGCATATCTGAGCTGCCTATGAGGTCATGAATTAGTAGCTCTGATCCAGAAGGGCCCTGTCTGCAGAGAAAGAGTCTGGGACCCACAACTGAGGAATCCAGGGATTGTAATCTACTAGCCTTTCAAGCTAAAGAAGTACTGGGCTACTGAGTCCATGAAACTTTCTGATACTGGGGATCCCCAAACCTACTAGGAAGAGGTTGATAAATACCAACAGCCTGGAATAATAGTAGGGGGAATTCTGAGAAGATGGCCAACTGGTAGCAACCCTCCACAGAGGCTCCTGAGCAGAGGAAGAAGAACTGGACAGAATGGGACTCTATGAAGCCGAAGATGGGGAGCTGAGCCAAGAAGGAAGTTTGGCAAGCTGTAACTCCAAGGAAGAGCATTCAAGAAAACAAATTACAGGTACAAAGCCTATCAACTAGAGGACAGGAGACCCCTCCCCCAATCGGGGGCCTGCCACAGTCTATCTGCAAAGGAGCAGGGAAAAAAAGACCTCTCATTTTACCTCTCTGGAGAGAGCTGCTAAACTCCATGTCTCTTTCTCCAGGAAGGTCCCACTTATGAACCTAGACACCACCACACCAGGCATAAAATTGAACAGATATTTTCCCCCACAAGTCCAATCTCTCAATCCACCCTTTTCCCCCTCACATGTGCCCCTGCAGAGCACAGAATGTTTGGTCTTTTCCTGAGAGATCTGGGAATAATGTAGACTGCCAACCATCGGGATGGAATCTATGAGTCACAGGGAAGAAAGAGGGTGTAGGAAGAAAGGGAAACTTGGCGGAAGGAGGAGCAGTCCCCTGGTTATGACTATGCCTGGCAAGTGGTAGTGTTGACCGTTGGCTCAGGCTGTGTCTGGTGGAACAGGGTACAGAACTCCCAGCTCTCACAGCACCCATAGTGGGAGAGTGGTTGCCCCATGTGGACTGAGTCTGGCAGACAGGGCCTGTAAGCAGAGGCTTGATAAATGTGGACTGTGACCTGAGAACAAGGGCGTGGTCCCCTGATTCCAGCAGAACCCTGGAGCAGTGGCTTACTGGTGAGGACTGAGACCTGAGTGCTAGGGTGTGGTCCACTATCTCCTGTGGGGCTGGTGAGCAGAGGCTTACCAGGAGAGGAATGAGACCTGTGGGCTGAGTGTGGTGCCTGACTCTTAACAGAGCCTGTGAACAGAGGCTTGCCAGGCAGTGGACTGAGATTGGCAGGTGGGGGCATGGTCCCCTAACTCCAACTGGTCTGGCAAGCAGAGGTTAGGTGGGTATGGCTCCTAGCTCCAGCTGGGCCTGTGAGCAGAGAAGTGGACAACTGTGGGCTGAGTCTGGTGGGAGGGAGTGTGGATTCCTGGCTCCAACTGTGCTGTTGGAGACCCTTGAATCTCTCTCTGTTGGGCCAGGTTTGCACTGCCTGAGACAATTTAATTGGAACCCATGTCTGGGGCTCTCCACTTGGGGACATTCTGAGGTTGACTTTCAAAGTTCTGTAGCAGAAAAGAACTAAAGGGTGGGGGCTGGGTGCCACAGCTGTTTGTATCTCTTCACAGTTGAGATTTAAATCTAATACTGTGGTTTCTTAGGATAAGGTAGAGGTTGGCTGATATCAAAACAGAGCTAGCTTGTGCTATCTCACCAAGTTGGTCCTCGGAGTCTCTGGCTAAAACTCTGAAAGGGGCTTTTGTAAGCTTGTAGGAGATAAGCCACAGTTACAAAGCCTAGAGCTTTGGTAAGGGGTTATCTCTACTTCCTGGGAACCCAAATTCAGTCTCACCCTGCCAGTTCTAATAACCAAATGGTAGAAAATAAACATGGTGCAGACTCAACAGAAGAACTCTGGCAACATGAATAACCAGAGTAGATCAACCCCTGCAAGAAATGACAAAGGAGATACAGCTGAAGATGCCATGCATAGACAAATGACAGCAATGTCAGAAATCAAATTCTGAATATGGATTGCAAATAAGATAAATAGAATGTAAGAAAAGATAGAAATTGAATTCTAAAGAGTAGTTCTAAAGTTGTCTCAAGAAATTAATGAATTCAAAGCCCAAGTCACCAAAGATATGGACATAATGAGAAAGAGATAACAGAACTCAAGGAAAAGAAAAAGTTAGTTGAGGAGCTCCAAAATAGGGTAGAATCCCTGAGTAATAGAGTTGACCAGGCAAAAGAAAGGATCACTGAAACTGAAGACAAAGCCTTTGAACTGTTTCCAAAACATTCAAAGAGGCAGACAAATGGAGAGCAAAAACCAATTATTCCCTAAGAGAGTTGTGAGAGGACTCTAAAAGATCAAACATTCATCTTATAGGAATTCCCAAAGGAGAAGGGGATGGCTCTAAAGGTACAGATGCTCTACTCTAAGAAATTTTGGAGGAGAATTTCCCAGGCATTGCAAGAGATATAGAACTTCAGATAGCAGACAGTTTCAGAACCCCAACAAGACTCAATCCAAGTAAAGCATCTCCTAGACACATTGTGATTAACTTTGCCAAAGTTAAGTCAAAGGAGAAAATTTTGCAAGCAGCCAGACATAAGAAAAGCATTGCCTACAAAGGGAGAAATACCAGAATGACTACAGATCTCTCAGCCAAAACATTTCAAGCCAGAAAAAGATGGTCATCGAACTTCAGTCTCCTAAAACAAAACAACTTCCAACTCAGGATCCTGTATCCAGCTAAACTGAGTAGCATTTGTGATGGAGAAATCAAATACTTTAATGACATTGACATGTTGAAGAAATTTACTATAACTAAACCATCTCTCCAGGATATTCTCAGACCCATCTTCCACAACGACCAGCACAATGCGCTACCCCAAAAGTAAACTCACCCAGAAATTTTTGAACAAAACCCAACTTCCACGGTGGTGAAAGGATTCAAAATGTCCACTGGATATCTGAAAATCATGACACCCAAAACACAACCGGGTTTATCAGTTCTCTCAATTAATGTGAATGGTTTAAATTGTCCTCTAAAGAGGCACAGGCTAGCTGACTGGATACATAAACTCAGACTGGATATCTGTTGTATACAAGAATCTCACCTTACCTTAAAGGATAAAAATAGACTCCAGGTAAAGGGATGGATTTGTATAATACAGGCAAATGGAAACCAGAAAAAAGCAGGGATTGCAATTTTAGTAGCAGATGCAATTGGCTTTAAACCAACAAAGAAAGATAAAGATGGTCACTACATATTTGTCAAGGGAAACACCCACCATGAAGAGATTTCGATAATGAACATTTATGCACCCTGCCAGAATGCTCCTCAATTTATAAAGCAGACCCTAATGATATGAACAACTTGATATCTTCCTGCACTATAATAGTTGGAGATTTTAACCCCCCTTTGGCAGTTTTAGATAGATCCTCCAAGAAGAAACTAAACAAAGAAATATTAGACTTAAACATGACCCTAGAACAAATGGACTTTGTAGCCCTCTATAGATCATTTCACCCTAATAAAACTGAATATACATTCTTCTCATCAGCCCATGGGTCATCTTTCAAAATAGATCATATCCTAGGACACAAGTCTAACCTCAGTAAATTTAAAAGTATAGAAATTATTCCTTGTATCTTATCATACCACCATGGAATAAAAGTTGAACTCAACAGCAATAGGAATTTTCATACTCAAACAAAGTCATGGAAGCTAAATAATCATAGGCTGAATGATAACTGGGTCAAAGATGAGAGTAAGAAGGAAATCACCAAATTTTTGGAACAAAATGATAATGAAGACACAAATTATCAAAAACTGCGGGATACTGCAAAGGCAGTCCTAAAGGAGAAATTTATAGCATTGGAAACTTTCATCAAGAAAACAGAAAGAGAGGAATCCAACAACTTAATGGATCATCTCAAGCAACTGATAAAGGAAGAGCATTACAACCCCAAACCCAGCAGAAGAAAAGAAATAACCAAAATTAGGGCAGAATTAAATGAAATTGAAAACAAAAGAATAATTCAAAAGATCAACAAAGCAGTTGGTTTTTTGAAAAG
>NW_003852475.1:853335-889754 GCF_000181295.1 Otolemur garnettii | reverse complement strand
AACATTTTCCAAAGCATAGAAAAAGATGGAATACTTCCCAACACATTCTATGAAGCAAATATCACTCTGATACCCAAACCAGGAAAGGATCCAACAAAAAAAGAAAATTATAGACCAATATCATTAATGAATATCAATGCAAAAATATTCAGTAAGATCTCAGCAAATAGAATTCAACAACACATCAAAAAAGTTATACACCATGATCAAGTTGGTTTTATTCCAGGGTTACAGGATTGGTTCAACATACACAAATCTATAAATATAATACATCACATCAATAAAATAAAAAACAAAGACCATATGATTCTCTCAAATTGACACAGAAAATACCAAGCATCCTTTCATGATGATAATTCTTAAGAAAATAGGCATAGAAGGGATATTTCTTAAACTGATAGAGGACATCTACAGCAAACCCACAGCCAATATCATATTGAATGGTGTAAAACTGAAAACATTTCCACTCAGATTAGGAATGAGGCAAAGATACCCATGGTCTCCACTGCTATTCAACATAGTAATGGAAGTCTTAGTCATCACAATCAGGCAAGAGAAGGCAATCAAGGGTATCCAAATAGGGTAAGAGGAGCTCAAACTCTCACTCTTCATACATGATATGATACTATACCTGGAAATTCCGAGGGACTCAACTTCAAAACTCTTAGAAGTGATCAAGGAATACAGCAGCATCTCAGGATACAATACTTACAAGTCAGTAGCTTTTATATCTGCCAACAATAGTCAAGCTGAAAAAACAATCAAGGACTCTATTCCTTTTACAATAGTGCCAAAGAAGATGAAATATCTGGGGATTTGCCTAACAAAGGACGTAAAAGATCTCTGTAAAGAGAACTATGAAACTATAGAAAAGAAATAGCTGAAGATGTTAACAAATGGAAAAACATACCATGCTCATGGCTAGGAAGAATCAACATTGTTAAAATGTCCACACTACCCAATGCAACCTACAGATTTAATGTAATCCCTATTAAAGCACCATTGTCATGTGCTTTAAACACGTCATTTTTTAAACATGTTTATACTCATGTTTAAAGAACTTGAAAAAATAGTACTTCGTTTTATATGGAATCAGGAAAAAACCTTGAATAGCAAATACATTACTCAGAAATAAGAACAAATCAGGAGGTATCACATTACCAGACTTCAGGCTATGCTATAAATCTATAGTGATCAAAACAGCATGGTACTGGCACAAAAATAGAGCGGTAGATTTATGGAACAGAATAGAGAACCAAGAGAAGAACCAAAAGAAGAACTTATCATCATTTAATCTTCAACAAACCTACCAAAAATATTCAGTGGGGGAAAAACTCCCTATTTAACAAATGGTGCTGGGTGAACTGGACTGAAACTGACCCCCCACCTTTCACCATTAACAAAAATTGATTCTCACTGTATATAAGATTTAAACTTAAGACATGAAACTATAAAAATACTAGAAGAGAGTGCAGGGAAAACACTTGAAGAAATTGGCCTGGAAGAATGCTTTATGAGGAGGACCCCCCAGGCAATTGAAGCAACACCAAAAATACATTACTGGGATCTGATGAAATTAAAAAGCTTTTGCACAGCCAAGAGCATAGTAAGTAAAGCAAACAGACAACCTTCAGAATGTGAGAAGATTTTTGCGAGTTATGCTTCTGACAAAGATCTGATAACTAGAATCTACAGAGAACTCAAACTAATCTATAAGAAAAGAATAAATAATCCCATTTCTATGTGGGCAAGACACTTGAATAGAAACTTCTCTGATGAAGACAGGGGCATGGCCTACAAACAACATGAAAAAATGCTTATCACCCTTAATCATCAGAAAAATGCAAATCAAAACCACCTTGGATATCATCTAACTCCAGTAAGATTATCCCACATCACAAGATCCCTGAATTACAGATATTGGCATGGATGCAGAGAGAAGGGAACGCTTCTACACTACTGGTGGGAACACAAGCTACTAAGACCTTTTTGGAAAGTAGTTTGGAAAACACTCATGGAACTAAAAGTAGACCTACTGTTTGATCCTGCGATATCTCTACTAGATACATAGCCAGATGATCAAAAATTATTTTATATTTTGTGAAAGTCCATTGCTTAGTTTTGTCATTTGCTTCATTGTGAAAACTAGGTTCTGTCCTTTAATTTCTGGGTGATTACTTTGCTGAAGGTCCATTATGATGGTCAGTGTGTAGGACAGGTTGAAATATTTCCTGTAAAGCTGGTCTTGTTGAGGCAAATTTCCTCAGTGTTTGCATATCAATAAAAATTTTAAATTCTCCATCAATTTTGAAGCTTAACTTAGTGAGATATAGAATTCTGGGCTGCAAATTGTTCTGTTTAAGTAGGTTAAAGATAGGTGACCATTGTCTTCTAGCTTGAAAAGTTTCATTAGAGAAGTCCGTGGTCACCCTGATAGGTTTGCCCTTGTAAGTCAGTTGGCGCTTACTCTTGGCAGCCTGAAAAATCTTTTCCTTAGCCTTGACTTTAGATAAATTCATCACAATATGTCTTGGGGAAGGTCTATTTGAGTTAAGGTGACCAGGGGACTGATATCCCTCAAAAAGGAGTATGCCGGAATCTTGGGTAATATTAGGGAAGTTTTCATTTATGATAGTCTCTAGAATGGCTTCCATTCCTCTGGGGCAGTCTTCTTCCCCCTCAGGGATACCTATAACTCGTATATTTGAACGCTTCATAGCATCCTACAATTCTATCAATGAGTGTTCTGCTTTCTCTCTCTTCTTTTCAGACAGTTTAACAATTTGGGTTATCTTGGGGGCTTTATCATCTACCTCAGAGATTCTTTCTTTGGCATTGTCTAATCTATTACTGATACTTTCTATTATGTCTTTGATGTCTGTGATTGACTGCTTCAGTTCCTTCAACTCTGCTATGTCCTTTCTGTATTCTTTGTATCATTCATCTCTTATTTGATTCTGGTTTTGAATTTCCTTCTGGTTATTATCCACTTTCTCAGCAATTTCTTTCATTGTTTTTTGATTGTTTTCCACTTTCTCAGCAATTTCCTTCATATTTTTAATATATGTATTCTAAATTCCCCTTCTGTCATTTCTAACATTTCTTATAGGAGGAATCCTCTGCTGTAGCTACCTCATGATCCCTAGAAGGGGTTACTCTGGACTGGCATTTCATCTTGCCAGGATTTTTCTGCTGATTCTCCTTCAAGAGTGCTTTCTTATATCTGTTTCCTTACCCTAATTTTCCTTTCACTTCTTGTTCTAAGTTACTATGCTACTGACCTGAAATTTTAATGAGTCCTTTTGGTACAAGAACAGAAGAGTGAGAAGATTGAGGAGCAAGAAGAGAAAGAAGATATTAAAAAAGAAAAAATAAGGGAAAAAAAGAGAGAGAGAAAGAAGAGGGGGTGAGTAAAAGGAAATATTAACAAAAAAAAAAGATAGGCACCAAAAGAAAAAGGCAAAAATAGTATATGTGTAGTATTAGGGTACAATACTATATGTGTACATAGTAGGGTACTATGACCCACCTTTAAGGACCCTCAATCTCTTGAGGTCAACAGCCAGCCAGCTCAGACACAGTACCCCACCTCCTCCAGGTAGAGAGGAGAGACCAAAATACTATAGATCAAACCATAACAAGAAAGCAAAATCCCTAGTAGGATAAAGTTGAGGGCAAAAAAAAAAAAAAATTAATAGGGGCAGAAACACTGACAAAAATAAAATTTTAATTGTTAAGGCAAAAATGGAAGGTTCTATATAAACTAGAAAAAATGTCAAAAAAAAAAAGGTTTTTTTGCAGTTTTTGGCTGCGGCTGGGTTTGAACCAGCCACCTCCAGCATATGGGACCAGCGCCCCACCCCTTTGAGCCACAGGCACTGCCGTCCTCAAGAATGGAAGAAAAAGTACCCAATGTACTCAACACTATTATGAAACTAATTGTTAGCTATCTTAGGAAAGCTACAATCCAAATGGAGCCCTAGACTATGGGGAAAGGGGAGGGGAGGAGGGAGGATGGGTGAAGAGAATGAGATTGTGGGGATCACACCTATAATTTATCCTATTAGGGTACATGTGAATTTGTCTAAAGGTTGAATATAAATGTCTTAACACAACAATTATGAGAAAGACGTGATGGGTATGTTAGCCAGTTGGATGAGAGTTTTCCAAACTGCATATGGAAGCAACATACTGTATCCTATGATAGAATTAATGTACACAATTATGATATAATAAAAAATAAATTTAAAAAAAAGTTGAAGTTCAAAAAAACCCAAAAAACCCCAAACAAACAGTATATATATCTTGGTAAATATTGTCTGGGCAACAGGTGATCTTCTGAGGAGTGAGAAGTTAATCCCAAAGTTGATACAGCTACACAAAATGGAGACTAGAGGCCTCAGCTGGTTTCACAGACCCGGCAGGCTTAGGAGTCCAAATGTCTCATTGGCCCATGTAAAAGACCCTCCAATCCATGGACCTAGACCAAGCAGAAGCTTTCCAAGGAAAGCACTTATCCCTGGGATGTCTCCTGACGTGGCTGACTGCTTATCTAATGTGCCAAATCCAGTTTCCCTCAATGCCCCTGAGGGCCAGGGCTGTTAATCTGCCAAACACCTGGAGCTCCACACTCCTCCAGTGTCACAGCCCCTGCCTTTGGGCAGCTCAGTCACTAGATTACTCGCCCAAGGACTCCCGGTGATCCCCACGCTCCACCACGGAGGAGCAGCTCCCCCATAGAAACTGATTTTGCCTTTGCTAAAATTTCAAGTTATTAGGTCAATCATATACTATATAGTATTTGGGGATTGGCATCTTATAAATAGCATAGTACTTTTGAGAAGCATCCATGTTGTGTGTCATCATTAGTAGGTTTTTTTGTGTTGTTTCAGTTTGTATTGCTGATTGGTATTTCAGTGTATGGATGTACCACAATTTATTTATCCATTCTCTAGCTAAACGATATTTTGGTTGTTTCCAGTTTGGGCCATTATGCATAAAGCTACCATAAATGTTTGTGTTTAAATCTTTAGGTAGACTTCTATGTCCTTTTATCTTGGGATCATAGTGTTATTGCTGAGTTGTATGGTTGTATATTGCTCTCCTTTTTTTTTTTTATTGAGTCATAAACACATAGATCATGTATACATTAATGCATTTATGGGGTACAATGTGCTGATTTTAAATACAATTTGGAATGCTTACATCAAACTGGTTAATATAGCCTTCACCTCATTTACTTATAATATTGTATTAAGACATTTATACTCTATACTTAATAGAATTGACATGTACTCTTGTAATATGACCATAGGCATCGTCCCACATCCCACCCTCCTTCTATCAAATCTCCTCCCTCCCCTCCTATCCCTCAACTCTTCCCCCCTTCATCCTGGGCTATAGTAGTGATTTATCTTTGATATGAAAGTATGTGCTTTCCTTTTAATATTCTTAACATTGTCTTCAAAGGCAGTTTTTAATTTTGAACAAATCTTTTTTTTTCTTTTATGGTTCACGTTTTTTGCTCTTTTAAAAGAATTGTTGCCTGCTCTAAGGTTATAGAGATACTCTTCAATGTTTTCTTCTAGAAGTTTTATGGTATTAGCTGTTAAGTTTTAGTCTATGCATTAATTTTTACATACAATGTAAGGAAAGGGGTGAGGTTAATTTTTCTCCATAGGAATATTTAGCATTTCCAGTACCTTTTTGTTGAAACACTCTGTCCTCTATTAATTACAGTGTCATCCTTGTCCAAAATCAACTGAAAATATATGAATGAGCCTATTTCCAGAATGTCTGTATTGTTCCAGTGACCTGTGTGTAAATCTTTACCCAATACTACACTCTATTATTGTAACCCTATGGAATTAGGTTATGTCAGTCCTCTGAAATTGTTTTACTTTTTATAAGATCTTTTTGTTTCCAAATAATTTTGAAGTAGTGAGTCAATGTCTAACAAAACAAGGCTAATAGTATTTTGATTACAGTAATATTGAATCTATTTATTAATTTGGAGAGATTTGACATGTGAACAATACTGAGTTTTCTGATACACAAATATAGCAAATCTCTCCATTTATATCAATATTCTCTGATTTATCTCCACAGCATTTTGTACTTCTTAGTGTACACACTTTCCACATATTTTATAAAATGTATCAATATTTCATATATTGATATTGTTAGAAATGGTATTTTTTATATTTTAATTACCACTTGTTTCTAATACATACTAATATAAATGATCTTTATGTATTAACATAAATATTAATGTCATGTGACCTTCTAAACTAACCTGTAAATCTCATGTTCGCATGCTTATACTTTTACATTCTTATTTGTGTTTGTCTTTGTTTTCATATTTACAATGAATTTCTTATTGAAAGCATGTACATGAGTCTTGCTTTTTTTACTAATCTGACAATCTCAGCCTATTAATTTGAGTGTTTAGACCATTTATATTTAATGTAATTATATAGATGGTTGGGTTCAAATATAACCATCTTATTATTTATATTGTATTTGTCTCATCTGTTCTTTTTTGTCCTCTTTTTCAGCCTTTTCTTAATTGAATTTTTTAATTGATTCTACATCATTTCCTTTTGTAACTTACTAGCTACATCTCTTTGTTTTTTGGTTTTAGTGAGTGGTCTGACATTTAAATGTAATTTTATTATTTTTTCACTTCATCATAGTATTTCTTAAATAATATGTTACAGATTACTTTCATATAATTTATTTCATTTTTTGTGCTGTTGTATACATTTTACATATGTTAGAATGTATAGTTTTTCATATATTATCATTTCCAGTGCTCTTTATTCTTTATATACATCCAGATTTCTATTTTGTATTTATTTTTCATCCACCTGTGAAAACTCCATTATTATTTCTTATACTAAAATTCCATGGCAATGAATTATCTGAACTTTTGTTTATTTGAAAAGAATCTATCTTGCCTTGATTTTTGAATTCATTGAAAAGTTGATTAATTGAAATAAATTTTTGAAATATTGCCAGGTTTTTTTCTCTTCAGCATTCTTGAGAAGTTATTCCATTTCTTCTGGTATATATAGTTTCTGACAAGAAGTCTGCTGTTACTTTTTAATCTTTGTTCCTCTGGAAAATATCCTCTTCTCATTTGCTTAATAAGATTTCATCTTAAATCACTGATGTGCAGCAGTTTAATTATGATGTGTCTTGGTTTGGTTTTCTCTGTATTGGTTTGATTGTGGTTCATTCAGTCTCTTAGATCTTATGTTTGTAGTTTTCATTAAATTTAGTGTATTGGGTTATAATTTATTTACATAATTTTTTCTTCCTTTTTCTTTTTTTCTGAAGCTTCAATTGTACATATTTAGACTATTTAAGATTGATGACCAAGTCACTGATGGTCTACTGTTTTAAGTCTTTTTTTCCCCCTTGTTCTGTCTTCAAATTCTCTGACTTTTTCCTTGCTGTGTCTAACATCTCTGCTAATATGTTATTCATCCTATACAATATATTTTTATTTAAAAGTACTCCATAATTTATATCTGGGCATTATTTAGTATTTTAATATAGCCTAATTATGCTCAAGATTTGCTTTATATTTTTGTCCATATTTATAATATCTATAATAACTATGTTTAAGTCTTTGTTAATTCAGTTTTGTTGTCTTTTTGTTGGATAATTTTTCTCTTAGATATCCACCCTATATTCCCACTTTTTTGCATGTCTAGCAATTTTTAATTGGATGCCAGATATTGTGGATTTTATATTATGGTTGTTGGAATTCATTGTATTCCTGTTAAGACTATTAAACTTTGTTCTGGGATGCATTTAAAGCATTTGTAGATTTGTTTCATTCTCAAGGCTTGCTCTTAAGTTTTGTTATGATGAGTCTAATGAAGCCTTTAGTCTGAGCATAATTTACCTTTGCTTCTAAGGCTTGACCTTCTTTAGAATTCTACTGTATAGTCCTTATATTATAAGATCTGTCCCCTCCGGATGGTAGGAACATTTTATTTCTAGTCGATATGAGCTCCAGAAATTTGTCAATCTACAAATTTATGGTAATTATTTCTCTAATTTTATGAATTTCATCTCATGCATTTGCGAGTCAGTACTCAGCCAATGACCATAGAGAAACCTCTACTACTAGTTTTTCTCTTCAATATTCTGCCCTACAAAATCTAGCTGTCCCTATCCCTATACTTACCCTCTTTGTGCCCATATTTCTCTCTTCAGTTCAACATTACCTCCAGGTTGTATTGGTATTCCCTGTCTCCATGTGCCAGTCTAGAAACCACCTGTAGGGAGTTGGCTAGAAAAATTACGAGGCCCACCACATTTGTTTTCCTCGATTCAGAGATAAAGTTCTGTGCCACCTATCATCCAATATCTGAAAACAGTATAACTGTGTGTGTATGTGTGTGTGTATTCCTGTAGCAGTTTATATCTTCAAGGATGGAAGCAAAAATCTCTATATATTTTTACCCACATTCATATCCTCTGGTCTGTTGGATTTTATTACTTATTTTTATTATCTTCCTATAGAGACAACCATGGGATTTGGTGAATGGAGGGTAGCAGCTGAAATGGAAAGACAGATTCATCTCAACTTCAGCCTTCTCTTTGTTCACATTTCAACTATGGTCACATGAAAGAAAAAATGAAGGATTATTAAATATTCATTTTAAATAGATTATCTTATAATTAGAATCTTTTCCAAACAAGTAAGGCATGTTAAAATGAATATTTTTTTAAAAGCTTCAACGTATGAAGACTTGAGCTTTCTTTCCTTCTACATGTAATTCAAAAAATATTTAATACTGATTAAATATAGAAACAAATGAAGAAAAATATCTTTGAACTTAAATTTTTTATCTATCTGAAGCTTTTCATTAAGTAATCTATAATTAAAGTCATATAAGCAGACTAAAACAATTTATAGTCTTAGAATATCTAACATTAATTACATTTTTAATTTAAAAAATTAGGGTACTAATACATAGGTTGCTTTAGCTCCAGTATTCCTATAAATATTTTCAATAACATCTTCATCAGTTGCTAAACTGATAGGTCTGAATTTTCCCCTATTTTTCCCCTATGAAAACATGCTTCCCTGTTTTCATAGGCTTCTTGCCAAATCAAGCTGTTTCATTCAGCATCTTACCCTAAGTTTATTTTATTTCTTCCTTTCCTCCTGTATCTTATGAAAGCAGATTATATCTAGGCAGGTGAAATGAAGAGTAAAGGTATTTTGTCCATATAATTCAACAAACCTGATATGGAGGAAAAGCGATTTCAAAAGACAGACTGGCCCATAATATCCATCTGTGTCTATCAGATTCACCAGATAATTGTTTAGCTTTTCAGTTCATTTTGACATGATAGCTAGAAATAGAGTGAATCCATGAGAAAGAGTTGATTACTGAATAGAAACAAGGATAGCCTTTTAGGGTAAGTATGCTGTACCTTCTGCAAGGGAAAATCATGACTTAATAATTTGGAAATGTGATCTGAGAATGTAATGAGCCTGTGAACAAAGGAGAATCAGTAAACATCAATCATTATGTTTTAGACCTTTAAAATGCCTTGTATAAGTATCAGCCCCAAAATGAATTAAAAGAAGATAACAAGAAAAAAATAGGTCAGTTAAATTACATGGGGAGAAAAAGGTTGAGGATAGAGTAATTTTGGTGTAGATAGAAATGGGCAAGTGAGAGAGTTAAATTGCCATTTCTTTACTTAGAAAAATAGTGATCAGGGATCAGGGCTGGAACTGTTGTGGTCTACATTTTGGGGGTACTTTAGAAGGTTTACTAATGAAAGTAAGTTGTGGGGGGGGTTAGGTTAGAATAGTGTTGAATTAAGGAGGACAAGATTTGACAAATAAACAGAAAATAGTTACTCAGTAATCATTGTATCATGGGGAGCTGGAAAGGCTTCATGTTGTACTCACATGAACAAGGACTTTGAGCTGGTAGTGATGGCTCTGAAACAGGACTGAGAGTCTAGGATCCAAGTCTGTTCCTAAATCCCATGACCAGATCAAACAAATGCTGACCATTAAACTACAATAGTCACATTAGCCTACTCTTGTGAACCACAGTAAATATTGTGTACAAGTTCAGGTATTGATTTTTCAAGACAGGCATAGTGGCATAACACAACATGAAGGAGTTAAATGAAGACCTCAGGATTTTTCAATCTGGAATGATAAATGTATAAAGATAATTATTACACTGTTTAAAACCAAAAAATGTTTATGAAGTATTACTTAGCCATAAGAAAATGGCAATCGAGTAATCTTTTGTGACAACCCGGATGGAACTGGAAACCATTCTTATAAGTGAAACTTCACAATGAGGAAACAAACACATGTACTCAATAGCAACTCAATATCATTTGGAACAACACTTAACTGATCAACACTTAAGTACACATATGGGAGTAAAGCCCAATTAAAATGAAGAAGGGAGGAGGAGATGGGTTAATTCACACCTGTTGGATATATTCACAGTATCTCGGTGAAGGACATATTTATCTGTCTGACTTAATCTGTAAAAAAACAAAGTATGTAAATAAAACACATGCACCCCTTAATATTCTGAAAATTAAAAAAAGAAGAATTTGGAAAATTGAGTAACAAATCCCAGAATACTAGACCCAAGAACCATCCCCAAAACTTTAGAAGAAGATGTTTTAGTACCGAAGGAGTACATCTTAAGGAATTTTTTCTTAGGAGTTACATCAGCTATATATGTAAATAAATTCAAGCAAGATTTCTATGAAGGCATGGTTTACATGGTCACTTGGAATACATTTCTAACCTTTTCTAGTTTATATTCTTGAGTCACATCCTACCACTGTAATTTATGTGATGCCACTATCAGACAAAGAATATTAAATTCCCTGGATATGGACCCAACCTGAGGTGACACTTCTTTTATATTGGTTTGAATAACTTGCCTTTCAACTTTATAAAGGAATTTCAAGCTCCCTCGCTTTTCCCTTTTTAAATTTGTGTTATATTAATTCTTTACATTTTGTTTTCATACTCAGTCCCCACACAAGTATACCAGACTCCTAATACCCTGTCCTCCGCTATACCGGAGAGAGCACAAGAGACTGGAAAACAAATTTAAATTCTCTAGCACATTTGTCAAGTCTCAGGAAGCTTAAATCTCGTTTGAACTTAGAGGCTGAGTATTCGCATGCATTCCAAAGCCATCAAATTGAATTTACCCTTCCAGAAGGTCATCTTAATGCCACAGCCAAGTTACCCAATGGTTGTGAATAAATAACCAAGTATAATCATTTTTGACTGCTTTGACAAAACCGTGGGGTAAACTTAGAATGAATAACCGACATTTAATTGATGTGGCTTTGGCAACAGGCTTGGCTTTTTTAGCTTGTTTCAGCCATGCAGATGAAGAGAAGGATGTGCAAATAAAGAGATCTGTTTTCCCATCTGTAGTTTAAGTTTCTATTGCCAATACCACATGTAGCTTAAAGATGTTTAGGAACTTGGAGAGAACTCCTACCAAGAATTATTTACATGACCAGTTGCTTTATAGAAAGCATGCCAGTTAATAATATGGTTTGAATATTAAACATCTATAAGTCGCTCTTTCTGACTGGTGAGTGGTGTTCGGTTCTCACTACAGGTTTGGCTGAAACTTTGGTAGATAATGATGGAAGCTCTTAAAAGTACAAAATCGTCCCAGTTTCAAAGTTTTCTATTTTCCTAAGACTTATAAAGGTTAAAAAAGGGAGAAAAATGATAACTAACAATTTATTTGAATCTCTAAATGGATCTCATTGCACAGAAGTCAGTCTAAGCTTTTAGGATAAATGTGCTGTACATTCTCGAAATGAAAATCATGGGATACTAATCTGGACTGTTCCCTGAGAGTGTCATGAGTCTGTAAACCAGACAGCATCAGTAAACAGCATTTGTATAGGCTTTTTAAAAATCCTTTTAGGTGCCAGCTCTAAAATGGGCTTCCCAAGAACATGGACTCCCTCATTTCTATGTTTGAGGAAGCTTGCCACCAGCTCTAAGAACTTCAATCCATATTCTTTTGTGACAATGACACTTTTGATGAACTAACCCCCAAGGAAATGGCTAAAAGATAATTCCTTAGGAAATAACCAGTGTGGTTGTTGAGTAAAATGTACCCAGATGCTGCCACCGAACACTGACTGCACAGATGACAATTGGTTGGCCTTGGATTCTGTGACAGCATGTGGATCACACACCTACAGGAGGCCTCACCTCTCCCTCACAACCAGTTATGGAAACTAATCGAACCTTGTAATGAGCACTCTACTAGGCTTATTAAAATGAGCTATGACTGTATGTGTCAGAATAGTTTTTAAAACCCCTTGTTGTCCTGCAACAAGCAGTTAGCCAGGCAGGTCTGCATGCTCAGTCGCTCTGACTCTGAAGTCTGTGCTTTTTCTCACTTCATTTATCTGAATATTCAGGGTAACTTAGAACCAAAATAAGGTTTTCTTCAACCTGTAATATCCTGTAGTAATGTTTTCAGACAGATGTATTAATGATACCAAGCGTTAGGGTTTACAAATTCAAACCATTAATGATATGTGACATCAGATCTGTGAGAAAACATTGAAACACGGGAATCTATAGAAGAGAAAGCTGAGAGAAAAATGAGTGCTATTTCCCAACCAGCCCAAGTCATTGCTAATTCATATTCCACTCACTTAAAAATTCATAATAACTGAAATAGTGCTGGAAATCAACTTTTCCCTTTGCAGCTATTTGTGAAGTGAATGTTGCTGTGTGAAGGAATGCAGTATAAAACAAGTTTGGAAGAAGCATAGTCAGCCCAGTTAGCAGAATAATTCACCAGTTCTATATAAATCTGTATAAATGCACATTGGAAATAACTGAGTAATCTCTTCTGCTCACTATAAATGGCTACCAGAACTTGACTTTGTAAGAACTTAGTTCTCACACCACTGTAAATGGCAGCATTAAATGGGATGGCAGCATTCGTATGGCATCTAGAATCCTAGAAGGTGTGGTCCAGAACGTCTAGAATCTCCATGCCATGGTGTCTTTAGGTAGACCCAGGACCTGCAGGTCCAGTGATCCTTCAAGGTGGACACGCGGACTGGGGAGGATGCTAACACAGCATTTCACTGTCTGTCCTTTGCCTGGTCATCCATCCTTGTTCCAAGGACTTGAAAATACTAAGAAATCAGTCTTTAAAATATTCAGTTATTCTGAGTGACCTTATCCTTCTGGCCATCTGAATTAATGAAGTCTGGCTATATATGGAAAATAGCTACTGAGAAGAAGGAAGTCAACTCTTTGCTTTGGTTGCTAAAGTCAGAACAAAAAGAAATAGGTTAAGATTTCATGAGAAGAGATTTGCATTCATTTAACATAAAGAAGACTGTCCTAAGAATTAATTGTTTTTTTCATCCATCTATTCATTCACTACACCTCAGGGAGGGCTGACTGTATTAGGTGGGGTGTTGAGCTCTGGTGTTAGAGAATGAACCAGACACTCTGCCAGCCTGGAGTGTATAATTATTATCCTGTGGGATAAGGGGCAGGCTCATACATGAGCAGTGGGGAGATGAATAAAATCCAGTTCTGCCCCCAACATGCTGACAGTCTAATAACACTTAAATTGAGAACTGCTGACATTTTCTGGATAATAATAGTATCCCTGCTTGAGGCATTGCTGAGTTTATCATGTGGTTTGTTTCTGGTCCTCAAAACACCCCTATAATGAAAATGTGATCTAATTTGCAGCAAAAGACACTAAGGCCAGCTGATGAGACAGCGGGGTGAGGGAACAGCAGAGTAACGCTCAGTGAGATGAGTGGGGATTTTATATAGCACACCCTATGTTAACAGTTTGAAAATCCCCAGTGGAGACATTTCTCCAAAGTTTCTTTTCTGTCACCATCCCACATGGAACCTCACCATCTTATCATCTCCTTTCCCTTTCAGACAACATACTTCCCTCTTTACTGAAGCCTCATGCCTGAGAATATTCCTAACCCCAGCAATCTTCTCCCCCAAAGGAGAGCCTTATAGAACTTCTGTATTTGCTTCTAAGAGACTAAAAATATATTCTTCTCCTTGCATACCAAACAAACAAATATACAGGTGAGGTATTCAAGGTGTCAGTAGACCTCAGTCCTTTCTGTAAATAAGAAATTCCCCACTATTCTGCTGCTGACATGCTATGAATGAGTCCCAGGTATGCTGAAATGGAGATGTGGGGCCCCCAGTGGACCAGTGGTCTTGGGGCTGGTATTTTCCTCTGTGAGCCATTTATTTATATTTTTTCTATGTGTCCTGTGATTTTTTTTCTCTATGCATATACATGTGTTTATTTGATTTCCACTTTTTGCCGTCACAAAATTAAAAAGGCTTAAAATGTAACAACAATGACAATGTTTAAGATAAGGACTAGAAACAAAAACCTTGTAAAGAACGAACGAAGATAAATACATTCAGAAAAGAAATCAGACGATTGCTGCAATGAAATATTGAATAATAATAATAAGGCAAAAAAAGTAACATTCATTTTGTCAGATAAGAGTGTCTCATAGAATGCTTTGACTCTGAGGTTCAGTATGGAGTCATCAGTTAACTTCGTATTTTTTCCAAAATCTCAAAAAATAGACAACTAATATTTATAAATAAAAATAAAAGATAATTTCAAAAAACAGATCATGCCAAATCTTATAGACAATAGAAAAAGAAGAAATACTTCAAAATCATTCTACTTCATCTGGATATACCTGATACTAAAATTGGAAGTGTGCCCCATGATTTTAAAAGGAATGGGGACTTTCCTTTTAAAGGAAGTCAGTGCCTAAGTCAACCTATGCATGTCCTAGGGCTTGATAATGGTAGTAAGTGTGAGCACTGACCTTGAGAGACAGAGAAGATGCATGGGACAATGAGGACAGGAGAAATGACTGACCAGGGATGGAGATATAATTGGTGCCCTTAGAAGGATGAAGCCCCCTAGTACACTCAGTGACCCCACCCTTGAACTCATTAGCAAGGCCCTGTTGGCAGCTGTATTCACAGCATAAACGTGACCTCACACTTACTGAGAACAAGACTCAGTCAACTCATTGAAGATGCAAGGCAGACTCGCCCCTTTGAACTTTGTTCCCACTATAGCCATTTAATTATTTTTTTGAGTTCTTAAAGTCCTCTGAGAAAAAACTGGCTTCAGAAGTTCCATATCTAACGCTCGCAATTTGAGTTACAATATTTTTATTAACTGCAGAAAGCTCATAGTACCTTAAATAAACTACATGAAGATGGTGTCAGCATTTTCAATATAAATTTCCATTGCCAAAGGTTTGTGCATTCTGAGGAAATTTGCTTGAGGGTGAAACTTGGCATATGTCTGAGCCCCTAACTGTGCATACCTTATTTCATAGATGCTTACAAATGAGTCCTTCACAGTCATTACATTTGGCATCTGGAATTTTTAGAAATAAAAAAATGGCCTTAATAACAGGTGGTTTCTAATATCAGGGCATACAATTCTCAGAAAATCAGAGAACTCAGGATTCCAAAACTCCTGTTTTATAGATTCTGGTATGATAATACTAGGTGTTGAAGGCAAAGGGGAAAAAATTTTAAGGGAATAGATGTTGGAAATATCCTCAGAAGAACAGAATTAGACCTCCTTTACCATTTTTCCTACCCCAAATGCCTGCTCTGCCCTATTCCTGCAACTGACCCATGGCCTGTGTTATAAAGGCTGGGCAAACATATGTGGGCTTTGTATATGGAGCCTGTTTCCAAATAATCACTGAAAAGGCAGCCAAGAATCTCCCTTTGTTTTTTGAATCTTCATTTGAAAGGACTGGATTAAATGCTTTATAATCCAGAAAATACCTAGAAGGGAGAGACAAAGCCTGAAAAACATTTCCCTCCGAGGCAGTGCTTTTTACCAAGCTGGGGAATCTAGCAAAACCCTGGTTTAGAGGTCTAAGGATCTAATCCAAGATAGCAGAAGGAAGATTTATTAGGCAGTTGTGACTCTCAGGAGCTACCTGGATGATGCACAAGGAGCCTGCACAGGGTGGACAGCTGGGAGGATGCAGGGCACATTGACAGGAGACTCCAGCCTCAGGGTGGAGAGCCCAGGAACCCAGTTAGACTTCTGAGACCAGCACCCACTCAGCACCAGCTTCAGAGAAGCTGGGCCCCTTGCCTAGGAGCATCCTGCCAGCCTTCTACTCCCATGGCTGCTTCTATGGCCATGGACTGAGCAGACAGGTGCTTTTTGTTACCTGTGTTTTTGTCGGAATCAGGATAGCCTGATGACTAAAAGCCGTCTTTGTAGTCAAGCAGGCCTAGATTGAAGTCTAAGCTCTTTATAGAATATGTCCTTGGACAAGTTGCCTGTGATTGCTCATTTCTTATAGTTCTTACTTTATAGGTTTGTAAAAATGAAGAGATGACACAAAGAAATCAGTGAAGCCCTGGTAGCTATAATAGGCAGCCAGACTTTTGATGTCCACTTGAAAGGCAAAGTGCCCCTGGTGTCCTGCCCTGCTGAGCGCTCCTTGGTTGAGGGGTAGGTGGTCCTGATACCGGCAGTAATTATCAGGCAGGCAGCCTAGGGCACACAGGGTCTAACACATCTCAGCTGCTACATCCCTTGGATCTCTGATTCCCATCACCAAAGACTGGATTGGTTCTGATGAAGATCCTCTTATTCCTGTTTGAGTCTGAAATATTTCAGAATTGCCCCAGTTCCAACATAAGGACATGTTAAATCTGAAAAGCAGTATATATTCAGGCTAAAATTAAGAAAGACATTTAAGTTTGATAGCAGGGTCTTTTTTTTTTTTTCAACTCTTACAGCAATGCCTCCCCATGGAAATAGCTGATCATTTCTCAGAAGGCAAGTTTGTAGCAAATCCCTTTAATTGAGAAGAAAATGAATAGATACAATAATGAATAATCTATAAGGCTGGTTGAGCATAAAGCTGACCAGGTAGAGGTTCTGAAATGAATGGAGCTAAAGCTTGGCCCTTATGACCGGGGAAAGAAAAACACTTCTCAAACAATGACGTCAGATTCAGGTAGCCTGTAGCCCCTGAACAGACTCTGACATCTCCTGGTATAGGGTAAGACATGGAGTAAGACAAGGTTGCTTGGGCCTTCTCACCCATGGTCCCACCGAAAGCCACCATATGTGTCTTAGCCATAACTGTGCACAGTGATGTCCTGATTATGTAACTGCTGTTTGGCACAACAGTGTGCCACTATTGTTCTCCTGGGTATAAAAATGTGTGGACTTTCCACTTGTGTGGACTTCCTATGCTAGTGTACCTGCTGTCATGAGCTCAATGAGGGCAGACTTCCCATGATGGCTCCCCTGCCAACACGAGCTGAATGAAAGCATGCCATAATTGAGGCACTACCCTCAGTGCCTAAATTCCTCTCCAGCATTCCGAATTGAATCATTTGCATTGTACATGGTATACAAGATGGCCAAATGGTACCCTTTTAAAGAAAAGGCTATCTACATCTTCCTACTAAGTATCCTTTTGGAGGCTGAAGCCTCTTTTTTAATACAGACTTCATCTTCCTAATACTTCCAAAACTGAAAAACAAACCTACTTATACCTATGCCTAGAAAAGTTGACTCTGTTCCCCACTACCTCTTTTTTTTTTAACCTAGTATTAAAGGAAATTCCCAGAATCCCACTACTTACTTAAAACAAAGAAGTTTTGAGGAGGAGGGTGGGAGATTGGCCAGCTTCTGTATTTTGGATGCTAATTGCTGAACATTAGTTGAGATTGTGTATGAAAGGTACTGAAGAATAAGATATTTACCTATAAGATATCCACTTCTATGTAATAAATAGGCTAAGCATTTTGTTATGATGCCATTTATTATTTCATTTATTTGGCTAGCTCACATTGTGGTTGGTGTCATTCTAAATTCTGGGGATTTGATGTTGAACATATTTTGATTCTCACAGCAATTGTAGAAGGAGCCTGAGACCCTAAGAGGTTAAAGTCCTTGCACAGGGTTTCAAATAATGTTATTTACAGAGGTCACACCACAAGTCCCTGTTACATAAGGCACCAAAGAAATGGTAGCTGTTGAGTCTTTGACACAAAGATTACATCATGATCCAACAAGGGTGTCCAACCTGTGACCTGTAGGCCATAAGCTGGTTATCTAGTGATTGTTTTGCTTATCTGTGGTGTCACATGCCATGAAAATAATGCATGGACCTTTTTTGGTCCATGAGCTTTCATTAGCGTTCGTGTATTTAATGTGTATCCCAAAACAACCCTTCTTCTTCCAATGTGTAGCCGAAAAAACAAAAGGCTGGACACCAAACATCATGCCTAGCACGGTGCTAAGCTGTTCTCTTACCCAGTGCCAGACTTCAGAGATACTTATAAGATGAAACTAAGGAAGTTCTGTTCTAAGAATATCATATAAACAGATGACTTTCTGGGTGACAACCAGGTCTTGGAAACTGTCTCCTTAGCTTGAATAAACCACATCACCAATTCAGATATTTAAAATGGGATCATCTTTTCAGATATTGTATTTTTGTCTGTATGTCACACTTTTTGAGGGTGAGATATAATTAACAGAATATGTCACAGATATGGTAAATAGTGGGATCCTTGGGACTGATAGGAAAGACAGTGGCTCGTAGGCTTCTCACTGAGGTTTCAAGTGGCAGTTGGGTCACATGAGCCCATAAGATAAGTGATCTTACAATGGGTAAGGTGCCCTTTGGGATGCCCCTCCTAGCATGTGAATTCCCCATCCCATAGTTAAGTTGAGAGGCCAGAGATTTAGTCAGCAGCTGAATGAATGATAATTCAAGAAGGAGATGCAGTTACCTTTGTTGGAACATCACTTCAATTTGTGATGTGTGCTTGTTACTCATTTCACTTAATAAATTTAACCAATTTAAGTCACATGATTCCAAGATTAAAATAAGAGTAATTAAAAATAATTTTGGTTTTGGGCGGCGCCTGTGGCTCAAAGGAATAGGGCGCTGGCCCCATATACCAGCGGTGGCAGGTTCAAACCCAGCCCTGGCCAAAAAGATAAACTGCCAAAATAATAATAATTTTGGTCTCCAGAGACTGCTCCTATTCTATTATAACTATGGAGAAACTATCTAGAATCTATGCACACATGACCACCCCTGCCCATAATGAGATGGCTTTCGTACTTCATATTATGTGAAGGAGATATTTTCATGTTCAATTAAATGACTGGTTCCTACACCTCCCTGGAAATTTGGAAATACCACAGATACTATTTCCAAATATCGGTCAGTTTTCTTTTTCTTAAATTCTCCCTTCTCAGTGTCCCCTTCCCCTCAGATTGTACCCAGATACCCAGGATTCTTTAATCCCTTTACGTGAGCCTTCTCTAAACCTCTCTAATTCTCTGTTTCAGAATCAAACTGCCAGATGAGAACACTGGACAGTGGAATCGGAACTTTCCCTCTCCCAGACTCGGGAAATCGCTCAACCGGACGTTACATATGCCAGCCAGAGTCCCCAGAGGACACTGAGTCCCTCCTGCCCCTCCAGCCAGCCCTTTCTGCAGCTTCTTCTATCAGAGCCCAAACCCTTGAACGTGAAGTGCCTTCCTCTACAGACAGCCGGCGCCCTCCAGACAGCGCCATTGTTCATTCCGCCTCTGACCCAGTCATGACCGCCAGAGGGATGCGACCTCTTCAAAGCCGCCTCCCCAAACCAGCCTCCTCAGGTAGAATGCCAATTGCCTTTTAAATTAGATTATTTTCCCACTCATAATAATGCACTTGCTGACAAAAACGGAAAACTTTCCACCGGGAGATGCAGACATAACCTCTCCCTGATAGAAATATGGATATGTGAAAATCCCCGCATGTTTTTTAACAAAAAGTAAAACAATGTGTATAAGACATTATCTATTCATAGTATTAATATTATGTTAAGGAATGCCCACACATCTAAGGAGACAAATGTGTAAGCACTAGGATGTGGATGTATGAATCACTTAAGAAAAACACATAAACGTACATTTGTGGGGTTTTACCTACAAAGCTTAACTGAATATAGACCAATTTAGACCCCAGGTATAACATTAGCTAAAATATTGTTTGCCCTCTAACCAGAAACATAGATCTTCTGACGTATTCCTGTCCTGTTCAAATATATTTATGTGTTGAACTATCAAAACTGAGCTTGATATATCAGCAGTAGAATGTGCATTAACTGCAGTAGAATGGAGTGAGCTTTCCCACTGGGAAGTACCATCCTTTGTTGACGTCAATTGAAACAAGCTTTCATGATTAAACACAGGGCCAGGCTAAGGGTCAAAGTTTTTTCATTGTTCCCTCAAGAGTAAAAATATTTATTGCAGCCCAGGATGACACTAAATAATTTTGAACTTGTGTGCCTTATGTTGCTTTCGCGAAATTCATAAGCATATGAACTAGAACTCTAAATGGAACACTTTCATTATGATTTGATGATTAGAAAGGAGCTGTAAGTGGAGATTATACAGTAGACTTCGGAGAAATTAGAAAAGGAATCTTTTAATTAAACATCTTTGAATAAATGTGATTGGGCTATTCCCATGGCTACGTTCTTCCCTCACACAGTAATACCAACTGTCACGAACATTTCATCACAAACTTCTCATTCAGAGCCAAGGCTACGTTTCTAAAGGCTGTAATGCATATTATTTTTGAAATAAATGCGTTGTTAATTAATGACATAGCCTCCAGACATTCAGGGGTGAAATCTTAGTTATAGATTATATGCTCCATGCCTGAATGGTCACATGTGTGACCTCAATTTAGTGGCAGGCTACCGTAGACTCCATGATTAAACACTGTCATTATAACAAATTGAATAGAAACCACAAGCCTTGAATTGCTTCATAAAGAAGGGATTGGAAGGAGATTGTTCTGATTGTGCTGCTAATATTCACTGCACTAGTTTTTTAAGGTTGTGTCTTAATTAAATTATGATGAAGAGTTATAGAAAGGTAGTGTATGGTAGATAGTAAGGTGAACATACTGCAAGAAATTCTGTCACTCAGCCTGAAGTTTCCTGTCCACCGAATGGTGTCTGTGGCCAGCTTTCCACAGATACCGCTTCTCTGTAGCCACTTATGATTCATATTAAATATTAGAGAATGGGGAACTCAGTGGAACAAAGGTAAAATGGAGTTATGCCTACTGTAGGGCAGCCACTTCCTGTTTAATGTGTACTTTTGAATTGGTTTTTTCCTATCCCCCTATCAAAAATGGAAGTAACTGTACAGAGCTCACAGTGCTGATGAGAACTTAATTACTTTGCTTCTCCTCACAAGCAAAATGCTGTGGAGAGGCTGTCACGGCGTGTCCTGTTGATAGTCTTTGAGGTTGGAGGATAATGACAGCAATTCTACTTTCTGACATGATGAAGACGTACACTCTGCAGGTTAATCTCCTATTACTGGTAATGGGCAAACTTTCTTTAACTGTTCTCTGCTAATTATACACTCGCTACTCAAAGTGTGGTCCATGGGCCGGCAGCTTTGGCATTACCTGGGAGTTCGTCAGAAATGCAGAGCTCACCCCACACCTACTGAATCAGCATCTAAAGTTTAGCAAAAGCTCAGCTAATACATATGCACATTAATGCTTGGCAATTACTGTGCTAGAAGATCTTTAAGGTCTTCCAAGCAAAGCTTCTGAACCCATATTATTCAAGATGACCTTAATAATATTCTAAGAGATTCGGGTCCCCTGTTCGAGTATGTTTGCAATTTCTGCAAATTTGAATGCTGTCTTTAGAGACTGTGGTAATGCCCATTCCCACACTGCAGGCTTTGAGAAGCCCTCCAAAAAAGAAACCTAGTTGTTAATAGATGAATAACATTATTGGAGGAATAACCGTAGTGTTTCCCAAATGGTTAGCTCACAGAACTGTTTTGAACCTGGAGAATCTTTCAACATTTATGGAAAAGAGGTCCAAGAACAGTTTGCCTTAGGGTCTTGAAGGTGAACATCCTCCCTAGGTAGGATAACCAGATGTTCGGGGTAGCAAAGACTTGCAGGAGACAGAATGGCAGGAAGACCAGCTTGTGCTGTTTGGACTTTTTCATTTTTGAATTTGTCCTGCACATCCCTCCCCAAACTTGTACAAGGTTGAGGAAAGCTGATTTGTGATTCCAACTACATTCCCTCATTTAGGAAAAATCAGTTCCCAAAAGCAGAACGAAGCAGAGCCAAGGCCTCAGACTTGCTCATCGTTTGAATATGCTGAAAACACCATGGCAAGTGAGCAGCTTCCAGCCTGGGGAAGTGAAGATGCCATCACTGAGACCCAGGTGAGGGGGAGGCCGGGGGAAAGATGCCGTCCACCTGTTGGGCCTCTTGTGATAGATTTAATTTTATATGAAATTTGCTGTTGATTTATTGAATACAAACCAAGGTCTAAGGCTTACCTTTTCCCTCAATTATTAAGGAACACCATGAATTCTTGGGACATCTTAAGAATTCAAAGTGCTTCTGATCTGCACCCAAATTTTTGGGAGTATGGATACTTCTTTTCATCAATATTGTGGAAGAAGCATTCACTCTCCCAGGCCATAAGGCACCATTTAGAATGATTTGGTTTTCCATTTATTTTGTTATCTTAGCAGTTACTTTAATCTTCACCTTGCTGCCATACAACAGGGAAAGTGGATATTGTTCTCTTGTTTTCAGGTATGAATAATCTGAGGCCTGCTGGGGTCAGATGACTTGCAAGGGTCAGGAAGACCTGAGTTTTGTCAGCCCCCATCGATTTTGCTGTGTGTTCTTCATCTACCCTGAGTTGGCACACCCGGGCCTCCTGATGTGTTCCTGGAGGAAGGAGCTCACAGCTTAGGGATTCTTTGTTTGTCCCTGGGGGTTACTTAGTGTCCTCTCCTATTTGCCTCTTCCAGCTCCCTGCTTTGACCATAGTCAGCCTGTTGGTTACGTCTCCACTCATGCTGGGGCTGGCCACTGCGAGGTGTTTGGTGGTGCCTGGCAAGGAGAGGGTAGAGAAAGGACATGGGGCTCAGTTCCCAGAGCTTCCCATCCCTTCCCTAACCCTTCCTTCTTCTGCTGCCTTTGGCTCTCCCAATTCCATTAAGAGCCCCCAGTGCCATTTGCACTAGAGCGTCTGTCCTTCTATGATGAAGAAATACCCACATTTGTTCACATCTAAAGTCCCCCACATTCAGTGTGGCCTAGCCTTCTTTTGGCCTTGGGCACCTCCATGTGGAAATGAGACTGTAGGTAGCTAAAGGAGAGACCCCTAGGCCCACAGCCTCCATGTGCAGCAGAGAACAGCCACCCTAGAGACCCAAGGGCTGTGTTCAGAGTCCAAGAGAAAGTTATTATGGAGCTGAGCCTGGAACTGGGACCTATGAACTAGCACCCAGCACTCAGAAAAGCTACCTGCACAGAGCACAGGTCTGAGAGGCCAAGGGGGAGCCCATTATCTTCTCTGAGGCCTCCTGTTAAACACAGAGCTATTAGGGCTCCTCCAAATCAGTGGGGCCCGGACTTGAGCAGATATCAGAGTCACCTGAGGGCCACACAGCCTGCTGTCCCCACATGGGCTCAGTGTCTGGTTTGGCATTTACAGAGTGAAATCTAAACAATTCTAAAAGATTCCCAGGTGTGTGCCCTTGGTCCACAGTACACCACCCCCCAAGCATTGTGCTACCACTTCTCCAGGGGACTCTGTACTTGCTTTGGGGACTTGAAAGTTGAGAAAATCATAGATGACACCAGATTTGGAAATGGGAAAACCCAATTCAGTTGGGTTGGTGATAGTGGCAAACGGGTTTGATTAATATCAAGAAAAGAAAAAAAAGTCACTGACCCAGAAGGTGACCTTTCCCCTCTGCGTGTAATGCCTAGACACTGCTCACACAACATACACATGTACCAACAGACACACCTCTCTACGGTCCCCTTGTCATCCTGCACCAGCTTCACCCACTGGAAATCCTGCCCTGACTTATGAGAGTCACCACTGTGGCTTGGCACTTATCACCCTGCTTCTTTGACTACCAACTTGGGAGAGTTTAAGTGGAATTAGTTTTTTATATTTCCTATATTCAGCACATGCTTAGTTCAATTAGTGTTTGTTGCAAAGTATGAAAGACTACGTCTTCTTATACTCAGAAAGTGTTCCTGGAGTCCCTTTGAAACTGGGACACTGGGTTCCACCGGAGCCACAGTCGGCAGGCTTGTCCTCCTTCATGGACGTAATCCCTGCTAGACACCCGGTATGTGCAGCACCAGTTCCCCACTCCTAAAACACAGCACACTGTGTGGGCCAGAACAGCTACTCAAGAAGCAGCCGCTTAGTGGGTGGGTGAATGGGCAATGAATGAAGGAGTAAAAGAAATGAGTGACTGCTTAGATTTATAACCCCAGCCAAGGAAGCTTATATTCTCAAGTGTGTTTTTACAATTCCCAACCAAATGACACATTCCCAAACAAGCTTTAGAGACCCAGCCATGCATCCATACCTAAACTGTCAGGGAAAGATAGGGACTAATTCCGTTAACAGAGTAGTCAACAATGAGAAAAGAGGGTCCTAGATACCCTTAAATCAGCATATGAGAGTGATATGTTGATCCAGTAACTGGATCGTATGTTCTACTTGTGTGCACAGAAGAAAGAACTGCTCACAGACAATCCGCTGACTCAGTAATGCCTGAGAATGGCATTATTCCCACACCGGGGGCATGAGAGGGATCAGGCTGTGAGAGCAAGAGGGGCACTGGGTCCCTTGCCCCGTGCACTGTCAGCAGATTAGAGGACTGTGTAGGGGTCAGCAATTGCTTATATTCTTAAAGGCCACTATCCTTTGGGGGGCTGAAAAAAATATAAATTAGGCAAACATTTATTCTTTTGTTCCCAAGGTTGACTGCTTTAATGCCCTCTGATACTTGAAAGCCAATGATGAGCTCAGTTAAATAAATAAGCCATTAGGCTTGGAACAGCAGCTTATAATAGGCACTTGAGAAAAACAAAACCCTATAAAGACGTGTACAGAATGCAGAGCAGGTAATGGTGGGGACCTTCCTGGACCCAGGACAATGGCAGAGTGACATCAACAACTCTACCAGTGCAGGCTTGTGCCCGACCAGTAGTAGACCACATCAGCCTCCCAAGAGGCAGAGCAACCAGCAAATCAGAGCTGTTCTTGGGTGGGCTGGGCTGGGCGGTGGGAATGGGATTCTGTGCACACAAAGGCACAGTGTGAGCTGCTCACATCCTCACGGGATGGTCTGCTGTTTGATTTGTATGACTAATCTTAACAGTCTCATATTACTCATTTAGGACAAGGTACCCAGAATGTGTACATACTCTGCCAGCGGTGGCAGTGATAGTGACAGTGACCTGGACTGTGGAGATAATGGTTTTGGAGCTGGAAGGGGACAGTTAGTGAAAGCACTGAAGAGCTCCACCCCAGGTAACACACGGGAGCATGTGGGACACGTGGGGCCCTCCGTGTGGGAAGCCCTGAGTGTGCCTTTCACTGTGCCCACCCCCCTCCCCCGGGTATCACAGTTCTGCTCAGTATCTCTCCCGAGATCTAATTTTCTGGTACATACAGAAGATCATCCATGCATATCAATTTGTTTTCTGCTATAATCTTCAGGCCTTACAGTGCAGTCTGTAAAGATTCCGTCCCCAAATCTTGTATCTCTGAAGCAGACTCCAGTTGAGTTATCTTAATAATAAAGAAATGACTATAAAGACAACTTTGTTCCCAATTACGTACTTGGCGAGTTAAATCATCCAGTGAGCCATGGATCGAGCCTTCCATACTCTTGCTAACAGGTCTGTCTGTGAGGTCCAAGCTTCCTCACTCTCTTTTCCTTTGAATCAGAATTGGCAGTAGAAAGACCATCAGCCCTAGGTATTTACAAATATGTTTATTCAGGTGGCACTTCCTTACAGATTCAAGAGGACAGACGGAGAGCTAATGAGAATTGTGATCTGTGCTCTGCTTTTCTTCCGATCCATTCTGGATTGTCAGAAGTATTTTAATGATGCAGTTGGAAAGTCAATCTTTTCCTACTAATCAACTTTATCTCAAATACTAACCTAGACATTACATGATGAAACCATGATTTTCTTTTTCCAAATAAGGCTGATATCAGGAGAAACATAATCTAGGAACCATGTGTGTTTCCAGTTTTCAGATAATCTTGGCATTGTAATATGCGGTGTGGGGGTAAGACTCACCTCTGAGAAAAGCCCATTAATCTGAACCCACCACTTCGTTCCTTGCTTCTTACAAGTCATCAGAGAAGCAAGACCCATGGTTGAGTCATGTAAAAGCTTGCCAAGAAAGTGGTGAATACCCCTGATATTTTAGTTGGATGGTGTCTCCCATTTCCTTGTTGGCTATCTGTGGTTCATCAGTGCCCCTCTGTCGTGCCAAGGGAAGGGGAGTTCACCGTCACAGGGCTTGCCTGGTGAAGACCCATAAGACCAGGCCAGCTCCTAGTCCACACTCTTCCCTTAATCTTATCACAGGTCCACAGGGAGTACCCTCACCTCACCAACCCTCAGCTGCCCATCCAAGAGGAATTTCCAAGTCCCCTTCCAGCTCTCAAACTCTCTCCATTTGTTATTGAACAAATATTTGTTGAAAGCTTCCTCTGGGAAGTTTTCTAGTGGTTAGCAGTTTCTAATGGACAGAGATCCCTGTCTGACAGTAAACAATATATAAAATAAACAAGTACATGTATTTAATTTGTTGAAAGGAGGCAAATACTATGGAGAAAACAGGTAGAGCAGAGTAAGGGAAAGTAGCAGTGCTGGGGTTGGGCAGGTTAAAGTCAAAGTGGAGTGGTCAGAAGGAGCCTGCCTGAGGAGGGGACTTTGGAATAGAGAGCTAAAGCCAGAGAAGGGGCGAGCCAGGAGGATGTGCAGGTAAGGTGCTCCCAGCAGAGGGAACAGCCAGTGTGGAAGTCCCAAGGCAGAGCTTGAGCAGAGTTCAGGGGCTGCCGGGGACAAGGGCCGCTGGGGACAGGGGCCTAGCACACCAGGGACCAGGTGGGGTCAGAACAGAAGGGCCGAGAGGTCTGATTCCTACTGTGAGAGCCATGCACAGGGACTTCAGAAGCCTCTGAGCTCAGGAGCACCATGACACACTGTAGCTTAGAAGCATCCCTCCTGCTGCCTCCTTATGAAAACTGAAGGAGCCAGAGCCACTAAAAGGCTGTTGAGGGCCCCAGACAAGAGGTAGTGGCTTGGAGCAGGTGGTGGCAGTGGACTTGCTAATAGACCTGCCACGTGGACAGAAGTGCTCTGTGTCTACACTGGCCACTGGCTGGTAATCACCGGAAACAAGAAGTGTAAGGAAGTGAGTTTTTAAATTTAAGTTTTACACTTGTTTTCCTAAGAGTTCTCACTTGGGCCATTTCTTTCTCTCTCTCTCTTTTTAATTTTATTTAAGTTTTAATTAATTTTAACTTAAATGTGAATAGTCACTTGGAGCTCATTGTACAAGCCAGGAAGCGAGAATGGCCTGATTACAGGTCTAACTAAAAATACAGCATGATTGACTGATGGACTGGAGGCAAAGTGAGAGATTGAGGATGACTCCAAGGTCTGAGTCCTAGAAGGGCTGGAGTTGCTGCCTACAGAAACGGGTAGTCCCTGGGGTCGTGGCAGCTCTGGGGCCATAAGCCTGCAGGTGAAGGTGGTGAGTAGGCAGTTGGCTGGGTGAATCTGGAGTCCACATAAACTTCATGAGTATGGTGACAATATTTGAAGCCAGGCAGGATTTGGGGGAGATGGAGTGCAGATCACAGAGGATTGTGTCTTGCTGTCTTCTCTGTCAGAGAGACGAGGAAGGCCCAGGAGGGAGACTGAGCAGGAGCAAGCTGTGCTGGGGCAGAGGCCCAGGGAGCAGAGTGTCTTAGAAGAAAGTACTTCAAGGAGAAAGCATGTGGTTCGGAGGCCACTTGTTACCAAGAAAAGGCAAGCAGTGTTCAGCTGGACCTGCTCGTCCCCCTGGCAGTGGGTGGAGGACAGAGGGAATAGGAAAGAAGGGGGAGGGATGGTTGACCAGCAGTTCGAAAACTCCTGAAACCGGAGACAAGATTCAGACAGATTCCGACTCCAAATGAGGGAGTGCTTCCTTTAGGATTCTCATTTGAGCATAGGCTTGTGCAAGGCCATCAAGAGTGAGCGTTCGCCTAGCACACTGGGATGTTGAGGCAGGTGGATCACCTGAGCTCAGGAGTTCGAGACAAGCCTGAGCAAGAGTGAGACACTGTCCCTACGGTGTCTATAGAAAAATTAGCTGGGCGTTGTGGCAGTGTCTATAGTCCCAGCTACTTAGGAGGCCCAGACAAAAGGATTGCTCAAACCCTGGAGTTTAAGGTTGCTGTGAGCTATGATGCCATGGGACTCTACTCAGGGTAACAGAGTGAGACTGTCTCAAAAAAAAAAAAAAAAGAGAGAGAGAGAGAAAGAGGGAGGAGGGAGGGAGGGAAGGAAGGAAGGAAGGATTGATTAAATGTTGGGTGTGGCTCAGGACCCAGATGAATGGTAAACTTGCTCCTTGAGGTGTTTTTTTTTTCCTCTCATCCCTCTGAGAAATAATGTATGTCCCAGCTTTAATTTTTTTCTCTCCATATTCACTTTGCTTATCCTATTCCTTCCAACCAGAACAAGTCCTTCTTGGGAAAGGAACAGGTTTCTTTCATTCTGTTGCTTTCTGGGCAAACTTGGGAGGAGGCACCGAGGTCCTGGGAGCCGCACAACCAGCAAGCTGGTCTCTCCACCAAGGCTCGCACACTCCTCCTTCAAAAGGGGACTCTCTGCCAGAAATCTGTCATGGGCACACCCTGATGTGCCAGCCTCTGGTTAGCCCTGGCTGGTGACTGACGGTGCTGCCAGGAAGGGAAAATCCTTGCAGACAGCTGGCGTGGCTGCGTGCTGGCTTCCAGCACATCCTAGGAAGGAGCTTGTGGGCAAAGGTGGAATAAAAAGAAAATAGAAACAAGAGAAAAACGATGAACGGGAAGACGTGCCTGGGGTGTTGAGGGAGATTTTACCCCCCTCAGAGTCACAGTGTTGGTTTGCATTCATCTGGTTCACAAGCCATATTCAATAATCTCTATTTAAGGTATACTTTGTAATGAGGATCTGCGTTATTTTCTGGAAAAATAGTACTTCTTGCACAAATTAAAATAAAAATGTGCCATGGCCTTGGCTTTGCATCTTCAGCCTCATGTTTTTTCCACTTCCTGTCTTAAACTTTGTGCATTGTTAAAATGCCTCCTGTGTCCTGAACACAGGGCGCTGGTAGGGGCTTCTGTGCCTTTGCTCACTTGGCCCCACCTCCCTGGGATGGGTTTCATGCTGACCCTTTTCTTCTCCAGCCTTTAACCTAACCCCTACTTACTCTTTAAGATTCAGTTCAGACTTTGCCTCCTACAGGAAGTCTTTCAGGAAGCTCCTTCATCAGCGATGCTAAAAACCCAGGTATTCCTCCTTGTCTGCTCTCCTGTGAGACTTTGTATTTGTGCCATTTGATGCTTGATACTGATTTCTTTGCATGTTCGACCCCCTTATTAGTCTCAAGGTTGCTTCTCATTCATGCTCTGAACCTAGCATGGAGCATGGCACATCATAGGTATTTAATAAATGTGCGTCAAATGAAGATGCAACTAACTCCCTGCACTGATTAAGGTCTTGGTCAGCCCCTTGTATACACATTTACTGTCTATCTGGGCCTTTCCTTGCCCAGAGAAAGAAAGACTCAGAGGAGCTACATACAGAGATAAATCCAATAAGGACATTTCTCCTTCTCTAAGGGCTGTGCTAGAGAAAGCAGTGAATCTTTCGTCTGGGTTTTCTTACAGATGTAGAATTTTAGCTTACTCTTCAATGATGAAACTTCGTGCAGGTCATTACAGGCTTGTCAGAATCCTCTTGTTTTGTTTTGCTTTGTTTAAATAGTTTGATGTCTCCTGGCTTGATTCTTTTACTCTCTGCCCCAATTTGGGGATTATTGCAAAAGAAAACCACTCTTGTTGACAAGTAAACATCATACTCCTGATGTTGCAAGAGAGAAACCAAGGTTGAGAACCTTTGTTCTTTCAGTTTTTGTCCTTTGACAATCTCAAGGTTGTCCTTTGACAAGTAGACTGGTTAGTAAATAAAGAGGATTGGGAGGGTGAAAGGGGGGGAACTCAACCTCTAAACAAGTTCATTCGGTTGGCTCAGCAATTCTTGTGTCCAAGCCAGTGGTAGAACCTTGGGTGTGGGGGCAGCTTAATGACAGCGCTGCCCCTAGGTGTTATAATCAACATATAAACATGAAATATTGCATCTGGGAGAGAAGATAATCGAGTACCTACCTCATGCCACCAGTTTTTTCTATGGCCTAAAAGGCCATACACAGCTGTTCAGAGTGAGGAACCAGAATTCCTAGATTTTTTTTGGTTTTTATAAAATTAAGTCTCCAAATAAAACCTCGCTAGGGTCTACAGGTCACCACAATGGAGGGAACCATCTTGAAGAGTCCCCTATCCCTCCCCAAACCCCATGGCCTCCCAATACAGTGGTCAGGTAAAATATGCAAAGCTTCCAACTGGGGTCCCACAGCCCCCGGTGCTGCTCATCTAATCAAGGCCCAATTTCCTGAACAAGAAATACGAAGGTGATTACATTCAACAGATTACAAAGAGCCAGGACAGTTGAGTTAAAAACAATTGGTTTTGCAGTAATTAGAAAAACACAAGGAAACGATGACTGTGGAACAATATTAAAAGGGACGCTGAGGGATAACGGCTCCAGTTCCTGGTTAATTCTTCAGCTTGGATATTTAGAGATTCACAAGTAATTATGCAGAGATGATGAATTTTAAAAATCGCTGCCATCCTGCCTTCTCAAGGCCAAGGACTTTGGCTATTAATAGAGCAATCAGATTTTGCTATATTATAGAGAATTCACACAAAGTTGCATCTATTTTAAAGCATTCATCTGGCACATTACTTAAAGATGACAAATCTCTGTAATGTGCAAAATCAGCATTGGGTTAAACTAAATCCAAACTCATTATAATCACTCTAAGTTCCCCCAGAGATATCTAGTGTTTAAAATGGACACTACAGGTAAGAGTTATCTTTAGCTTCCTGGAACTTCTCTTTTATGAGATCATTTAAAAGATTTCCTTACTTTGGACAAGCCCATCCCAGTTCTAAGTGAATGGACAGGTGCATTAGAACACAAGGGATTCCTCTCCCAGCGTGAAACATCCCTGCATGACAAATGGAGAGTACTGACCATGACAAGCAGGCTGCTCTGAGACCCTCGCCAGAACCAGGGTCTTAATTTTCTCTCTGTCACCCTTTATCCATCATCACAAAATCCACAGTCCTTTCAGCTAAACACGCTGGATTTGCACTTTGGGTTTTTTAGTGGAGAGAATTGTCATACACAGTAAAAACAAACAAAAACCCAAGCAGCTTCTAAAAATCACGTGGTCAAAAGCTAACCATCAGAAAGAACCCACTGTGCCCTCAGACAGGCTTGAAAAGGGAGGCTGCGATGTGACCTGCATTTAATTATGTAAGCTGCATATTGTGAGACCCTTAAGAAAGCAAATGTCATGATGGACAGAATGAGTTTACCCTCCTGTCCAAAGAGCAGTGTGCCGTGGCGAGGCTGTCGCTCAATTAAATTGGACTGCCGGCTACCCAGGAGATGGAGACCAAGCCTGGGGATCCTAATGAGACATTTTGGAAGGCAGAGATGCCCCCCTGGAGTTTGTCACCCTTTGATGGACGTTCTCCCCTCCGCCATTACCACAGCACCCCAGTGTTATCCCCCATGAGTTCAAACATGTTGCAGCCCGAAACGTTTAGAAGGGATCTTGCGCAGAGTTAATTTCAAAGTCAAAGACAAATCCTCAGTGATGTGGATAGGCGAGAGGAGCACATGATACTGAGGCTCTGCACATTCGCAACCTTTGGCTGCCAGGGCTGAAAGAAAACTAGCAACAGATCTAAAACTAAATAAAGAAACAAGTCAGTCACCATTTCATTGGTGAAAACGTGTAAGTCCCCTCAGCTTCCTATGGGGCAAGCAGATAGATATATAACTTGGTAGGGGACAAGCAAAGAGTGGCTTCCAAGGCCCTAGCAACCCTGCAGCCCCATGAGCATGTTTGAGGATGACTCTCTTCATAGAAGTTTACCCATAATCTGAGTAATGCATCAGTGTTCACAGTGGATCGTCTAGCCTAGAGTTTATCTCACAGCACACTTGAGCCTATAGTTAAAATTCCCCAGCACACTTAAATTACGTTGATCAAAAATAAGAGTAAAAAAAAAAAAAATATATATATATATATATATACTTACTGTGCTTTGAACTTCTCTTGAAAAGAATTTAATTAATGCTCTTTAAAAATTTTTCACGGCACACCAGTTGAAAATCACTGGTCTAGCCAGAGTAATTTTGCCCACCACTCCACCCACAAGACATCTGGCAATGTCTGGAAGCGTTTTAAGTTGCCACATCTCTCAAAAGGAGCTACTCTGTGATGTGCAGAGCCCAGGGCCTCTAAACACCCTCTAATACACAGGACAGACCTCAAACAAAAGAGAGTTATCTAGCACAAAATGTCAGTAGTGACAAGAAGATACCAAAAAAGATTTTCCTTTGGGTATTGGAAATGTTTTGGGGGAGAGAGAAGCTGTCAAATGACTGTGCCAAAATATGACAGCAGGCAAATAGCCCTGCCTGCCTTCAGGTGTACCAGGCCCCGTGCCAGCTACCTGGATTGGTGGTTAAGATGAGCTTCCTCCAAAGGCCTTTGAAAGGGGAGCTCATGCTCCTGTCTGGGGCTTTCAGACTTGGCTGTTGACCCTGTTCCCAGTACCTTTGTCAGACTGTGTTAGACAGACGCTGGCTGTCTGAAGCGGTACCACAGAGCACAGATTATCTGAGGCTGCTACACATTAAGTCTCTTCTTAGTATTTCATTTCTGACTCTCTTAGTGAACATGTGCCCTGAGGAGGCAAAAACCCTTTACAGGCAAAAATCCTCCCACTGCTCTAATGAAGTAGGTAAATTGCAATTAGATGAAAAATGGAGGGAAAATGTAGTCAACAGGTGTTTGGGTTTCCGTGGAGACCTTAGATTTCATATTTGGCTTAAAAGCTCATAGTGACATTTAGAAAGAGCCCCTTGCCAGAGTTCCCACCAAGTGGTTAAGGCAAGGAAGATTCACAGTAATCTCAGGAATAAGAATGCTATAGTAAATAGAGGGAGCTGGGGTCGTTGTGGGGAAAAAGGGCGGGGGGGGGGCTCTGCATTTTTCTAGAAGTAATTATTCTAGTGTTCAAGGGGGGAAAGCAGTGGGCAAACCTTTCAGGTATAAGGCAAAAAGGGACAAATATATTCTAAGTGCTTATTCTCAGACTTTAAGGATAAGGAAAGAGCCATATCAAATATCATTTCATTCCAACTGCCTCTCCTTAACTAGCCAAAAACTTAGAAACATATACTTACTATACAACCGAGCAGAAGAGCTTAGGGAAAAGCAAGGTTCCTTCCTAACCAGCAACTGAGAGCTTTGCTAAGAGAAATAGCCAGCATTATTCAGCAAATCACACAACTGACTCCTCTTTATGACCTTTTCAAAACCCCAAAATCAAACACCCTGGGCTGCCTGGCTGGGTATGTTAGCAATGCCCAAAGCCAAGAGTTCAGAGCCCTGAGTCCCAGCTCTGGCTGTGATCCTGGATGAATAAGGTCAGCCTTTCTGAGCTTTAGTTCCATCTGCTGCTCAACATCGACCTCACCTCCTTCTCATGGGGAAGTTCAGATCCAACAATGGATGTGACAGAACTTTCAGTTTGCGGAATGCTAAATAAATATGAGCATTGTGAAATGGGCCAAGAAAAAGAAAGTTTCTAGAGGAGAGGTTTGAGGATGTCGGACTGTGGGAGAGGAGCACAGGAAGGTTAAAACCTGCAGACCAAAATAACCTGAGCCTAAACCCCCAGCAAAGTAAACTGCTCTTGTAAATCCGCCAAGGCTATGCAGTTTCATTAAGGAAAATATCATACCACCTTTATCTGTTGTTAAAATTCTGTCTAAGGGAGAAAGAAGTGATGATGAACTTCCCTGAAACAAGCCTGGCAGCATTCTCCTTCCTGATTATTCACCCTCACAGGAAGCAACATCCCAGACTGTCACTGGGCATCATTGATTTCAGGTTCAATTACACAGGAACTGGAAATACAGTGAGGCTAGATCAAGTGGGGAAGTTTCATTTTTAATTAGACCAGGATTTTATTATAAATGAATAAACCAACACACTGCTTAAGGAATTCAAGAGAAAGAGATAGATAGCTTCCTTTCCACTGGCCAAGTGGCTCTCGATCTTACACCTGGAGAGATGGTTAGTGATTGGCCCCGCTTCCCCCACATCAGATGCTTATCAGTTTATGAACGCGCCCAGAAGCATCATACAGAGTGTTTCTTCTTCAACCCTCAATTTTTTCACTTTTTACAAAAAAAAAAAGCCACAAAAACCCAAAAATCCCTCCCTTGTATCTTGGTTTATTTGGCCCATTCTCTGTTACACTATGTCACCTTGTCGTTTTGTGCTGCATTTTTCCTTTGATACCCAGATACTTACGGGTATCTTCCTGAGTTTGATGAGGATTCTTTAGAAGGTAATGAAGAAGGATCAATACCTTTAGGGAGAACCGGAAGCTATGCTGACATCATTCATTGCACCACAAGTGCCCCGTGAAATCTTTGAGCTATGTAGAAGGCCTCAGATAGACAGCATGCCTGCGTCTTCTTGGAACTCATTGCTCTTTTCCTCCTTGGGGCTGTGCTGGGCTAGATTTTCTTGATAACTGCGAGGCTTGGTGTTTTGTCACTGCATGAACAAGCACGGCAATGATGGGGAAGTCAAGCTCCAGGCCTCAAGATTCAGCAAGCTCAGCTACGTGGAGAGGTTCTCAAGAGTTTTTCCTCAGGGACCATTTTCGAAATCTGATTTTGTTGTTTTGAATATAGAAACCTCTGTCTCTGTGCCCAGCCCCATATAGGCATTTTTAGTGGTTTCTTGTTCATCTTTCCAGCCTTTCTCTGAACAAACTGAATATATGCAAATAAATGTTTTCTATACGAAAGGTATATGCTGCCCTGCATCTTGTTTTACATGGCTTTCTTCCACTAGCTATGTCCTGGAGTTAGTGTTCTTCCACTAACATATGTCCATGTTCCATGTCAGTGCATAAAAGTCTGACTTGTGTAACTCACCCTGTGGTAGCTGTGGGATAGAGTCCCAGCAGCTGGACTGTTACTCTAGAGCTAGGCGAGTACCCCTTGTGGGACCCATGGCTCCATAGCTTTACCCTGACTATCAAATTGCTACTGTCCTCATCTGCCCCCTGCCTGTTTCTTTATTGTGACATTTCATAAATGACACAGGACAAGTGCTTATTGAATGTCTACTGAAAAGGCAGGGTGAATGATCTGTGATAAGGTTCTCAGAAAAAGGAATGCAAAGTAGCCAAGTGTCTTCCGGGAGGGGCCTTCTGGAGCGAGTCTCGGAGAATCAGGTTTGGGTGTGTGTAAAGGGGAAAAGAATTCTCCTGGGTAAGTGGGCATGTTAGGGAAAAGAAGACAGGGTCAGAAGGAGCAGGGACAGTCCTTGACTTTCAGGGTTGCCCCACAGCCAGTTACCACAATAGAGATCATATGGTTTTGTGGCAGCGATTTGTAATATAAACTGGCGGTGAGTGTGATGTATGTGTGCCAGAGAGTTTGAGAGAGATCTGAAAGACCAGCCCAGAGCACCGGTGATAAACAGACTGGGATTTGCGGCCGTCATTCACAGAATCCTCCCTTAAACTTAAGTCTGTCCTGTGGTCTCTGTTCAGCAACCCCCCAAAACAAAATACTTGCCTCTTTATTTCTGCTGCTTCTCCCCATTTCTAGTAAGCTGGAGCTTGTGTTGGAAAAGAATTTACAAGTTATGCTGTTTATCTTCTTGCTCAGTGGAATACAAACTTTATAGGGGCAGGGATTTTTCTTTGGTTAGTGTCCTGATGTCATAATTGCTGGCACTCAATGGATATTTATTTGTTTGGTGAATGACTTAATGAACGAATCCCCTTATCCTATCCTTACTTGCCCTCTGCTTGGACTCTCCCACTGGCAAGTAATTAGGAACTTCACTATTGGACACATCAGCCTATTCCATTGGTAATGAAGAAGTTCTCTTCATAACGAGAACTATAGTTGTTAAAACTTTTTTTTCTAATTGAGTTTTTCTATACCATATTCTGTGGTGAGGGAGGGTAAGGAGAGTCTGTCTGCCTCATGGG
>NW_003852475.1:810336-853315 GCF_000181295.1 Otolemur garnettii | reverse complement strand
GAACTATAGTTGTTAAAACTTTTTTTTCTAATTGAGTTTTTCTATACCATATTCTGTGGTGAGGGAGGGTAAGGAGAGTCTGTCTGCCTCATGGGTTGCACATAGCTGGGAAAATAGGGTAGTTCTACTCAATGGATAAAGACTACACTTCTCAAATACTCAGGTAAACAACATGAAATTCAAAATCTCTCTGGGATATATAACTCAGTGCGTGCTAAGATGATTGGTGAATGAACGAATGAGGCTATCCAATATACTGGGAAATGTTCATGGAGGCTTTGGAGTCAGACAACTGTGAATTAATATCTAAAATAAGGTATCACTGAGCCTCTCTGCCCAGATTGTCACCCATCAGATGTTGGGAATAATACCTACTGGCAGGATTTTAATCAGTGTATGCCATTTGCCTTTTTGAACGGTAACTTTTCAATGCTGACTATTGCACCAAGAAAGGCTCAGTGAGGGGAAGGTCTGATGGCAGGAAAGCTGGAAAGGTAATCAAACCAGATCTTGTTTATTCTACCTGAAAGATAGTAGTGGAACATTTTCAGAAAGAAGAGTGAAGCCCCTGGGTTTCAATGAGGGATCCTTATTCTAAGACTTCTTTTACTCACATTGTATTTGCTATTGAATGCAGCCCCATGTTTCTGCGTGTTTAGATGGACAAGCACAGGCTGGTCTTGGTCACCAGTGCCTAGAACCATGCCTAGCACACAGGAGGCACCTAACAAGTATTTGACAAATGAACAAAAGGCATTGGTTCTGAAATAAATAATCCTCTTCACTCAAAACTCAGCTGGATTTTCAGAGCAAACTATAAATGAGCTAGTATTTCTGGTACCTTTCTCAAAAGTGAAAAAAAAGGAGCTTTAAAAAAAAAAAAAGTCCCTTCAGTGCCTTAAAATGTCTCTTTAGTTCTTTTTAGAGTGCAAAGTTCACTTACATAATACAGTCAAATTACAAATGCTATTGAGCATAATACCAGCTGGATCATAAGATGAATGAAATTATGAGCTAAAACAGCTCTTTAAGTTCTGCATTTGTTGAAAAAGAAAAAAGCAAAATGAGTTTAATTCCTTGGTCCCAGAGTGAGATGATATTTAGCCCAGATAATACTCCTAGATTTACAACTAACTATGTCAAATTATACTTTTTCTTTTTTTCTTCCCCTTCTTTAAAGTGACTGCTAAAATATTCTGTGCTGTGAGCACTATTTTTTAAAAGAAACTTGAGAATGATTCTGGCAATGGAGAGGAGTGTTATACCTTTTCAGAACATTATACCTTAGGTCTGAGAAAACTTGTTTTTAGAGTTACATTTAAGAGAAAGGGTAGTGTGAGAGTCTGAAAGATATGTATGTACTTCCAAAATATATATATATATATATATATTCTTCCAAGATATATATATACTTCCAAAAGAGAGAATTTCCCATCAGCGTTGAACTGACCTGGTGATGACAGGTGTTCTGTTGTGTCTGAGTTATGTCCGCTTGTGGCTTGTTTTTCAAGGGAGAACTTCCAGTGTTTCTCCATTTGGGATGATAGTTCTTGCTGTAACTTTATTTTTTATTTTTGAGTAGATTAACTTTATCAGATTAGGGAAATTGTCTTTTAAGCCTGGCTAACTAATAGTTGGGTTTTTTTTTTAATCATGTAGTCATGTTGAATTTTATCCCTCTATCTATCTATTGAGATGATCATATGGTCTTTGCTTTTAATGTCCTAGGTGAGAGATATTTATGTTTTAAAAATTAAACCAACCTTACATTAGGATATTTTGCACATGTGTACATTGATAAATTCAGCTAAACTAATGTTATACTTAGAATTTCTACATCTGTATTCATTTATTAACAGATTTTACTTTTTACTATTAACCATTTTAATAAATGAGTTGAAATGGGTCAGTAATATTCTTATGCTTTTCTTATACTTTGTTATCAAAATAATACTGGTGTCAAAATGAGTGGGGAGTATTCCCTCTTCTTCTGTTATTTATAAATTGTGTAAGTTAGAATGAGTTAATGAATAAGAGTCATCTGGGCCTGATGTTTTCTTTGTAGAAAGATTATTATTGACCTCATCAATTTCATTATTAGTCATAAACTGTTCAGGCTTTCTATTTCATTCATGTATCAATTCTGATAAATATATAAATTTGTACAGGAACACAAGATTGGACAAGTAAGTTTATGAACTCGTTTTAGAGAAGTGTTACCTACTTCTTTGCTGACTATCACTATGGTCACCTTTGAGGTACTCCCCTGGGAAGCTGTGCACTGACACCAGCGCCTGGTCCACCCTTCCAAGCAATTTTAGAACTCTTTTTCTGGACAGCTTTTTCCATCAAAGCTGTCATCGTACAACTAAGTTCTGATAATTAATTTAGTGAACTTATCCTAGAAATAGTGCTTTGCAGAGTGGACTAAGCACTGGCGTTGGTGTATATTACTTCCCAAGGGCAGTACTTCAAAGATGACCATAGTGATCTTTAGCATGAAGTATGTAGCAGTTTTTCTAGGATGAGATTGTGAGCTTAATTGTCTAACCTCATATGTCCCTTTTTAAAATTTTCATATTTTTTGACAAAAACCAGCTGATTGTGTTTGCATATTATCTTAGTGTCTACAGTGTCTGAGTTATATCCTTTTTATTAATAACATCAATATCGTTTATATTTTCTCTCTTTTTTAAATTAATCCTTCTAGTAGTTTGCCAATCTTGTAAGTCTTTCTGAGAAACCAACTTTTTACTCTTTTAACTTTCCAAACCTATTGTTTCCTGCTTCCCCATGTCATTTTAATTGATTTCTGTTTGCTATGGTTTGGATAGTTGACCTTTCTCAACCCAATGGTCTGCTAAATCCAGACTTTTGGGTAGTCTTTCTGCTTCAGTATCAGCCCTATCTTACTGGAAGATGGACTTGATCCGAGGGGAGCTACACAGGGACCCCCCCCCCCACCTACATCAGAGGAGAGGGCAGACAAAGAGGAAGTGATTGAGCTCTTCCAGCAGAAGATACAGGATCTAGTCCCAGGTCTCCCAGTCATAACAATGGCGGTATCTCTGGGCCTTAGTGTCCTCAGTTATAAAGTGGGAGTGTTTAACCAGATGAATGTTTTTTATTAATACAATGACTGGCATGTCTTTTTAACTATCAGTACCTCTATGTTATAATGTGGGCATCATGTATTTTAAATATATGCTCTTGGGTCTTTCTTTTTTTTCATTTCTCCTAGTATTTCCCACATAGAGGTGAATACCTTCTCATTTAGAATTTGATACCACTGGGGCTTTGCATAGCAACTTACATTTTAAACCTGACTAGACTTTTAAATGTAGAATATGATCATAACAGAGTTTTCAAGGGGGAAAAAGAGATTAAATATGTCTAATGATACTGGTAGGTCAAGTCACAGAAGAACTGAGAATTAACCTTTGGAATAATATGGAAGTCATCGAGATCTTGACAGGAGGCTTTATTAGCAGAATGATAGGGGTGCTATCTGGTTGGAAAGTGCTCAAGAGAGTAGAAAGAGAAGAAATGGAGACAGTAAGCAGACATAAATCTTTCAAGGATTTTTGCTATAAAAGGATGTAGATAAATGGGGTCACTTCAGGATTTTTTTTAAAAGATGGGAGAAATTACCACACATTGTAAGCTGATGAAAACTCCAGGAAAGAGGGAAAAACTGATGCTATAAGAGATATTTACAAGTGGAGAAGCCGTCCTTGGACAGGAGCATGAAGTTTGTCCCTACTGACTAGAGGGTAGGAGAACTCATGGGCAGATGCTGGTAGGTATGGAGGGAACGTCACCACAGTTCTTTTCTGGTTTCTTCTGTTCTGAAAAATATAGAAAGCCAGTTGTTGGCTGAGAGTATGAGTAAGGAGGCATTGCAGCTTGGAAGAGAGAGGAGAAAGTGTGAAATAGCATAAGAGAGAGAGAGAAGGAAGGGGCTGGAGAAATCTATCAGGATCTCGCCAACTTCGAAGTTATAAACATGAGTTCAGTGAGACCAGTGAGCATAAATAAACTGTGTGTTTATTATATCCATGTTCAACATCATGAATGGAAAGTAGATAGAGTGGAGAACTTACAAAGTTAGGTTTTTGTTAGGTGGTACCACAAAGAGAGGAGCAATGGAGTTAAGGGTGTTTAAAAGGAAATGATTCAATGATGAACCATGAAGACTGACTAAGAATGGAGGGGAATAAGGAACTGTAAAACACTGGGAAAATCAATGGATGGTAGATTACAATCAAGGGATTATGGGTTGAAGTACTAGAGAGTAAACTGATAAACCAGGAGTTGCTCATTGGAGAGTGACAAGCTTGAAATTAGGTTTTGGAGGACTTGCTATGATTATTGGTGGGAGAAGGTAGAGGACAAACTCTGCAGAAGACAGACCACGGCCTCGGGGTTCATCAGCATGGAAACTTAAATAAGCAAGATTTTGACTAGAGTTGTACAAGAGAATGTGATAATAAACAACATTTTCAAAGAATTAGGGGAAATGGTCAGTAGATTTATAGATGAGGGGAGGTAAACAACAGTCTGATGACATGAAATTCAATCCTGAGGTGGAAGGAAGGAAAGGATACCTATTCTACTTCTAGGCCCAGTGATAAAAAGGTGTGGGACAGAAAATAGCCACCACTTGAAAGGGATTCAGGGGAAGAAATTTCCCCAGAGAGGGTCCAATTTCATTTAGAAGTAGAGGGTGAAGGGTACTTGCAGATATAAGATGTTGAAGATACGGGGAATTTTTCTGTTAATTAACCATGAGTTTCAAGAGCATTGGGAAGGGTTTCAGACACTGGAGAAGGGTGAGAAATGGATTCAGCAAATCAGCTATTCAGATGTGACAGTATGTGGATAAGGAATGACTTTAAATAATAATATGGTTTTTAACTAGTACACATACATCAGAACTTAGACATACAAATAAAGTGGTTACACATTTATGTCAGTAGTGCTGAATTTGCTCAAAATACTATTAGGGATTTAAACATTAGGAATTTTTAAAATAAATGTATATAATATAGAATTTTATAACTAGGAAGTATCTTAATTATATTACTTATTCCCTCATGTTTTGTTTATCTTTGTGTCCCTAAAACTTATCACAATGCTTACACAAAGTAAATGCTCAATAAATGTTTGTAGAATGAATATAAAATGTAACTCAATAGTTCAGTTAGTCATGTTTAGCCATATCAATAGAATGAGGAGGAAAATCTAGTCCATTGTTCAATATGGTGTCCATATTCTTTTAGAGGGATTAAGTCTGTATCCATTGGGGGGAATAAGGCTTTTGGAATCAACTCAGTGTCACTAATGTAATTGAAAAGAAATCTGGTAAATCCAGGTAGTAATATAATTTTGATCAAAAGTGGGCATATAATGAAGGTCATAAACTGATTCTGAAAATAATTTCAAAATAAAAACCTCCAAAATGAATAGTTAGAATAAATTTATATATCCCAAAGTTATTCTAAAATAACAGTTTTTTTGAGGGGCATATACATTTGAACATATCAGCTGGGTTTTTTTTTTTTTTTTTGGTTTGTTTTTTGAGACAGAGTCTCACTGTCACCCTCAGTAGAATACCGTGGCATCACAGCCCATAGCAACCTCCAACTCCTGGGCTTAAGCGATTCTTTTGCCTCAGCCTCCCAAGCAGCTGGGACTACAGGCATCCGCCACAATGCCCAGCTATTATTATTTTTTTTCTTTTGGCTGCAGTTGTCATTGTTGTTTAGCTGGTCTGGATTCAAACCTGCCAACCTCAGTGTATGTGGCTAGTGCCGTAACCACTGTGCTATGGGCACTGAGCCAACATATCAGTTATTTAAAATTTTTTCACAACTTTTTTAGCAATCTAGTAATAAAAAATACTTTCCTCCTCAAATGGTAACAGACTTGAATGATAAATTCTAAACACCACTATATGAATCAGCAGCTCCTACCCCAGGGTTCCTGGAAGGGAATGATGGGAAATTTGGGAACTGCAGCCAAACTGTAGCCTTATTTTGAAAGTTAAGGTCATGTAGGAGACTTGATTTGGGGGTGACAGTGGTGGTAAGAAGGAAGAAATAATCAAGAAAAACAGAAAATACCAAGACCCAGAAAATAGTCAGTGTTGTATAAACGGTGTGAAGAGACTACAATCCCTGTAACCCCCAATTGTTCAAGCCTCAGGGGCTGTTTGGATTCCGAGTCCAAACTGGGTTTAGATATCTCTAGTTTCCAAGTCCAGAGATAACGATATCCTATGTCTGGAGCTCTCTTGCCCTTTAAGTCAATCTGTTCTTAGCACATTCGTCATGTGCTCCTCTTCTTTTTCTAGGCCAGATGGTCACCTAAAATGTCTTCCCATTTGTTGCCTAGAGGAAAAAAGAAGAGGCTGGGTTTCCTTAAATTCCTTGGCATCCAAGAGCGGTACCAGGGAACAGTCACCCTCTGACATTGCTCATCACAAATGCTGCCAAACTGACACTGCCTGGGAGCTCAGTGAGATGTGTTAGCCTCGCGTCATCCAATGCCTACTTAGGTTTTATTTTTTCCCATGGCATAGACACACTCTTAGTGATTACCCTTCCTCATCTATATGGGAGTAAATTTATTCCCCAGAATGGAGGGACACATTTACTCCCTACAACTTGTAAATTCTTTGTGGTTCACTTAATTAGAGAATATTTCAGGCCATTTGTCAAAACGCCTGACAGATGTAGCCATTGTGAATCATATACCACTGCACAAGGTACAGTTACCCCTGTGTCATTCATCATCATACACTGCATTCCTTGAACTTTCAAAATGAAAGTTTAGGTTAGATTCCAGCTTCCCTCCAGGTGCCTCTGGGAAATAACCTCGGTATTTTCACGTTGGGGATCAAAAAAAGGTGCTTTCAATAGTTAACATGGTGGAGGGAACAAGCCATAGTAATAACTAGCATTTTTTTGTAGGGACAACAAAGCTATTAGTGTTTCTCTCCCTGTTTCAGCTCCTTGGGAACTGAAATTGTGTCTTAATCCCCAGGTTCAGCACCTGGCGTATCTGTCTCTGTGTCTGGCATATCTTTAGGGATTTGCCAGATATTTCCCAGGACTTTTAGACATAGGATCATAACACCTCCTATTCCTGAACTGTCACTCAAAAAGAAGAAAAGGGACCCTGCAGCAGCTGACAGAACAGAAAGATTAAGAGACCTGGTGTCTGGTTTTACAATTAATTAGCTCTGAGAGCTTGGCTGGCTAATAGCCACTTCTCTGGGTCTTAAGTTTCCTCGTCTAGAAAAAGAGATTGTATTAGATCAGAGGTTTATACTTTTTAGTCACAAAAAGGTATTACAAAGATATTAAATAAACGAAACAGATAAGACTGTATGTGTGATGGACTGTGATCAGACCTTGTTCCCCTGTCCCCTCCCTCACCTGTAGCATTTCAGTGGAAATCCCACAAGACTTGTTTCTCAGCCTTCACTATATCTTAGAAACTCCCAATAAGGTTGCCAGATTTAGCAAATAAAAATATAGGACACCTAGTTAAGTTAGAATTTCAGATTAAAAAAGGAATGATTTTTAGTATAATTATATCCCAATTATTTGTAAATATGTAAATATGTAAAATATTATATTTAGTGAAAGTGTACTACTTAAACTCAAAGCTTTCTCCTCATTGAACTATTATCATCTAAATCCTAGACCATGTGTCCTCAAACTATGGCCCGTGGGCCACATGTAGCCCGCCTAAGACATTTATCCGGCCTACAGGGTGTTTTTGCCGCTGCTGCCTGTCCTGCTTAGCAGCCGCCTGGTCCTGAAACCCGCAGTCCGGCCCTCCAACGGTCTGAGGGACAGTGAACTGACCCCCTGTTTAAAAAGTTTGAGGACCCCTGTCATCAGAATTTCTGTGTTGAATGTCCCCGTCAGTATTTAAAAGCCCTTCAGGAGATTCTAACATGGGAAGTGAAGGAGATCCACTACCCTAGCTTTCAGAAAAGCACTGTCTGAAACCTGAAATGAAATACCTCAAAAAAAAAAAAAACCTTCTACTTCTAAAACTATACAGTCCTCAGCAGACCACAATTTGTGATGTTAAAAATTAAGGAGAAAGAGTGTTTTTTATTCATTGCCTAGCCCCGCATCTAGTCCTTGAACATAGTTTGAGATTGATAAATGTTTACTGACAGGATATAGTCACAACTCACCACAAAGAAGAGAGATAGGTCAATATTAACCTGTTGTGTCCAGAAGAGCCATTGTCTCCACCTTACAGCTGGACAAATTAGCTGCCCCTGCCAGCTCTGGGCAGCACCCTCCATGGGACACTTCCTACACTTATCATCGAGATTTCTGTAACTGTCTACTGTGTCCCATAAATAGAGAGTGCAGAATGAAGTGGACTGTCCCTACCACTCCAGGGAGCAAGGAGACCTCAGTGTTACAGCTTTGCCGCCGTCTGGTTCTGTGATTCAGTTTCCTCTGTATAATGGGCATAATAATGAAAATAACTGCTATCTTGTTTGCTTCTAAAAAGATATATCTTTTATAGTTAATCTTTATAGAAATGATCCTCAAAACTTGAGTGTCCATTAGAATTACCTAGGCGGCTTGCCACAATGAACACATGCGTTGCTGAGCATTAACCCAGAATTTCTGACTCACTGCACCTTAGAATTTGTATTTCCAACAAGTCCCTAAGTGATGCTGATGGTGTGATTCTTGGGATGACACATGGAAAACTGCCTTACAGCTACCTTGTATTAATCCACCATCCTAAATATAATAAAACTAAGACTCAGAAAAGTTAAATGACTTGTCTATAAAGCACCACGGTCAATGTTCACACTGTGATCTGCCAAATACATCTGCCTCTGTTGTTCAGAGTAATTTTGAAGACTAAAGCAGGTAGTGTACTTTTATGATGGTACTGTTTTAATTCTTAAGAATAAAAAGAAACAAATGTGGTGGTTTTTAAGCAGGAAAAACAAGCCAGGCGCCGTCTATGTATGAAAAGGCCCTAAAGTGCATGACTCCAAACCCAGCAGATTGGCTGACGAAACCATTCCACACTACTGGATTACGGTTGGAAATGGCTTTATTCTTTGGAATTTATTGTCAGTTCATGAAGACTCAGTCTGCATAATCCATTAGCATAGTCTAGCCTGGGAAATGGCTAAGAAGTAAGGAGTAAGCTCATGCAATGTGAAATATGGGCCAATAAATGACACAAAATGACAGTTTACTCATGAAAATTTGAAGTCACTGTTCATATTTTCCACATTTTAACAAGCAAGCAGAAAACTAAACCTACACAATTATGATTAATCTATTTTAAAGAAGAAAAAGTCAAAGTCTGATGGGAAGAAGAACGTTGTTTTCCATAACAACTAATTTGAAAACCAAAAAGAGTCTTCCTTTCTCCTGTTGGCTTGGAAACAGCCATTTCTCCATATTTTTTGAATTCTTTTACTGTCCCAAAGGTTTTCAACTTTTATTTAAATGAAAAATCGTTTCTCAGTTTTCTGCAGTCTGGAAAACAGATCAACTATATCAAAATGAGAAATGTCATTGTATATAGAGTTAGCTCCCTTCAGTACATGGAGAAAAGATAGGACCTTAAGTTCACCTACAGATGCCTCTAGAAGGGTCACAAAGGCTCGACAGAAAATGATGCCATTTTCCTTTCTACTTACGTTAATGTTACTTTTCATTTCTTGAGAAACCTACAGGTTTTCAGATCAGGAAATACATGTATGATCTTATATGACAGTGGCAAAGAATGATAAAGATGACTTGGATGGTTTGTAACTTACAACTATGAAATTTCAATGTACAAAATATAAAAGTACGATGTAAACTCGGTGGCACTTGTTGTGATGCTTGGTCCAAACTGATTTCCGTGCATCAGAGAGTCCATCCTGACCGGCAGCCCCAAAGACTGACTCTGTAAGGGACCACAGAGAACCATGGGGGCAGGGGACCGGCCAGCCTAGGGTCTGCCTTATCTCACGCTCTCTTATCTCACTTATCTGCCTTATCTCACTCTCTCCAGTTACCCCAGTGCATCCTCACAGATGGTTAACATGATTATTTAAAGAGTTGCCAACTGTGAATTTAGGAGAATTTCTTATTAAGTTTTGATTTTCTCTCTTTCAATTCTGAGAGCTTTTAGTATCTGTTTGCATTTATATGGCCAGTGAATCATTTATACATGATTAAACTCTTTACTAATGATCCCAGTGAAAACGCTGTGGGCTCTGGAATCAGAAAGCTCTCTGTCCTTACATAAACTCCTTAACTTCTGACCCTCTCTCTTTTGTAATGGACAGAAGAAAATCTACCTCCATAAAGCTGTGGGAATTGAAAGGAGATGATGTATTATGCCGCTCCTGTGGCAGTGCCTTGAACACAGGAAGTGTTCAGTAGCAGTAGTATAATTGCTCTCACCACATATGCCCGTTTGTTTTTATTAAAAACAATAGCATTAACTACTCAACAAAAATTAGAAGATTCCAATACTAGCAAGCCTTTGGTAGGTGTGAGCGCCAAGTCATTAGGAGAACTGGCCTCTTTAGAATGAATCGACCAACCAAAATCACTGCTGAAAAATAAAAGCCATGAATTGGCTCTTCTGTGGGATCATGATGGCTTAACACTTTCACTTCTAACCCTCTCAGCATGCGACTGATTATTGCACCATCATATTTGTTGAAAATTAATTTCACTGGGTGTTGACTTCTTAAAACAATCCAGGATTTATTACCTTGAGCTAGGTGAAACCAAAATACTCAAATGAAAGTTATCAATAATTCATTTGTAGTATAGGTGATCTTCTGAAACATATTTAATCTTCAGTGTAAAAACAAATCAGCAAAGCTAGGAGGAAAGGTATACATGTCATAAATGAGCTGTTTTTATAGACTTAAAGTAAATGAAAAGTAAATGAGCTGTTTTAAGACTTAAAGTAAATGAAAATTAATAGATCATCAGGGAACATGTAAAATTGCACGGTATGTAAATGGTTAAAAGGGTCAGATTGGGGGAAATGCAACTATGTGTGATGGTGGCTGAGCTGGAGGTTACAGGAATGGCAGAAATTATCCTTGGGTCCTGTTTCAGGTACAGGCACAATTTTGTATTATAAAGGCCCCAAGCTTCCTTTTTTGGATTCTTTGCTGTCTTTTTACATCAAAGGCCAAAGTAAGAGCCAGTAGATTTAAGACTGGCACATTTCCTCTCAAAAGAGGCAATTCCATTGAGGGTTTCTCATGAGCTATCATTTATTTAAGGATTATAGGGCACATGGAGGCAGCCATGGCCAGGAATCAAGCAAAAGAGGAAACTCTAGGTTCTGCAAAGTCACTTCTTCCATAAAGCCACCAAAGGCTCTGACATTTCTATCCTCCCTAGATTGTTTCTCTAATCACCAAACCAGGTGCCACTCTCCACAGACCTTCCAGGGCAGAGATGCTGCTGTTCGTTCTAAAGTCTTTTGCTCTCTACCAAGAATATAACAATGACTTTTTCCATTCAGAGAAGAGACTGCTTCCTTCACTGTAAGCAAGGAATTGACAGACATAAGTCCACAACTCCATTTAGCACTGGTATTGACTGAGTGTGCATGTCCCAATAATTGATGTTGAAACCTAATAACCATTAAGATGATACTTCAGAATCAGGCCATGGGGGGTGATTAGATCATGAGGATGGCACCCTCATGAATGAAATTAGTGTTCTTATGCACCAAGCCCACAGATCTCATTCACTCCTTCTACCACATGAATACACAGCTAAAAGGCAGGCGTCTATAAACCAGGTAGCCTTCACCAGGCACCAGATATGCCAGCGCCTTGATCTGGGACTTTCCTGCCTCCAGGACCATGAGAAATAAATTTCTATTGTTAATAAATCATGCAGATTATGCTATTTTGTTATAGCAGCCCAGGTGGACTACAGCAAGGACTGTGCAAAGACTGGGGGTTAGCATCAGACTTTACCCAAATTTATTGAATAATCTGCCTCTCATGACATAACACAAAAGAGCCAATCATATTTTACCTGATTTTAGGCAAAGTTTTAAAGTGAGAGGTCAATCATACACTCTTTGTTATGCCAGATGGCACCCCATTTGGTATGAGTTTAACTGAATCTGTAACTCACTCACTTGTTTAGTTATCATCCAAAGGAAGTTAAGCCATTCGTATCCATAGCCCCCAGTTGTATTCCCCTAGCATATTGTGGGGAGAAATTCTAACTGGAATTTAGAATCCTGAGCCCAAGTCTAGCATTTTCTGATTGTACTAAGGAATTAAATTTCAGTTCATTTTTAAAGAAAAGAAAACCTTAGACTAAAACTTTAAAGAGTTTTGAGTCAAGTACACATTTGCAAGAAATGTTGATTACAGTCTTTCCATCACTGTGGAGTGAACCAAACAAAGGAAACAGTGCAGCACGTTAGCGCAGCCAGCCTGGTAATGTGTGCGTGAAAATAAACTTCACAGGTGCTGGTGCCTCCCGTCGTTGCCTGATACTCTAAATATAACTTTATTTCCTTTCTGATTACTTTTCCTTTTCAAATGAAGTATCTTCTAATATTTTACAGAATTAATGTAATCATAATTTTGCATGGCAGTTTTAAACAAAACTTTGTATCTTCAAGCATCCCATTTTTAAGTCAAATAAAGAAAAAAAAGGCAAAAAGCATGCCTTCCTTTCCCCCATCAGTTAAAAACCTCCAAAGTATATTTTTTTGTAAATCTTGGGATTCTTAGTGTCTTAAATGGCACCTTTAATGAGGATAAGTATTCTAGAGGGTCCCTATGCTAGTTCCCTAGGAAGTACCACAAAACAAACTGGGGGAGCCTGGGAAATGTAGATCCTGGGGTGCAAAGCAGGAGAAAGGAAAAGAACATACAGTCAATCCTCCTTTAGGTCAACAGTGGGTTCGTGGAAACTGCAATGTTAAGCAAAACAAGGTGTAATGAAACCAGCTTTACCACAACCTAATTAACATAAGTAAGATTTCAGTTCCTACGGTGTATTTCCCAAAAACATTACCAAACCAAAGTCCAAAAGCATGTCTAATATTAAGCATTGAGGCAAATGTAAGGTGTAGACATATTTAAGAAAGATGAATAAAAACAAGTAACATAGGGAGTTTAATTCCCAAATAATGAGATTATTCCAGTTCAGGGCCACTAGTAACTGGAGTTTCTCCTGGCAGCTCAGGGCCCAAGGCAGGGACCAGCCCTGGACAGGACACCATCCCGTGACAGGGTATACTCAACACTGGACCATGTGGACACACCACTGAGCCCAACCTATGCAGCTTTGGGATATGAGAGAGCAGAGTACCTGGAGAAAACTCATGCAGATGCAAGGAGAACATGCAAACTCCCTGCAGACCAAGAATTGATTTTTTCTTCCTCATCAACATTATAGAAAACAATGTTGAACACAGAGACATTATTCAAGAACCTGCTTTTTCTGAGAACTAATAGATAATTTACTAGAAGACTCATAGATGGAGCATATACAAGAAAGATGTCAAACATGATTTCAAGTTTTCATACAGTAAAACATCAATAACATCTCAAATTATCCAATTAAGAAATATACCTTCACCACTAGCATATTGTTAGATATAATAGAGATATATAGATATATCATATATGGATATATAGATATGATATGTATGTATATCTATGTATAGATATCTATATATCTCTATTATAGAGATATGTATGTCATTTAGATATGTATGTCAGTGATATATTATTATAAATAGCTCTGACATATGATATACCCTTTGGCCATCTGGTGACCATAGCAATATTTAACAATAAGGTATGTAGCAATTTTTCTAGGAAGAGTTTGCAAACTTAATTGTCAGACCTCCTATGACAATAGCTCTGATGGCCATTCCAGAAAAAGGGTTGTAAAATTGCTGTGAAGGGTGGCCTGCATGCTGGCATCAGTGCATAGCTTCCCAAGGGGAGTACCTCAAAATACTTCAGCAATGAAGTTTGAAGGACTTTTTCTAGGATGTTTGTGAACTTAATTGTCTGACTTTGTAGCTGTATATGTTTATAGGGCATACGTGATGTTTTGGTAGAGATATACACTGTGAATTAATAAAATCAAGGTAATTGTGGTATCCATCCCCTAAGGCATTTGTTCCTAACATTCTGATTTCCACTCTTTCAGGTATTTTAAAGTAGACCCTAGCTCACTATTGATTACCGCCACTTTGTTTTGCTACCAAATATTGTTCATTCTAACTATATTTTTGTACCCATTAACCATCACTACCCTTTCCAGCCTTTTGTGACCATAATTCTACTCTCTGTCTCCATAAAATAATTGTATTTAACCTTCTGACTGCAAACAATGCTTGTAGGCATCCAAACAAGATGTTCATTTGGTGCTAAGATTGGGGCTAATGACGCTTGTAGGCACATTTGGTTTGTGAATGCTCCGCAGCCCAAGGGTTAATGTTTAGCTCCCACATATGAGGGAGAATATGCAAGATTTGTCTCTCTGTGCTTGACTTTTTTCACTTAACTTGTGATAATGTTTTCCCCTTCCATCCATGTTGTTGTAAATGGTAGGACTTCATTCTTTTTATGGCTATAAAATATTCCATTCCACAGTTTCTTTTATCCATTCATCGGCTGATGGATGCTGAGGTTGGTTCTAAATCTTGCCTATTATTATGAGTAATGCTGTAATAAACATAGGTGCACATATATCTTTTTGGTACTCTGAATTCCCTTCTTTTAGATGTAATCTCACATAGCAGTTCGGACTGCTGGGTCATATGATAGTTCTATTTTTAGTTTTTTGAGGAACTGCCATAGTGGTTGTACTAATTTACATTCCCACCAACAGTGCACAAAGCTCTCCCTTTCTCTATATCCTCATGAACATCTGTTAGTGCCTGTTTTTTTGATAGAAGCCATGTTAATGGGGGTGAGATAAAATGGCTTCTGATATCTCTTTGTAGTTTTGATTTGCATTTCTCTGATAACTAATGATATAGAATATTTTTATATACATGATGGCCATTTGTACATCTTCTTGTGGGAAATGTCAATTCAGATCCTTTGCCAATCCCTTTATAAATTGGATTATTTGATTTTTTCCTATTGAGTTGTTAGAGCTCCTTATGCATTCTGGTTACTAAACTCTCATCAGATGGGCGGTTTGCAAATATTTTCTCCCATTCTGGGGGTTGCCTCTGACCTTTGTAGATTGCTTCCTTTTCTTTTCAGAAGCTTTTTAGCTCCATGTGATCCCATGTGTCCAATTTTGTTTTGGTTGCAAGTGCTTTACAGGTATGCAAGAAGTCCTTGCCCAGACCAGTGTTCTGAAGCATTTCCGCCATGTTTTCTTTTAGTAGTTCCATGGTTTCAAGTCTTAGATTTAAGTCTTTAATCCCTTTTCGTTTGATTTTTTATTTAGTTTAATTTTTTTTTCTTTTTTTTTTTCGTAAGGGATAAAGGGCCTGGTTTCATTCTTTTACATATGGATATCCAATTCTCCCAGCACCATTTATCAAAGAAACCATCCTTTCCCCACTATACATTCTTGGCAACTTTTTCAAAGATAAATTCACTCTGTATGTGTGGATTTATTTCTGGATTCTTTATTCTGTTTCATTGGTCTGTGTGTCTTTTCTTGTGCCAGTACCATGCCGTTTTGGTTACTACAGCGTTGTAATGCAATTTGAAGTCAAGTAATGTGCTTCCTCCAGTTTTATTCTTTTTACTTGAGATGGCTTTAGTTATTCTGGATCTTTTGAAGTTTCACATAAATTTTAGAATTTTTTTTTCTACTTCTGTAAGGAATGTCATTTTGATATTATGATAGAGATTACATTGAATCTGTATATCACTTTGGGTAGTATGGACATTTTAACAACATCAATTCTTCTAGTCCATGATCAGGGAATACTTTTCAATCTTCTTGTGTGTCATATTCAGTTTCTTTCATCAGTGTTTTATAGTTCTTATTATAGAAATATTCCACTTCCTTAGTTTAGCTTATTCCTGGTATTTTATTTTACTTGTAGCTATTTTAAGTAATATTTCTTTCTTGGTTTCTTTTTCAGATTGTTTACAGTTGACATACAGAAATGCTACTAAATTTTGGCTCAGCCCCTGTAGCACAGTGGTTAGGCTGCCAGCCACATACACCAAGGCTGGCAAGTTTGAACCTGGCCCAAGCCAGCTAAGCAGCAATGACAACTGCAATAGAAAAATACCTGGGCATTGTGGTGGGTACCTGTAGTCCCAGCTACTTGGGAGGCTGAGGCAAGAGAATCACATAAGCCCAATAATTGGAGGTTGCTGTCAGCTGTGATACTTTGGTACTCTATCAAGAGTGACATAGTGAGACTCTGTCTCAAGAAAAAAAAAAAAAGAAATGCTACTAATTTTTGTACTTTTGATTTTGTAACCTGCAACTTTACTGAATTTATCAGTTCTAATAGTTTTTTGGAGGAGTCTTTGGGTTCTCTAGAGATAAGATCATATCCTCTGGAAACAAGGATAATTTGATTTCTTTCTTTCCAGTTTGGATGCACCTTATGTTTTCTCTTGTCTGATTGCTCAAGCTCGAACTTGCACTACTATGTTGAGTAAGGGTGGTGAAAGTGAGCATCCTGGTCTTGTTCCAGACTTTAGAGCAGCAGTTCTTAACCTGTGGATCGTGACCCACAGGAACTGTATTAAAGGGTTGCGGCATTAGGAAGGTTGAGAACAACTGCTTTAGAGGGAAAGTTTTCAGTTTTGCCCCATTCAGTAGCTGAGGGTCTATAATATATAGCTTTTATCATGTTGAGTTAAGTTCCTTTAATACCCAGGTTTTTGAGAGTTTTATCATGAAAGGATGTTAAATTTTATTGAATACTTCTTCAGCATCAATTGAAATGAATATATGGTTTCTTTCCTCTGTTCTATTGATAGGGAAGTGTATCTTTCAAAAAATGAACTTTTTTGATATTTTGTATTTTTTGTTTCAGTTTCATTTATTTCTTCTTTGACCTGCATTATTTCTTTTTTTTTTTTTTTTTATTTATTGTTGGGGATTCATTGAGGGTACAAGAAACCAGATTTCACTGATCGTATTTGTTAGGTAAAGTCCCTCTTACAATCGTGTCTTGTCCCCAAAAGGTATGGCACACACCAAGACCCCACCCCCCCCTCTGTTTTTACTAATTTTGCATTTGGTTTGCTCTAGCTCTTTGAGACAGTTTGTTTATTTGAAGCTTATCTACTTTTTTCTTTTTAATTTTTTTATTAATATATAATAATTATGTGTATTATGGGGTACGTATTTATGGGGATCATATGATATTTTGATACATGCATACAATGTGCAATGATCAAATCAGGATAATTAGTATATCCATCGTCTCAAACATTTATTACTCCTTTGTGTTAGGAACGTTTCAGACATTCTCTTCTAGCTGTTTTGAAATATACAATAAATGATTGTTAACTGTAGTAACCCCACTATATGATCAAACACTAGAACTTATTTCTTCTATATACCTATATGTTTACATCTCTTAACTAACCTCTCTTCTTCCTTTTCCCACCTTTCCTACCCATGAGATCAACTTTTTTAGCTCCTACATATGAGTAAAAACGTGCAATATTTGTTTTTCTGTGCCTGGCTTATTTCATTTAACATTATGACTTCTGGTTCTATCTATGTTGCTGCAAATGACAGGATTTCATTGGGTTGAACAGTATTTCATGTGTATGTACCACATTTTTCTTATTGATTTATCTGTTGATGGGCACTTAGGTTGATTCCATATCTTGACTATTATGAATAATGCTGCGGTGACATGCGGGTGAAGGTACCCCTTTAATACTCTGACTTTCTTTCCTTTGGGTTAACACCCAGAAGTGGAATTGTTAGATCATATGGTATTTTCTATTTTTAGTTTTTTTGAGAAAACTCCATATTATTTTTCATAATAGTTGGCTGATTTACATTACTGCCAACAATATCTACAAATTCCCTTTTCTCCGTATCCGTGCTAGTTTGCTCTTTAATCTCTTTGATAATAATCATTTTAAGAGATATGAGGTTGTATCTCATTATGGTATTAATTTGAATTTTTCTGATTATTAGTGATGATGAGCATTTTTTCATTTATCTGTTGGCCATTTGTCTGTCTTCTGTTGAATATGTCTATTCAGGTCCTTTGCCCACTTTTTAGTAGGATTAATTTTTTGCTGTTGAGTTGTTTGAGTTCCTTGTATATTCTGGCTATTTTATACTTTTTTGATATAGGTACTTATAGCTATAAACTTTCCTCTTAGTATTGCTCTTGCTGTATCCCAGAGGTGCTTTTTGTTGGTTTGTTTTTTGAGACAGAGTCTCATTATGTCACTGTCAGTAGACATAATGAGTTGTCACAACTCACAGCAACCTCAAACTCTTGGGCTTAAGCAATTCTCTCAGCCTCCCAAGTAACTGGGACTATAGGCACCCACCACAACACCCAGCTATTTTTTGCTGGCAGTGGTGGTGGTGGTGGTGGTGATGGTGGTGGTTGTCATTGTTGTTTAGCAGACCTGGGCCAGGTTCGAACCCACTAGGCCCGGTGCACGTAACTGGTGCCCTAACCCTTGAGCTACGGGTGCCAAGCCTATCCTAGAGGTTTTGTTTTCATTTTCATTTGTTTGGAGAAATTTTTTAATTTCCTTATTTATCTCTTAATTGACCCACGGGTGATTCAGAAGCATTTTGTTTAATTTCCATGTGTTTGTATAGTTTCCAGTGTTCCTCTTGTTATTGACTTCTAGTTTTATTGCATTGTAATGTTTCCCTTTTCATCTCTGATTTTATTCATTTGGGTTTTCTCTCTCTTTTTTTTCTTAGTCTGGCTAATGATGTGCCAATTTCTTAGTCTGGCTAATAATGTGGTCAAAGAAAAACCCCTTGATATGATTTCAATTTTTTTTTTAATTTTTAAGACTTGTTTTTTGGCATAACATATGCTATATTCTTGAGAATGGTCCAGGAGCTCAGGAGAAGATATATCCTGGCACTGTTGGATGAAATGTTCTATAAATACCCATTAGGTACATTGGTCTGCAGAGCAGATTGTGTCCTATGTTACTTTGTTGATTTTCTGTCTAGATGATCTGTTCAGTGCTGATAGTGGAATGTTGTGGTCTCCAACAATTATTTTGTTTGGGTCTGTCCTTCTCTTTAGCTCTGTTAACATTTGGCTTTATATATCTGAGTGCTCCAGTATTGTGTGCATGTATGTTTAGAATTATTATATCCTCTTACTGAATTGATTCCTTTATCATTACATGATTACCGTCTTTGGCTCTTTTTTATAGTTTTTGTCTTAAAATCTGTTTTATCTGATAGAAGCATAGCTACTCCTGCTCTTTTTTGGTCTCCATTTGCATGGGTAGCTTTTTCCATCCCTTCATTTTTAGTCTTTGTGTATGTTTTATAGGAGAAGTGAGTTTCCTACAGACAACATATAGTTACTCTTATTTTTTAATTAATTCAGCTACTCAATATCTTTTGGTTGGAGCATTTAATCCACTCATGTCAATGTTATTCTTGATAGGTAAGGACTTACTATTACCATATTGGTATTTAATTTCTGGTTGTTTTGTAGTCTTTTCTTCCTTCCTTCGCTGAAGCTGACTTTTGTAGTATGTTTTAATTTCTTGCTTTTTATTTTTTGTGTATCAGTTGCAGGTTTTTTGATTTGACGTTACCATGAGGCTTACCAAAAAATATTATATAACCAAGTATTTTAAACATGTGACAACACTGCTGACAAACAAGTAAAACAAAAAGAAATGAAACAGAAATTCTACCTTTGACTTCATCCTCTTACCCCTGCTTTTTAACTTTTTGTTGTTTCCATCTGTATCTTTTTATACTTTCTCAAAAAGTTATATTTTTGACAGGTTTGTCTTTAATCTTTCTACTCAAAATATAAGTTACTTAAATACTGCAATAGCAATAAAGTATTCTGTATTTGTGTACTTACTGTTGCCAGTGAATTGCATACCTCTGGATAAGTTCTTATTGTTCATTAATGTCCTTTTCTTTCATATTGAAGAACCCTTTTAACATTTCTTGTAGGGCATGTCTGGTGTTGATTAAATCCTTCAGCTTTGTTGGCGAAAATCTTTATTTCTCCTTCATGTTTACAGGATATTTTTGCAGAATATGGTATCCTAGGGTTAACATTTTATTCCTTCAGCACTTTGAATATGTCATGGCACTCTCTCCTAGTGTGTAAAGTTTCCACTGAGAAGTCAACTGCCAGATGTACTAAAGCTCTTTTATATGTTATTTTTTTTTTCTTGCTCTACTAAGAACCCTTTTTTTGTCCATGACCTTTGGAAGCTTGATCGTTAAATGCCTTGAGGTAGTCTTGTTTGGGTTAAATCTGCGTGGGGTTCTGTGCCCTTTTTGTACTTGAATATTGATATCTTTCTCTAGGCTTAAAAAGTTTTCTGTATTTATTCAAATAAACTACTTTAGTCTCTCACTCTCTACCTACTCTTAGAGGCCAATAACTCTTAGATTTGTCCTTTTGAGGCTATTTTCTAGATCTTGTAAGTATGCTTCATTCTTTCTATTTTTTTCTTTTCCTTGTCTTCTGTGTATTTCAAATACTCTATCTTCAAGCTCACTAATTCTTTCTTCTGCTTGATCAATTCTGCTGTTGAGAGACTCTGATGCATTTTTCAGTTTTTCAATTGAATTTTTCAGTTCTAGAATGTCTGCTTGATGCTTTTTTATTTCAATCTCATTTCTCTAAAATGCTTCTGAATTCCTTCCCTGTGTTTTCATGAAGTTGATTGAGGTTCTTGAGGACAGATACTAGACTGGTCACTGGTAACCTATCTAGTTCATTTGGTGACATCATTTTTTCCTGGGTGTTCTTGTTGATTATGGATGTTCATCAATGTCTGAATATTAAAGAGGTATTTATTTTTTAATCTTTGCACTCTGGGCTTGTTTAAATTCATCCTTCTTGAGAAGGCTTTACACATATTCACAGAGTTTATAGGTCACAGGAGCCAATGTGAAAGAGCACCCAGTGACCAAAGTTAGAATCATTTGAGCAACAAAATAAAACAATGATAGTTTTGAGTAATAACCCAACGAACAAGGTAAACACTTGTAAGTCCATACTGATATAAATACTTAACTGAATAAATAAATAAATGAAGAAGAAAGGGAAGCTCTTCCTTACAGAGAATTTAAATTAATGCACATAGAGGAATGAGAGAGAGATGGAAAATCACCACTAGAACATCACAGAAAAAACGCTACACACACGAGATCCACTGATCTAAATCTTTAGTAACTACAGTCATATTAGTACTAGCATTCCCCCATGCCCAATAATGTTGTGTGACTCTTGACTCCTTGTTGTATCACCTTGGTGGACATGGATAAGATATAGGAGAATTCTAGCTAGCTGGAAATTTGGTTTCTGGAAAGAGGATTTTCCTATGGCCAAGCTGGTCTACATACTTCCTCTGTGGGCACAGACAAAATTTTGCCCCATGTTGTGTTCCCCTCCGACAGAGAGGCCCTGCATTCCAGTGAAAAGTCCTACAATCACTTCAGTCCTCACCCACCAGTCACACAGATTCTCTCCTCATTAGGGTGCTGCAGGAAGATGGGGCATGGGTAGTGTAGGCAATATAGGCAATGCAAGATTATCTTTTCTAACCTCTTCAGTTTTTCTTTTGTTGATATAATGGTAAAACAAAGTAATGCAATTGCTCACCAAGTTTCTGGTTCTTTTAAAGTTGTTTTTCTGCTTGGATGTTGTTGAATTTGATGTTTGTGCAGAGAGAAAATATCTGGAGATTTCTATTTGTCCATCTTGCTCCACTCCCTTCTCAGGTCAGATCTTTGAGGCAGTGGTCTATTATGAGGTGAGCTAACTCTCTCACTGGCTAACAAAAGGTGGCATAAGGCCTGGAATAAGTTTATAGGGTAGTCAGGCCACAAAAGCTGCAGTTCCTGTGGTTATGTTGGCTTGGAGCCAGGGGACCTGGGGTGCATATGACCCATAGAGATACCAGTGGCTACAGCCAAGCCAGGGCCTATGTCATGCCTCCCCCAACTACAGAGAGCATAGCTCAGAGAGAATCTTCTTTCACCTGGGGAAAGGAAAGGGAAGAGTTCAGAATACTTTGGTTTGCAACTTGTGTACCAGCTCAGCCACAATCAAATAAAGCACCAAGTAGTCTCCTAAAGACCCGGATTCCAAGGCCTTAGTTTCTAGATTGCTTTTCTGGACATACCATGAACCAGAACTAAACAGTGCCCTGAAGGAAAGGACCCATTCCTAACAGGATTTACCTTTGACTAAAGAGTGCTTGGGCTTTGAATAAACATCAGAGGTAGCCATGCAATAGTTACTATGGGCTTTGGGTGAGACTGGGCTGGCTTCAGGTGTGACTTGGCACAGTCCTAACTGTGGTAGCCATGAGAGAGGACCCACATCACTCCTCCCCCAACTCCAATAGCCTACCACAGAAACTGAGAGACTTTGCTTGGTAATCTAGAGAATTCTAAACTAACAGGAGTGTTCAACCTGCAGCCTGTGGGCTGAATGCTGATTTTGTGAGGACTCTGTTTGCTTTTCTGTAGCATCGATATTATGAAAAGTATGTATAAACTTTTTTTTTTCTGATCATCCTTCATTAATGTTTATGTATTTAACATGTGGCCCAAGACAACTCTTATTCTTCCAATGTACAGCAGAAAAGGAAAAAAAGGATTGGACATACCTAATTTAAAGTGAATGGGTCATATAGCATGGGCCCATGCCTTTCCCATTATTTCCCTGGGTGCTCTAGAAGCAACCGTGACTGGTGCCCAGCCCCTGGAAAGCCACAGATAATGCAGACACGTAGGATGATCTGTACCTTGGACAAGCTTCCATTCTGGGTGGGAAAGTCAACTGTGCAGGCTTTGAGAAGTAATGTTGGGGATCTGTTTGGAAAGAGGCTTTCACAATGAAGTCATGTGCTCCTCCATACAGGAGCCAAACCCTAGGGTTTTCCTGTCTACAGCTCCTCCCAAGGTGATTGTAGCCCTCCTCTAAACATACCCCACCCCTAGGGGCTAAGAACACAGCCCTCACCTCCCATTTGTCCTTGCCTTGCTTTTATACATTCTGAGACCTGCTTCATCCCCCTAAAATGGAATTTGGGGGATTATCTTTAATACTCTATCAGTGCCTCTGGTGAATATTAATTTTTGATCTAACTAATTCACATACCAATTAATGTGGTTATTACCTGAAAATATGCATAAAATCTTTTAATTTTTTTTTTTTGTTTTTTTATCTTCAGTGGAATAACAAGTTATTTTATTATTCAAATGGGGTTCACTTCCTGCTGTTTTCAATACGATTTTTAATAAATATGTAAATTCTAAAGTTAATTTACAGCATTCATTGGGAAGCATGATTTTTAAAATGACAAAAATTTGATGGATTATAAAATTATCCCCCTTAAAATCATCCGTCATAGTGAACAGAATGTACCAACCTCTTATAATTTTATAGCTTTTCTTCATCTTATCTTCTGTTAGAGACTCACTTAAAATTGATTATAAAATAGTATATTTCTTAGGCCATTATTCATGCACAGATTAATTAGATTTTCAGTTAATATCCCATCATTGTATGGGATGGTAGCCAATGGTGTTTTGTAGTGGTTCAGAGTTGCAGGAGTGAAACCCTGATTGCTATTCCCAAGTGACTGAAGCTACCAGCACTAATCACTAATCACATTCAGACCACATAAAGTATAACATCCTTCACTCCATTTCTTTCCTAGTTGGCTCACAGCAAGAGCTCTTTATTGGCCCTGACCAAGGGACCAAAATGCACTTAAACATTTTTGTGAAGGGTGATTCTTACTTCTTTTTCCTTGCTTAAAATGAAATTTCTATGGCCCTCCCCAGAAAGCATAGAGAGAAGGGTGTGTGTGTGCCTGTGTGTAGATGTCCATGCTTAGCAGGCTTGCACTTAAACATCTTTCTCCTAATCTTTTTACAGCGGGGAGCAGCCTTCAGATTAATTTCATGATTTAAAAATAATACTTTGGGCCAGGTGCAGTGGCTCACATCTGTAATCCTAGCTCTCTGGGAGGCTGAGATGTATATATTACTTTAGATCAGGAGTTCAAGACCAGCCTGAGCAGGAGCAAGACCCCATCTTACTAAAAATAGAAGAACTAGCCAGGCATGGTGAGCACCTGTAGTCCCAGCTACTTGGGAGGCTGAGGATGACTTGAGCCCAAGAGTTTGAGATTGCTGTGAGCTGTAATGATGTCATAGCACCCTACCCGTGGTTACAGAATTAGAATCTATCTCAAAAATAAATAAAAGAGAAGTAAAATAAAATAATTCTTGGTAGCACCCAACAGGAATGCTTAAGGGAGATTTTGCTAGTAACATCTTAAACAGTGATTTAAGGAAAAGCATTTTTCCCACTTACTTAAGAGAACTGTAGATATGCATGGCACAGAAATCATATGCACTGAACCCAGCCCACTCACATTTAACTAACTGAGACTCCAGGTTTTCACAGAGCTGAAGAAAAGATAATTATCCCCCCCGTCACTTCTGCAGCTGGTGCCAGTTCTGATGTATGAAAATTTGCTACCTATTACATTGGTCTGCTTCTGCCACACTGCCTTTCTCTGGGCACCTAAGAACACAGCTAGGCCAGACATCTCCAGGGGTGATTTCAAGGCTTCACTTGGTCCTTCCTGGGACAGACCCCACTAAAGTTACTACCGGACCTGCGAATCGTCTTATATTCCTTAAGAACCTGGGGTATTCTTTGAACTCATCCCAGTATTTATTCATTCTAATCTAGTATTCATTCAGTTTGTTCATAGTAAGGCTTTTTTTCTTCACATAAAACTATTGACTATTTGGAGGCAGCACCTGTGGCTCAGTGGCCAAGGCACTGGCCCCATATACTGGGTTCGAACCTGGCCCCAGCCAACTGCAACAAAAAAATAACCAGGCATCCTGGCAGGCACCTGTACTCCCAGTTACTCAGGAGGCTGAGGCAATCACCTAAACCCAAGAATTGGAGGTTGTTTCTGTGAACTGTGACGTCACAGCACTCTACTGAGGGGGATAAAGTGAGACTCTGTCTCAAAAAAAAAAAAAACACTATTGACTATTTGGACGTTTAAAATACCTCACTGACATAGTCTTCCCATTGCTAAATGGCATAATCCACACAGATTTTGTGTGTTTTAATCTCTAACATACTCTTTAGGGCTGCTGATTATTTCAGAGGGGGTGGTTTACGACAACAGAAATGCTTCTTGAAAGTAGTATATTAATCAGATTTTTTTGGAAAGCAAAGTCTATTTTCCTGTTTATTTACTCGGGAAGTTATTATCTTCACTTTCTAAATAAAGGAGACCTAAATGTCTTCTGGGTGATTAGACATTAACTACCCATCAGGAAATAAATGAGCATTTTCCACCAGGGTACAGCATCTTGTCTTTGGAACTCAATCACTTTCAAAGACACTAAAGGGTATTCAAGAGGTGAAAGATAAAGTTATAGTAAAAAAGATAACCAGTAATAAGAAATATAATTAGCATCCTCCCTTTATTCCACTATCATTAATGGACTGTCTATGTGCCAGGCAAATTCTGGGCATAAGATGCAAAGATAAATAGGTTCACAGTCCCTTCATGGGAGACCGAGACCTGACAACAAAAATATGCACAATAAATGCCAACTAGTACCGTGAGAATGGCCAGCACAGGGAGGAAAGGGGTTTGGGGGGGCAGTGCTCAAGGCTCCTGGTCAGAAAGGGTTCAGAGAAGATTTCCCTCCACCTGATTCTCAAGAGATGAGTGGGTTTTGGCCATCCTGGAAGATGGGGAGAACGTGTTAGAGAAAGGAAGATGTGTGAATCAGAACACAGATGCTAACTGCCTTTCTGGGCTCAAAATTCAGCATTTTGCCATCCTCAGCTGGCTGGCTAAGTAAATATGTTTGATAAGTATCTGCATGCTACTGACTTTTTTCCCCCAAAGTGTTGCTGAGCAGCTTTAATTTTATCTGCAGTTCTCTGGATAATTTGTATCCTAATTTCCTTTTGAGATTACTGTTTGACCCTCACCCCTACACTGCCCTTGAGTACTGCCTGGTTGAGCCCATTGATTCCTGAGCTTGCCTGGGAATAGATCCATTGCATCACTGAGAAAGATCTTGCATATACTCCTGAAATTAAAGTCTATATCTTAAACTGTACACAGATTGGACAAGACTTTGGTATAAGACCCAGCCATGGAAAGATGGACAGATAACTCTTGCCCTAGAAATCAGCCCCATTTTTCTGTGCAAAGTACTTGAATCTTGGGAATATTGCTGTTGCAGCTGTCTACCTATTTTGCAAAGCCTTTCTTTTACGGGGAGAACAATAGAAGAAAGGCACTTTAGCCCCCTGAGTATTTGCTACCTGGTGGGAAAATAAAAGTGTGTGTGGAAGAGGGAATTCTTTACCATTATTCATAGTTCCTGGGCCTAGTAAATAAAAATTGTGTTTGTTCTAGACTATTGAGAGACAGCATTAGCCAGAGCTTCCTTTGCTGTAGTTAATTTGTTCATGAGTGGAGAGATTTAGAGTGTGCTGTGCTTGCCACCAAAGAAATGTGTGTTTTCAGCATTACTGAGTGAAAGACTTAGGTGTCTCCTCCCAGGCCCCTCTAGGCACCACCCTGAGAGTCCTGTTGAATGGGGCCACCGGTCACACATAGGCACAGGAGCTGTCCTGTTCCTCTTGGACCAAGCTCTTGCCCATACTGGGATGAACATACTGGCACTATCATAACCATTTTCTCTCTGTACAAATTTTTCCCTTGAGGCAGAAGAAAGAGACCTTCTCATTATTTATCTTGAGCGTTTTTGATAGGCCTCCTTTGAGAAGGTCATTGTCTGCTACACCAGAATAATCATGGGATTTCTGAACAAGCTGGTAAAAAAAAAATGATTCATTATTTCAAAAATTATTTTGCCTTCTGTCCCCAAAATGGATGAAGGCATATAACAATATGTAAGGGAGAGCAAGGCTTAACTTATTATATGAAAGGTTACACTTTAAAGGAGAAGAAGTTCAAACATTACATTTTTAGCTCTGCTGTAATATAGCAAGGGTCAAGGCTGTCCTTCTGTGAGCCCCGTGGTCTTCTGGATGTTATTGTGCTACTCCTGTTGTAAGAGGAGGCCTGCCTGCCCTCCTTCCCTTCTCATCTACTTGGGCTAATGAGATTGCAGGAATTTTTTCAGGTTCTATTCAGCAGCACCCTCTTACTCTGGGACCTTTGGAATGTCAGAACAAATGGCTTATTTGTCCATCTGTAGGCTCAACGCAAGCCCACAGTGCTGCTTGTCATGGCCCACAAAATAGTGCATCTTCACAGCATGTCCCAGTTTGCTGATTTGGGGGCTAAGGGGTGCTGCTTAACTGCTATGGCTAGTATCATGACAGAGACCAAAAGGTAGTTTATAATATAACTAGTACATCCATGTCTGATACCAAGACACCTATTATGTTGGGTTATTTTTGCAATAAAATTTATTTGGCCCAAATGCAACCCAGATACTCAGAATGAGGCAGCTTGACTGATAGAGATACTGAATTTTGAAATGAAAACTAGAGAGGCTAGGCGATCAATATGACCTTGACTACTCACAAGCCAAATAACTTATGGAAATAATGTAAAGACCCTGTGAACTCTTTTGCCTGACAGAAGAGCTTTAAATAATATTTTAAGAAAATCAAAAGCAAACATCCCCTGGACCTTCTTTAAAGATTGGATCTAAAATGAAAGACCCTGAGTTACACAATTAACTATTGATTTTGTTGATCCATATTTAATTCTCATAGCAATGGAGTTGTGTTTACACAGCCGTGCGGGGCAGACATACTTCACTCGGAGCAAGGCGCCTTTCACTTTTACATTAACTTAAAAATTAAATTGTTCTGTGCATGTGAGACAAAAAATAAAGTTTATTTTTATTGTAGCGGATGGCTGACTTAAACCTCATGGAGTGGTGTTAAGTCAGTTGAGGCGGTTTATGAAGAGAATTCCTTTTATATGTAGTAGTCACATCGCTGAACGAAAACATTTCAAGGGGCAGAGAAAAGCTAAAAAACATTTGCAGGCTACCTGGTACTAAAAGTTTACACTAAAACATTGTCATTTAATCTCCCTCCAGTTTAATTTTTTGATTTGATATATCCTGTAGTATTTGGAGTTCTGTCATTCAAATAGTCACTCTTGGCTTTAAGAAATGTCATCAGCATGGTGTTTACATTCTCACCTGGAATCACAAGACATGTCACCAAGTTTCCCCCTGCCTGAAAGACATAGGAATCTGAATGTGAGCAAATTGTCAGGGCCTGGCTCAGGCCAAGTGAAGGGAGAATTTAAGAAAATGGGGTAGCCAGTGTCTATACCTTCGATCATGGGCCCGCTCTTTTCAGTAACATTTCTCTCCCTGAGGAACTTAGTGTATTGGCTGTTGGTCCTGGATTTCCAGAAAGCAGTGGCAGCTGCTGCATCACCCAACTGCTGGCCCAGCATGCCTGGAGGTGCAGGAGAAGGCCTCAGATGGCTCAGAGCAAGGCACCCCAAACAGGGTGGTCATGGGATGCTAGTCCACGCATCTCTGCCTTTAAAGAAGAAGAAGTTGTTGTTGCCAAAGTAAGCAGTGGTCAAACATGCACTAATCCAAGAGGTGTCCTCGTTCTTGACACTAACCTAGAAATGGAGAGACCTGCTGCTGCTGTATGTTTGAGGCTGGGACAAGTCAGATGATAGTCTGAAAAGATCTTATTATATGAGTCTCTTCATTACAGAAAAACAGACATTAAAGAATATATGATCAAGTCTGTGAACTCTAGAAGGAAATGATGTTGTAAAAACAGATCAAGTAGTGACAACATTTGTTAAGCGTCTAAGGTTTGCACGATGCAGTGTCAGGATCTGAAAAGAGCAAACTCTGTATCTCTATGGTCTCAAGAAGCTTGCAGTTTAGTTGAGAAGAGGAACATTCATATGAAAAATTCTTATACAAAAGAATAGATATATATTGAGGTCAAATGGATGGTTTAGATCAGGAATTCATAGAAAGAAAGATCCCTATGTGTGAACTTTCATAGAAACAGAACAAGCAACTCTTGATAGCTAAAAAGGATCAAGTAATACAATTTGCCTACTATTGACAACAATATGTAATTAGAGAAAAGAGAAGACATTCCATTTTAAACATGTTGAATTTAGGAAGTAACTAGATCTAGAAAGGTTAAGAAAGGTGAGGGGAAATAGTAACTAGTTAACCTATGAAAAACATCTCCCTGAATGGTGTGACAGCCTGAAAATGGGAGAAGATTAAAAGAAGCTTTAGGAAGTTCAGGGAGTTATTTTGAGAATAGGATTGGGAGTCGGCACATCTATAACTTTGAGTTTGATGGGATATTTGTGTTCTAGGTGCCACTATCAGACCAAAGAGCTGGGTAGGTAGACTGTTCATCTAATGCAATGAGGCAGTTTTCAGTGATTCACCTTCCAATATATCTGGAGTGTTGTTCTATATTGACTTGATAGTAAAGTATATTTAACATGCACATTCCACGTGAGCAGTGGCTTCGTCTCCTACAACACTATCTCCAAGGCCTAGAATACTGCCCAGTACATAGTAGGTATATGCACTGGGCAAGGAAGATCTGATGAATGAATAGATGAATAAACAGATGCTAGGCCAGGAGCAGCAAACTCCCTGTTTAAGTATTTGTTAAAATCTGGGTACAGAGTCACTGTCATACTGTGGTCGAGCAAGGAATGTATTCCAGAATGGAAGCAGATGCCCATTATCATGTTCCCAACTAGCATCCTAGGACCCCCAGTGCTTATTGGATAATGACAATTAAGAGCATTTCATAATTGCTGCCATAAACTACAGTACAGCACAATTTATTGTTTAATATTTATAAATCATTAGAACAATTTCTACCAAAACATCTTCTTTAGAATAAGGATCAACCAATTAGTGCCAATTCTAAGTTGCTGTGGGACTCAGGATTCAGTATATCAAGTAACTTTATGCAAAGGAAAAGCTGACCAGCTCTTAATCTGAAACATGAATATCAGTAGGAGAAGAGTGGCTTACATATGAGTAGAGCAAACCTTCTGATATCCACAAATATCTGTATGTTCCTGTGAACCTTAGCTTGCAGCCCCATTTGATTCCATGGCTGTTATAAAGTACCAAGTAGACTGGGTGCCATAACGCACTGTGGCTCATGGAATCACTGGGAGGCTATGAGGTCTCCTGTCTTTGAAGAGCTATGAAAACTATGTGATTTAGGTGCAATTATTTCAATCCTACTCATCCTTTAAGTCCCAACAACTCTATCCCCCTCACTGATCTCCTTTTCTTTTTTTAAGATAGAGCTTCAAGCTCTCCCCCTGGGTAGAGTGCCGTGGTATCACAGCTCACAGCAACCTCCAACTCCTGAGCTCAAGCGAGTCTCCTGCCTCAGCCTCCCAAGTAGCTGGGACCACAGGCACCTACCACAACTCCTGGCTATGACCTACCAAACTCTGTTGGGAGGAATTTAAGTCTGCCTGGTTATTTATGGATTAGTAAATAACACAAAGTGTCTTCCCGTCACTATGCTACTCATACTGTACTTTAGCACTTTTAGATATAACTTTATGATGTCCACCATTTTGATGGCATTGGAGATTTTCTTTTGGAGGGAGGAGGACTTTTATGGGAAAAAAAAGCATGACTCATATTTTATACTCACCTGATTCATGAAAAATGTATCTTTTATTTTTCCTTGTAAGAGCAGCCAAAAGTCTATCACTCCAAAGTGAAAGCATAGCTGTAGGGCATTAGAATACACACATGGCTCCTTCATTCTGCATTTTCATCTGACAAAGTTCACGGGCATTTTATGCCACAAATACACTGACACAGACCAGCTTGCTGGACAGACAGGCATCGTATTTAAGACATAAAGTGGTGGGAAGGGTAGTGAAAAAATAACTAATCAGTCTTTTAAGTTAAGCAAGTAGTATATATGCCTTTTTAAAAATTCATAATGGTGCCTATAAATTAAAGGGAGAAAAGCTTGATCCCCTCCCTCTCGTTAGATGCCCTCACTCTCATTAGCTGGAATCATTAACTTGACACTAAAGTGAACAGGTTTAGACGTTGCCATCTCAGGAACCACTCAATTCTCATTCCTGAATAAACTTTTTAGTTAATGCTACTGTGCTAGAAGGAAAAGGAATGTAGCAACACAGACAAGCATGTCCCTTTAGTTAAGCTGCTTCTACGCGCTGATACCCGTGAGCTGGCTTGTTTGCCCGATTCCAGTCACTGCAAAATAGTGCACATTTTGCTTTTGGAGAAATTGACCAATACTCATTAAATCTGATGTGTTACTGAAAGTGGTCAACCTATATTTTAAATTAGATTTGTAGACCCGTCTATCACCTGGAAAACAACAACAACAAATACAAGTTTTCAAATGGCCCTCTTAACAGTAATTATCAAAGTTTGCAGAAATCACAAATGTCTTTGCATGTTCATATAACAATTCTATGTCCATTTCCAATTACGTGGCTTTCTTCCTCAATGCCCTTCTCTGCCCTAAACAGAGTTTGCAATTTTTCTAGTTTCTTTTTTCTCTTCCCACTAAAGGACATGGCCCACATCTTCCCCCATTTTCCCTATATGGGGGGACATTTCCCATCTCTCAGGAAATGACATATTTTGCTTCAGTTCTTTTGATCTATTCCTTAAATGTTTTTTTGTGGCTGTAGCTTATCTTCCAAGTGCATTCCTTTTCTTTCTACGAGGTGTATTATTTTCTAGCAACTTTAAGCTTCCTACTGACCTTCTCCCTGTTTGCTTTTTTTTCTCAAAAAGTAAATTCATTATCTTTCCCTCTGGGTTCAAGGGGTTCCAGCAGAGGTCATTGAAAGCCACTGATCATAGTAAAGGGCAGCAGTATAGTTAATATAGTCATAAAAGCACATCTCAGCTGAAAATTACTCTTTCACCTAATAAAACCAGTTTGCCCTGGAGATACTGAAGAAGCCCTAGGACCCCAGCAGGAAAACAGAGTGCCCCCAAGTGCCAAATCACATCTCCTGTGTGTGGTTGGATGAAGAGAGCAGCTCTCTATTACCAGTGCGGCACATTAATTTTTCAGAAGGGCAAGTGAAGAGTAATGTGTCCAGTTGAGGTAATAGAGGGAACTGAGCTCCAGGAGAAAATAATTATCCAAGCTGGAATTTGACCAGGTTAAGAGGGTTAACACCACAACTCTTGAGAAAAGTATGGAGGGGTCTCAAGTGTTCACCAAAGGACATTCTATCTATTTTTATGTTCATCTAGAAAGTAGCTCTGCCAGAAATGCAGTAAGAGGTGGCATTAAGGAAGAGATTAACTAGTGCCTCTGAGAAAAGAGAAATGTCTTGAGCTGCACCTTTTCCCGTGAGGTTGGCCTGCCCCCAACATTTACCACTTAACATAGACTTCAAGATGTGCACAAATCTTCCACTAAGCGATGCTGGATCATGATACCTCCTGCCCGCTCCCATAATGAGAGTGTAACTTAAAACTCTGCCCTGAATCCATCTTCCTTCCCAGTGCCCAAGATTTGTTCTTTAGAAAAGGGGTGGTGTAAATCACACCTTCAACTTCACCCCAAAGCCCTGGATTTGACAGATTTGTCTCCTAGATTTGACTTACCTGCTTCCTATTTCTCCACCCATGGAGAGGCTTCTTCACCCAACCCAACTCACTGTTGTCCTCGTATTTTCCTGCGTCTTCCTGGACCACATGTGTATATGGTTTACGACTGTGAGGTTAAAATCTGCATCATACGTACTGAGAGTTGTTGGGTGGAGGTAGGGGATGCCACGGTGACACTTCTTCCCAGTTTGGGGTGTTTCTTTTCACACAGAGGGAGATCCCTAGGATAACACTTCTGGCATCTCTGGGACCCCCTCCCCTTACTTACTTCTCTCATAGGAAGGAAGAGTGACTTCTTTAATTAGCACGTTCCAGAAAAGAAGTAGCAATGTTTAGGCCCATTTCCTGCTAACATATAAACACTTGTTACCCAGCCCAAGGCTGCCAGTGACTAAGCTTGTCTATGTCTTGGGACCAGTGTTAGAACACCTTCTTATTTACAGATAGAAACCTCATTCTACAATCAAGATTTTTCCTAATAAGGCTGATCTTTTAGCCTCCCATCAGCTATCTTATTTTTTCTACTCCGATCTTCTATCTTATTTTTTAAGTCACTGAGAACTAAGGGGAGGAAGAAGATTTAGAGTTGGTTATTGTGGTACTTCAAATTCCAATAATAGATGCACAAAAGCTACCCAATTAAGAATATTTCAGAGTTTTATAGACTAGGAAGATGAAAAAAAAGCCTTTAGTGTAAAGAAACTAAGGGTCCGGGGGCTTATATAGCTAATCAGCACAAAGCCAGAATTGCACACTGGTTTTCAAATACGTGATATAATATGTAATGATTAATATTCTGAGTTCTGCAATCAGGCAATTTCTGTTCAAATTGTGATTTCCTAACTTATTAGTCCTGTGTATGTGGACTAATATTTAGACCTTTCTCTCTGTATTTTCTCTTTCATGTAACGGGAATGGTAATAGTGCTATCTCGTAGGGTTGCTATGAAGATTAAATGAGATAATTCGTTTAGTGCATTCAACCCAGTACCTGATACATAGGAAAAAACACTTTATAAATATGGCTATTATTTTCTTGCCACAGGTTTTCTTGAATTGATCAGCAGTGACTCTATAGCAATAGAGAAAGAAAGAAATGATGTCAATCAAGGTTCTGTTTACATTAATTTGTGCTGAGAGCTATAGTCCTTGTTGTGTTAGTGCCCGGCTGAGGGATGATGCTGCATTTGAATTTCACAAATAGATGTGGTCTCTTCCTCCATACTACAGTAGATACACTAAAGAGTATTTTCAAGATATTATCAACAGACGGAAACATACTTGAATAATGAATGAGTAGCCTTTATCATAGAACAATAAATGATTACACTATTTCATGAATTTGTTATCTGTTTCTTCCCCACTGTGGACAGGAATCTCTGGCTGTATTCATATTAGAAGTATTTCTTTGAAGCTGATACCATCATGCATGCATATACACACACACACACACACACATATATATATATATATATATTTTGTTGTTGTGGTTGGTTTATCCCTTGAGCTTTTCTTTATCACCCTGTCTATTCTCCATCTCGTCTTTATGGCTATGGCCATATCTCCACCAATATTTTCCTTTCTAGCATGATTATTATTGACTCTCAGGAAAAATGATATGTGTTTCTGTGTTAAAAATCAGGAAACTTAAGTTTCCAGAGCTAATTCGACTTCAGTTTGAATTTATGTGAATCACAGATTCCATGTGAAGGACAGCTGGCCGTGGCCTCCCTCACCTTCCAGGCTGAGGGAGGAATAGTGCGAGATGATAGACACGAGAGCTGTTGGATATCAAAACTGTTTATAACCAGACACTGGCTGGTGCTTTCCTGAGTCTGGCTGAGTTTCTTAGGCCCTTTTGGGGTAGGCACATCTCTGTTTCTGTCTTGACAATGATTCTTTCCATCACAGAATCTGAAAAGGCAAAAGGCACTGGGCAACTCCTGGTCCTGAAATATACAGAATAGGGGCCCAGTAGATGGAAATTCATTAGAATGCCCTCCCTCTTCCTTACTGTGAATCTTAATCCTATCTGCCCTTCAAAACCAATCCACAAGTACCTTCTTCTAGGAAACGCCCTTTGAAAAATCAAGATAACAAAATTTTTTGCAAAAAACTAGTCACTAATAGATTGGTTTGACTAACCCAATTGATTGACTGCTTGGCCATAAGGAATTAAATTAATTAAGGAATAATTCTCAAGAGATTTCTGGAGAATATGTCACCATATATTTCTTGCTTGAATTATCACTAATAATTCCGTCGTTACACTAGAGACAAAAATATGTTAAGAATGTTCAAAGCTATTTTAAACTTGAAAATATATTCTTACCATGCCAGTTTAGCCCTGCTTTTATTCTCAAGCACAAAAAAAGAAACCCACCAAAAAGTCATCTGTACAACTGTTGCCACCTATAGGTGACAAATGTGTATATTTATTTTATTATCATTCTAATAAAGCATAACATAGGAAGGAAATGGCTATATTTTAGGGAGCTTTACACATTCTTATCAAACACGGATCTTCAAAAATCTTCACTGGGTATATCTTTACTATTGTTATTGTTCTGTAAATCTTATTTCAGATGTTCCCCTTAAAGATAATATTGGCTAATATTTGTAAAACACTTTTCTAAGACAGAAGCTAAGAGCTTGAGCTCTGCCTGGGTTCGCATCCAGACTCCACCACATATTGCAGTAGGACCTTAAAAAACTTTCTTAACTTCCTCAAGTCTTGATTGCCTGTAAATGTAGATACTAATGGCACCTGCCCCATAGAAATGATGGGAGGATGAAATAGATAATTCATGCAATATGCTTAGCAGAGCGTCTGCACAGAACAGGCACTCAATTAAATGGTTATTGTTATTACCATGATTAGTCTGCAAAGCACCTTCATATACATTTGCTGCAAACTAATTTACACTATTCTGTTCACATTTTCCAGATATATCATCAGCACATTACTATTTGACCTCAATCCCTTTTTTATGTTTTAAATCTAAATGTTACATGACTTCAAAATTTTAAAAATAACTGATATCTGACAAGACAATGTAGAGGCTGGTTCGGTGTGCTCTTGCAGGCAGAGAAATAAGCCACATTTTAGCTTTTATTCCTGGCTGGCAAGACCAGTGGAGAAGCCCAAGCCAACAGTTGAGACTTTTTTTTTAATTTCAGATTAATATAAGGGTACATATGATTAGGTTACATTGTTTGCATTCGTTAGGTAAAGTCCAAGTTACAGTTGAGGAGACCCCTTAGGTGGGAAGGAGTTTGGTAAGCAGTTGAGATTTTTCTGATGCTACAGAAAGTCTCCATTGAGAAACTACTGGTGATTAGCACTGGACTAGGCCTTTAGGGAGAAAGCCAGACGGAGGGGTGGGGGACAGTGAGGTAGGGCACAAAAGCAGTGTAAAACATGGTCCCTAGCTCAGAAACTCAAACAGTGCAAAGATTACAATTTGACATGCACATGAAGTTTTTAGTTATTGTTTTGTTTTTATATGGACCACTAATTAAAATGAAGGGAAATGGCCATGTCTGTGGCTCAGTGGGTGGGGTGCTGGCCCCATATACCGAGGTGAGCGAGTTTGAACCCAGCCCTGACCAAACTGCCATAAAAAATAGCCAGGTGTTGGGGTGGGCGCCTGTAGTCCCAAGCTACTTGGGAGGCTGAGGCAAAGAATCTCCTAAGCCCAGGAGTTGGAGGTTGTAAGCACTCCACCAAGGGCGATAATGTGAGACTCTATCTCAAAAAAAAAAAAAAAAAAATTAAAATTCAGGAAATTGTTGAATATAAGCAAATATTGATCTAGACACAGTACATGCTTCTGAGCTGACGGTAGACCCCACACTACCTGTGGCTTCCCAGCCCAGAAGCCAAATGTCAGTCCGCCCTTATCATCAGTTTTTGCACTGATGTCATTCTTCTTGTCAAGATATATTTCTGCACCTACCTTTTCTCAAAACTGGAAAAATGAAAGGAAATCTGAGAAAGATGTGTTTTTCTTATAATGGGCCCTTCTTTCATTCCCAAAACTTCCCTGTGCAGGGTAGCCCTTTGTTGTAATTAACTGAAGAAACAAACTACAAGGTTGCAACATTAGAAACCTTGAGGCACTGTCCCCTAGACAGAGGGTGTTTTAATGTTGTTTAACTCTTTCCTCAGCAACACTTTCACAAACCCAATTACACTTTTCCCCTGTCTTCCCTCCAAAACTGTAAGTTCCACTAGGCCAGTGGTTCTCAAATTTAGCTTATTATCAGACTTACCTGGTAGACTTATTAAAAATAGCATATTATCTAATAGATAACTTATTAAAACAGATAACAGTTTCTGATGTAGTACGTCTGAGTGGGATTCAAGAACTTGCAATTCCAACAAGCTCCTCGGGGGATATTGACACTTTGAGAACCACTGATCTAGACTAAGAACCTTGTCTCGATTTATTGAGCACCTACTGCTTTATGCCAGAGTCTTCAGGTGCTTTATTTCTGATCCTTACTACGCTGCTGAAATAAAGCTGTGTCTTATCACCATTTTACACCTGAAGAAGGGTGCTTGCTGGCACTCACACAGCCAGTGAAAGGGCCATGCTGAAATTGATGCTCAGGCCCATCTGCCTCCAGGGCCTCCACTATGCCCTGTGGGACATGAGTTCATTCAGCTGTGTATCCTCAGCACCAGAACCTCCCATCTGCCTCATCATATGAGAGCTGCTCTAGTGAGTGGTGAGTGAATCCACATAGACCAGAAACAGGCAAGAAAAATACTTGTGGTTCTTAAATGAAAAAAAGGAAAAGACATTCAGGTAAGGAGAAAATGGCAGTGACTACCCCTTGCTTACCTGCATTTGGTAAGCGTAGGCAGGCATTTATTCCTCTCTTATGTCTCTCTATGTATTTTTAACAGTGTGCAATATAATTCTTTGAAAAATGCTTAAAAATTAACACAGCATAAAAGGGGCTCTTGTGTGGAGTTATTCCTAATTGTAGAGCCACTTTTCTGTAATCAGCTTAGAGTCTGTTCTTGGGCCCACCTCTGGTTTCAGGTAGCCATTTGAGATTGAAAAATTAGCTCTGTGAGTAATGGTCCTGCTAGTTAATAATATAATGAAATAAGCACTAGTCTGAGGAAGATTTTCAAATATTCTGGTAGAATTACACTCTTTCCCATAGCAGAGAAACTCTGCCCAGGCCTGCTCTTGGGACACTGAAGCCATCCACTCCCATCTCTCTTTTCTCTTTCTGTTAAATATTTAGTGTGTGAGATTCATAGGCTTTGGTTATATCTGTTTCTCCCTGCTCCAAACACAAATTTCCTTGTTGCACCTTTTAAGTTCAATATAATGATACAGGAATTAGGGGACAGGGTGGGCAATAGAATTGCATATCTTAAGAGATGTTTTGCCAAGTTATTATATTTAAGTGAAACATTTGGGTAACAAAATAAAAAATAGGGCATTTTGTCCTTTGTTACATAAAAAAGCATGGTTTAGTGGAAAAAGCAAGAACATGGAAAGCAGCCAGACAGAAATTCAAATCCTGTTCTCTGCAACTTGCGGGGCGACATTGAGCAAGTATCGCTGTCACTCTAAGCCTTGTTTCCCTCATCTTTAAAATGGGGATGTTTAACATGCAGGCTTTCAAAGGGGCGAGTAGCAGAAATCTGTGAAGTGCCTTTTACCTATTGGATGCTTAATAAATGTTAGCTCTTTTTTTCATCGCTAAGCCCCCAGGGCCTACCTCTCTCTTGTGTTTGAATAGAATTTTTAGCAGAAAGAGGAGAAGATGAGACCTGTCTTCAAGGCTTTACCACCTCCAGTTTCACTGCTTATGACATCTATGCCTCATCCTCTGTCCTCACCCCAGACCTCAGGAGGCACTCGGGCAACTGAATATATTCATGTTTACAGAGTTTTCCTATGATAATTACTGAATACAACTACACTGTTTTTTAAAATCTTAGAGGGTACTAATAACATCTTGTAAATATCTCTGTATGAATTGATATTAATAGAACCTCCTGGAACAGAGGTTACTCAGCTGCAGCCCTGCCCGTGGGATTTTTAAGCCCTTAGGTCTTCTGGGATCTACACCAAACATCTAAAGATATCTTTAAAATATCTTAAGTCCCATAAAGGAACAAAATACAAAAATGACAATGCAGCTATCAAGTTTAACATGTACTTAAGTTTTTATGGCAATTTAAAGGATTTTTATGTCTTCTTTACAGATTACTGTAACTTCTGGCCAAAATTCAATCCCTATCTGTACTTCAAAAAAGTACAAGTAATACTTAGCAAGTAGAGAGAGGAGTTTGAAACTTTTATTAAGAAAAATAAGGCACTTTAACCTGAACAAATTTCAAACGGATCCATTTAAAATGAAATTAAGTAGCACTTAACTGGTTTGCAAATTGGGACCTATTTATCACAGTAAAATGATTAAGGTCTTGATTTATCCCTAAAATTGGCTTTATTATTACATTTAATTATGCTAGAAGATTGTTAAGGACTTGTAGGTTTTCTGTATTCCTTTAAACTGTACTTTATACAGACAATAATTGAATATTGGATGGATAAATTGATTTTCCAAAGAAATATGTTTCTAATATTTTTCCTCTCTTTATTGCAGAAATTGAAACAACTTGAAGAAACAAAAGAAGATCCTGAGAATAGATTATCTAAAATTTCCCTGGAGTCACTCAATAAATTTAACAGCAACACTGTGATTTTATTAGAAAAAGAGAAGAACTCTCTGAACAAGGGTGAAGGAGAAAAGGAAGAAAAGGAAAAAAACCAAGAGGCATCTTTGAGTAGCTCCGATAGGCCAGGGGTAGACAAGATGGAATCTCTGAGTGATTCTTTATATGATAGTTTCTCTTCCTGTGCCAGTCAAGGTTCCAATGATGTATAAAGGACTTTTCTTTCCTTAGTGAACTGGGAACGGAGCACTTCAGAACCAGGGTGGGAGTGGGGGGTGGTGGGAGGGAAGGCTGGGGGAGAGATGACAATAATAAACTGTTGTAACACCAGAGCCTACACTGTCAGATTCACAGCAGGCAACCCACCAGAGCTTACTTCTCTGACAGGGCAATAAAGACAGACTCCATTTGTTGTTTTTTTGAAAAGGATTAAAAGTAAACACACCTACCATACAGAATTCTTAATTTTGCACTTTTTTTGAATTCTTGTACAGAAGTTGTAAATTTTTTGGAAGAGAAATTATATTTGTAGCAGAAGAAAAAGAAGACAGCAATAAATTGAATCAGCACCATGCTCTTGAAATGATGTACTAAGTCTTAGAGGTTAACGTAACGATAATATGTATTTTTTCATCCCAACTAAAGTTTTTCTTAAATTCATTGTCCTAGTCCTCAAATTGTTTGTGGGTACAATCTGTAAGCCTAAAGCAGGGCCTGCCAAAAAACCAGAAGGTTCATGGTCATCTCCATCTCACAATCTCAATTTGATAGAAATGTTAATTTTAGTGCAATTTCAGAATTGTGGCCGGAAAGATTCAGGTTTTAGTAATGTGTAATTCTGCTTCTATTGAAAAATGGAAAGGGTCCTGAACAGTGGACACTGATTGAGAGTGTGACACTGTATCAGAAATGACCCAATTCTGTTTCCAACAGCGGCTTCTCCCTCCAGACATTTCTTGATGTCTCCTCTTTAGTGCACCTCTAGGATTCTGAATATTATTTGATTTTTATCTTCCTGCTCTTTTTATTAAATCTGGGTACTCCAAAAATGAAAGCAAGTTTCTGCTTGCAGTGTCCACTTTTTTAAAAAATAAAATGAATGGTTGGTGCTACAAAAAATTCTTTTCTAATATTCTTTTTTTCTACAAAGACTGTTCATATGTAAGGATAAATTCTATTTTAAAGGTTATGTGTATTTTTTCTAGATGTGAACTATTTATAATTGCTTTTTGTACAGGAGCTTGTAAACTGGCATAATAGAAATATTTTTAGGATCTATATGGTTATGTCAGCACCTACTTGTTTCTTTAAAGAGTATTGTATGATCAGTGTTACTGGGTTAATTTGTGCAATTTGTTATATTTGAATTTTATCTTAAATGAAAATCATGTAAAATGTCCTTGTCTTTCAGACTTTAAAAAATCCTTTTGTTTTATTTCTGAATAAAAGTTTTCTCACAATTACACCCAAAGAACTTGTTTAAGAACCTTTAGGCCCAGTCAGTTACTCGAATGTGACTCACGTGTTCCAACAATGGGTTCCCCAAAGGAATAAACTGACCCTTTTGCTCCAGAGATAGTAATTTAGCCAATTTTAAGAGCAGAGTCTGAAGAGGAGCAAGTATTTCAGTCTCCCTGAGGGGGTTAACCAGCTAGAAATGAAAGGAAGAGGGGGGCAAATGGAGAGGGGGCCTGAGGCATATAGGGAATGATCTCTGCAGAGGAATTACAAAGAAAGTCATTTAGAGCCCCATTCCAGGCCTGCTTCTGCTGGCAGCACGGGGAAATAAATGATCCGCTGCCTGGCCTGAGAGCTTACCCCAAGGCGTGGCGGGAAGAGAAAATAGTAAAGAGGGGCAAAGCTTAGGAGGCTATTTCCGTTGAATTTAGAATTCCAGGGATTTGGGAAGAGGGGAGGGTAAGTGTGGCTGGGGGCGGGGGCACCACTGCGCTCTAGCGGGCACGCGGGCTCCGGCACCACCTGCTGCAAGACTCGGCGAGTAAGGCGAAGAAAGCACCGGGGAGTCCCTGGGAGTACGAAAGGTGGGTCAATTGGGCTTTTCGAAAAAGGAGGATTTGAGGGATGAGGGAGCAGCCAGTAGCCGAGTCCGGGGGTGAGACGGCATCTTCTAGGAGAGGACGCTGGAGTATATACTGATAACCTGTGGCTTTGGGAACAGCATTTGCTTTCTGCTCTGAGCTCACAGCGGTTGTCCCCAGGTCGGCCTTCTCCCAGGCGACCAGGGCTGTGTCACCACACCCTCCTGCGGTGCGCGCAGGCTGGCGAAGGAAGGACAGCCCAGGCAGCGGACAAGTCAGGGCAGGGCAGGGTCCCTTCCACACCCTCACCCACCCCGCCAAAGCCCAGTCGGGTTATTGACCGAGAGGTTTCTCGGAGGAAAAGGCACAACTGCACTGGACACCCTAGGGAGCCTAGGGTGCGCAACTTTGCCAGATGCTTCGGAACGCTCCCCAGTCCTATCAGATTCCCGGGGTGCCCGGCTCCAGAGGCCCGCAGCGGGACGTCCCTGGCTAGATGGGCCGCACCCCGTCTACCAACCCTGGGGGACGCAAAGGACGTGGAGTGGGAAGGACGCCCCTGTGAGCGAAGGGCCAACCCGGCACGTCCTCTTCATACCCCACTACCTGGGCCCCCAGTCCTCACCCAGCTTTTCCCCAGGGCACCTGCTGCTGTCTCCTGACCACTCCCCCAACCTACAGCCTCCATCCTCCACCCTCTCCCCCCGCACCCCTTTCCCGGGAACATGAGGAGGCGGGAGAGCAGGGCGGCAGGAAGAGGGTGGCGACGTCTAGAGACTGTCCCAGCCTTCCCCGCCTGCCACCCCCACCCCAACTCGCAGCCGTCACGTGGTTCCTGGAGTGGGAGGTGGGGAGAAGAGGCGAGACTTTTTTGGGTGTTCCGACTCGCCAGTAGTTCCTTCGGTCTCAGCCGCCAACTCCGGAGACGCCGCGCCTGGTCCGGGAGCGCGAGCGAAAAGAGAGGCGACCCGTGGCCGGTAGCCCGGGCGCGGGCGATGCGGGCGCCGCGAGCGGCACCTGCGGCTCCTCTCGGCGGCGGCCGTCGCCTCGGCGGCAGCAGCGCGGGCCCCAGCAGCCTCGGCAGCCACAGCCGCTGCGGCCCGGGCAGCCTCCGCTGCGGTCGCCGCTTCTGATGCGCTTGCCTGTTCCGGTCCCCGCGGCTCCGGGAGGATGTGGGTCCTCGGCATCACGGCAACTTTTTGCGGATTGTTCTTGCTTCCAGGTAAGAGACGAGGACACCAGCATTCGGGGCGGGCGCACACTCCATCGACCCCCCCAAGGCCGCTCACCTCGGGGCCGGCGCTGCGCTGGGGCTGCCCATCGGGAGTTTGGCGGCGGCGACTGGTGCCCAGAGACACTAAGCCTGGGCAG
>NW_003852475.1:788746-810266 GCF_000181295.1 Otolemur garnettii | reverse complement strand
TGCTGCAGCTGCTCGGGCTGCACAGTGGATAGAAGCTGGGCTTGGGAGGAGGGAGGGTCTGAGCGTGCTGGGGCCTTGGCGAAGTAGAGGGGGCGACATTTCCGAACCCCGCCAAGTTGTCAGGTGTCTCTGACAACCCGTAGGGTTGGCGCCACCGACAGGTGAGCGGCGCGCTGGACAGCCCGCGGCAGCGCCCTAGCTGGGTGCTGCGCCCAGAGTGCGATCGATGTGGGGTGGGAGGGCGCACCCGGCCGGGGAGCCCGGGCACTAGGTCTGGACTGAAGCTCGCAGACCCGAGAAGAGCAATCAAGCTGAAGCTCGGAGAGGCGCGAACGTTTCGGTCCGTCTCTCCAGTTCGCCTACCGCTCCCGACTGCGCTCCGTGGAGCTGGGACCCCGACCACCCGCCCTAACCAAAGGGTTGCTGGAAAAGCCTGGTCTCTGGGAGCAAGGGCTGCGGTGTGGCGGTCTGGAGTGCCGGCACGCGCTCGCACACCCTCTCCCACCCGCTGCTCGCCCCTGCCGCCGCGGGGACCGTCCCGGCGAAGGGCCGCCGATCCAGGCCTGGGGACTTGGGATGCAGCAGCACTTGGCGTCCAGCGCCTCCTCCCGGGATCCCGGGTGGTCGCTCAGGGAGCCACGGAGCCCTAGCACAGGAATGCTGACTTCAAAAATTAAATAAATAAAAACTGAAAAGGCGTCAGCGACTGCAATCATGAATAGTGCCAAAAAACAGTAATTAAGTAATTTGTAACCAATTAGCAATTAGGCAAATCCTTTGGCATAGTCTGGAGCTGACGCATGTCTTTGGAGCTACTTCGCTCTTGGGGCTGTACCACCCTCCTTTCAACTTCTTGGAGAAAGGCCCGGGGTGCTGTTGGATGGGCTCTCTGGATCTAGAGCCAGGGCCCAGTGGTCTCGGGCTATATTCCACAGGCCTCCGCAGGACTGCCGGCTTCCGCCACGTCCAGCCCTACTTTGGAGATCCAGACGGCAGGGCCCCAGGTATCCCGGAGTAGCGGCTCTTGGGGGACTGGGATGCTCGCGATTTCCTGGGTGGGCTCTTTGGGGACTGATCTGAACCCGACTGCGTCTGTTCCCTAGGCTTTGCGCTGCAAATCCAGTGCTACCAGTGTGAAGAATTCCAGCTGAACAACGACTGCTCCTCCCCCGAGTTCATCGTGAATTGCACGGTGAACGTCCAAGACATGTGTCAGAAAGAAGTGATGGAGCAGAGTGCGGGTAAGAGCCCAGAAGCTCCCCCTCCGCCCTCCAGCCTGGGCCGGGAGTGCGATGTGCGTGAGGAGGCCATCAAATAACAGGAAACGGGGCTGACATTGATTTAATGCACACTCTGGTTATCACAGATTTACTATTACAGTGCTGGGAAAATGAAGAGTTCCAAATAACTTTAATCTCATTAGAGTTAATTACCAGGGCTTCTCCCCAAGGGTCTTGGGAGGGGAAATGCATTCAAATTAGTGGTTCTGCTCTTTTTATGTACTCCCCTTACCTCCCTAGCTAAAAGCTGATGAGGGGTGGTGTAAAAATATACTGCTAACTGGCCCTGGCTTGGGCAACTAGACAGTAGCCTGTGAGCAATGTCAGCCTGAAATATGAAGCCAGTTGAAGTTCCCAGAGGTCAGAGCTTGAAAAATGTGTTCTGTCATAGAGCCACACCATATTTCCTTGAAGAACACTACAGGATCTTTATTTAATTTTAGAACTAATGCATCAAATTCCAAGCACAAATTGCCCAGATCTTTAAAGGAATGTCGTTCTCAGTCCTAGTGGCTTAGCAGCTGGCTGGCTGAGGAAGGGACTTGAGCACCCTGGGAGGGAAGATGATGTCTTGTGGGACATCCACCATGGTTGGCCAGAGTCTTCTCACTGAGGTGGAATTCCCCAAAGTCCCCCAAAGTGTTCAGAACTTTGGGAAAATGAATGGAGCTGTAGCTTTGATTTCAAGGTCAAGCCCACCTGTAAACAGAGATGTGTCATTTTAAAGATACTGAAAAGATAGGAAGTAACGTGCTGTGAAGGCTGATAGTGAACAAACCAAAGCCTTGTTCCTCTTTAGTTTGGTGAACTGCCCACAGAGCCCTTGCAAGTGATCAAAACTATTATGTGATTCTTTTAACCCACTGGCAAACCAATGCAAGCACTCTAGTTTTAAAGCCAGCACCTTAGGAAAGTAGTTTCTTCTCAAAGAAGGGTCTGGAAATGCCCTGTTGCTGACTGTGTCATTACCCATTTTGCGAGCAGATGGTAGCTTGCCACCATGCGGCAGAGATGTGGTGTGCCCAACTGTACCGGCTGTTCTTTACAGGTCACTGTTGGTCTAGGTGTACATTCTTTCCACCAAAATTGCTCTTCTGGGAAGTCTGAGACTTAATTGCTCTCAAAAGGTACTTGTCCCATCAAATGTAGCAAGCATTGTATTGACATATAGGATTTGGGCTATTAATAAAGCAAAACAAAATAAAACTTAGTAATGATTCTTTAGCTAAGATTGCTGTGGAATATTAGGACAGGTGGTTTCATTTCTACTTGTGTTTAGTTCTTGCGTTTTACCCAAGCAAAAAATTTACTACCTGTCTACCAGAGGAACTGCTATGATTTTAGTCAGAATCACTGTGAACACTTCATTGTTACTTTCAAATATTTGCGGCTTTCTTCGAGACAGTAGCAGTTTAGAGCCAGACAAAATGGGGATGTGCTGTGGACACATTAAGAACTTCTTCAGAATCCTCAAGGCCACTGCTTACCTGGGTGTCATGTTTTATAACCTGGGATATGGTTGAGAAAAGGATGTAAAATAAATTCAAGTCTGAAGAGGTCCTTTTTCTGAGAAACATTTTTTCCTCTCTAAAAGTGTATCTAAGATGAATACCACACACTCCATTTTCAAAGTGCTGTTTTTCATCTTGTTTCATTCTCTCCTCCAGGCCACACTGTAAAAAAAGCCATTTCAGGCATTCTAACTCCCCTTTTATCCACAGGAAACTTCAGCATGAAAAGTCTTCAAGTACCTGGCCTGACATGTCCCTCTGGCCACAGATCATAGGCCAAAAGGTGGATAGAGAGTGAAATAACAAGGCGATCTCAGTTATTATGGGGCCAGAACAGAAGCAGTGGATAAACTCAAAAGGAAGAATTATGAGGGGAGAGACGCTAGGTCTGGATCTGTACATGTGGAAGCAAAACCTTCTGCACCTGGATGCAATAGAAGCCAGCCAGGTGCATTTGTTTCTGGCCAAAAGGCTGATACTGCAAAGGCACGTCCATATTTATGTCCATGTAATTGTTACAGACCAGTCAGTTTAATTTTTTACCAACAAGGATAGAAAAGTAAACATAAAACTCTGGTTGTTTAATGACCACCATGAAGTAAAACCGTCACAGAAATAAGAGCTAGCCTTCGCTGCGTGCCCGGGCATCTGGCTCTTTCATGGGCACTTTCTAGGTACTAGCTCATGGAATCTGGTGGTCCTCCTTGGAGGCCCTGGCTGCCCCCAGCCACAACAGGTCAGTGTACAGTTCATTGCATGGTCAACTCCTCAGCTCTGGAGAAAGAAAGTAACACCTGTTAAGTGAGGCTATTAGGAATTGAAGTTGGAATTTTTTTAAGTTTAATCAATAACATGTACTGTACTGAGAATCTTAGCACATTGAACCGAAAGTTACTCCTACTTAAGGGGGACGCATATCAGGTCTTGCTGGAAGTTTTGTTCAACTCCACATGCCTGGGCACCCCCACCCCTGCCCATTTCATAATTCTGTGGTATATCTGGCCATGGCCTTTAAAAGCTTCCCCAAGTGGTGCTGGGGTGCCCCAAGGCGAGAATTTGGTATAATAGAGATTCAGAAAAGTTAGATGCCTGGTCTAGCTTCACCAGTGAGCTATTACTAAGAAGCACTTGAAGCCCACTTTCTGGGCCAGCATACAGTAGAATACACCGCCAGGTAAAATATGTGGGAAAAGATACTGTCAGGTCTACCTGAAAAGGTAATCCATGGAAAGTTCTTAGTACTTAGAAAATTTTTCATAACCACTAAGTTCACCTGAGAGGGTGAGTAACCAGGCCGTGAGGTGGATGTTGAAAGAATCTTGAGAACCAACCAGTAGGATTTTTAAAGTTCAAGTGCTATGTGGACTGGTGATTTTCCTAAGTATAGAAAAACCAGGGCTTTAAATGAACTAAGAAATTTTAATGAACTAAGCCAGTCTGACATTAACCAGTAATGAAAGGCTCTTTCTCAAAAACACCAGCGATGCCATATGCCCAGGCCTTTTGTTAGTCCTTTCTGAGTTAAGGCTGCAAACTCAGCTCCTAAAAATTTTGAGGCAGGTACAACTTTCAATGGGGAAGTACATTTGAAATTAACCATTGCTTATTCCCCAGAGTGGGATTCCTGTCAGGTGCTGAGATTATTTTCCCCCTCTCGCTGGCTGGCGCTGGCGTTGTTCCTTTGGTCATTTCTGGCCTAGTCTGTGACAAACAAGATATCCTTCAGCTTCTTCTCATTGTCCTTACTAATTGATATTTAAATGTTTGCATAACAAATGACTTGTTCTCACCAGCTCAGCACTTAATGAGTTAGTGTCTATTTACCAGCACCCTTGATAATGACATTTCTTTTGCTCTTGCTTATCATTGCACTCTGAAAAATATTTCAAATATTGATTTTCATTTCAGAATAGAAGCCCCCTCCAGTATGAATTTTTAAACCGGGGAATAAAGAATGTGAATTTGCATTTGTTTGACAGTGCAATCTTGTAATTAGAGTTTTTCCTCTTGACTAGATACAGTGAAAGGGGCATAATTTAATTTTTATAGACTAGCCAATTTCTGCCCTTAGTAAAATATAGCTCTGTCAGTGAGCAAAATGTTTCAGGTTCTCCTAAACCTTATTTAAAAGTTAAATGCAGTATATTGAGAGAAAGTTCATGGTCTGAATCAGTAACCTAATCGATCTCTTCACCCATCCTTTGCAAAATGCATTAATCTATTTGTCTGTTTTGCGATACAAGAGTTACTGATTTATATGCCATGTTGCATCTACATTGTGGCTGGATAAGTCATGGCGATTTTCCTTTTGGATTAGTTAGTTGCTTTTTAAGTTGGGCAGGAACAGGTTCATGCCTTAGATAGGTTCATTTTATACCTTATTTTCTCATGAGCTAAATGAGGGATAGTAAGAGAGGACTGCCTCTCTTGAAAATAGTCACCCACTCTTAGAAAGAAACAGACAATCAACTATGGCCTGTATTTTCTCAAGTCCGCTCCGGCACGACCCTGTGCCACTACTCAGTCGTACATCACGTTCCCTTTATACCTGGATTCTTTGATCTAAAATGCATGCGTGCCCTCCAGCTCACATGTACACACATGCACTCACTGGCATGTATTTGTATGTACACGTTTGCCTGTATATATTCACATGTACCCCCATACATGACTCTTGTAAGAAAAATAAAAATGTTAAGTCATCCTTGGCAGACAGTTGGAAGATCACTCAATCCAAACTATGTTGCAGGCACAAAGACATTTTCTAACATTTTTTTTCCCCAAGACACCTCCTTTAGGAGCCCCAGGGCTCTCTGTTGCTCTCCCTGCCTTCCTCCTCCTGCCAGTCCTCTCCCCTCAACTCTTTTTTAGATGACCGGCCTGCAGGCCTTCCTTCCCCACCCTTAACCCCACTTTGAATCAATCAGAAGGGCTTATGCACAGCAAATAAAGTGAAAAACAACCCCCCCCCCAAATTGTTATTATTGCAACTTTGGCAAAGGAGACTTTGACAAGTTAAAAAAAAAAAAACTTTAAAATGAACTAGATTCAGATGTCAAAAAAGTTATCTTCATATAATAACCCCAGCCCTGCTAAAAATGTTCCATGTCAACTTCAGTGGAGTGAGAAGTCTCCCTGGAAGAGGTTGTGTTTGGCGATTGTCATCACTATGTCCTTTCCTTCCGGAGCCTTTCTCTTTGGGGTAAGACATTTTGCCAAGCGGTTGCTCACTTAGCTCGTGAGAAGCAGTGTCTCTTTCATGTGGTGGCCGTCCTGGCTTCTGAGGAGGTATTTGGAGGGGGAATATCAAATGTCTTTAGTCCCTCGGACTCTCCAGTAAGTAAAGTATTTGTTTATGTTAACTTTCTAGCTGAACAAGCAGCCAGCGCTGACCTCTCATCTCCACAGATGAAACGTTTGAAGATTGATCCGGCTCTCCCATAACACTAATTCCTCCCACTACGGTTGCATGAAAGCTTCTGTCATTGATGGTTTTCCTAATGAGTTTAAACAGAGGCTTCAAAGCTGGGGCATTTTTCCCAAGTGAAAATGAAACGGAGTATGAAAACAAAACACACTCTTTCCTTTGAACTTTGAAAAGGAAATCCGCTTCCCTTATAGAATCCTGAAACAAAAAAATTCTGAATCTACAGCTTTGGCAAAGAATGTGTGCACTCTCTCACTCTCTTCCTCCCTCCCTCCCTCCCTCTCTTCTTTCTTTCCTTTCTTCTGTTTCTCTACCTGACTTCTTTCTCCCTCCCTCCCTCCTTCTACCTACTTTTCTTTTCCTTTCCCTCCTCTTTCTCCCCCCTTCCTTTCTCCTTCCCTTCCTTCCTTCCTCTCTCTTTTCTTTTCCTCTTTCTTCCCTGCTCTTTTTTCCTCTTCCTCTTCCTTTGTTCCTTTCTCTCCCTTCCGGCTCCTTTCCTCATTCCTTCTTTCCTTTCCTTTCTATGACTGATTGACTTTGGTTCAAATGCCCAGACCAGGCAAAAGCTTCTTAGCACACGAAGGACTCAGTGCCCCAACCCTTGCTTTTTCTTTGTTGAATGGAAAAGGTACTCAGCTCCACTAGAGGAGAGAGCACTCACGTTCTCAGCCTTTCCGGTTTGGTAACCTTGAAGAGGTTATTTAATGTCCTAGGGACTTACTTTCCTCCCCTGTAAAATGTAGAAACAGGCTTCCTGTTTTCTTGGGAGATAGCATCAAGCGAATGAGAAGTGCCGTCAGTATGATCATCTTGAAGGAATTGTTCCCCAAAGTGGGGCTCTGCCTGCCTGGACGCTCCCCAGGCGTTGTTTCATCCACTGTCTCCCCTGCCCCTGAAGGCGGGGCCACAGTGCTACTTCTCACACTATTTTCTCATTTCTCAGACTGAGGGAGTCCTTGAATTCAGCCTCTAGTTCCTTATGGTATGATCCTAATTAGTCTAGATTTATGACTGAAGGTTCACAGTGAATTAATATCCCCACTTATAGCTGGTGAATCTGAGACAAGAGAGGTTCAGTGATTTGCTCAGGACCATACAGCCTGAATTCAGGACTGGAATTCAAGCGCCTTCTGCTTTTCCAGGGTTTTATCAATCACTATAGTGAATCACTATAATTCACATAACAAAAAAGTGGGCCTTCTAAAGTGTCCCATTGTGTAGTTGTTAGTATATTCACCGACTTGTGTGACTACACCTCTGTGTAATTCCCGAACGTTCCGTCATTTTCATCAGCAATCACTCCCCATTTTTTCCTCCTCCCGGCCCCTGGAAACTCCTAATCTACTTTCTATTTCGGTGGATTTCTCTATTATGACCACTTCCTATAAACGGAATCCTACACTCTGTGGCCTTTTGTGGCTGGCTCTTTTGCCTGGGACATGATGTCAGCGACCATCCAGCGCGGCCCATTTTGAGATGTGTCTTTCCCTTGCTGCTCTTGCTCATGCAGGTGTCTGAAGAGAAGGCTCTAACTTGGCAGATCTCTGTCTTACAGAGTGGGGTGGGATGAGACGGGATGAGACGGGGCTGCTTGTGAACCTTAGGACTCCAGTGGCTAATTAGCCAATTTGTGGAGTTGAACAAAACTCCTGTGCCAAGAGCAAGTCATTCTAGTGAGCAGGAGAGCCAAGGAATTCATGTTCTCCAGACATACCACATTGCAGCTGCCCACCCATCACCTTCTATTAAATGATTAATCTGCTTTTCCTTGAAGAGATCTTGAATCCGTCACATACGTGCTGGTTGGGAAGCTCTTAGCAGACATCGCAGCTGCCCAGCCCACGTAGTCTGCAGCCCTCAAGAACCACACCCCTCTGAGGCTAGCAGAGGGGCCCATCTATCTGAGCCACACTCTCATTTTGCAGACCGATACTGTGGTGCAGACAGGAGCTTTCTTTCTAGAGGGCTCTGAGTATCTCGATCAGTCTATTTCTTTCTTCCTCTGAGAAGGCTCAAGGGTAGGGCAGGTTGAGGGAGATTATGGAGAAAGATTTTGCTTAAGATCAGATTCTGGCATGATTTGGTCATCTGCAGTGAAGACTGTGTCCATACACACGTCTCTTTTCTCCCCAGCCAAATGATTGATTATGGCCTTTGTGTAAGCAGAACTACTTCTTTAATAGTGGGGAGTATCTTTTCTTCTCTGTTATTTCCTTCCTAAAGACTCAGCTGGCTTCTTTGCCTTGTAGTTTTCATTGTGGTAGAAGATGTTATTTCAGAGGTCTGGGGGAGAGTCGTGTGTCCCCTCCCCTGGGCAAGCCACAGGAGGCTGCTTCTGTAACCTAGGAGCCTCAGTCAAATCTGGGATGAGTCAGCTTACAAACAAACAAAAGAACTATGATATATGCCCTTAATTCTATCTAGGACTTGGGTTGTTGCTACATCGTGATTCAGAATCTGTTTTCGTGGGCCAGAGCTGTAGGGCATGTTCTCTTATTAATAAATTGGTTCCAATCCTCTGATTGCCTCCAACACCACAAAGTAAAGCAGGAGATGGGCTGAATTAAGTGCTTTAGATAAGGTGAAATCAGAGAGAGTTTGTAATAAATTGCTTTTTAAAAACAGAATGTATTTAAACAGAATAAAGCAGGGCGCTCAAGCTGTTGATTGCAAGCTTCGCAAACCATGAGGGGGATCCAGACGCAAAAGTGATAAAGTGTTGTATTATTTTAAGGAAGTTGTGATATTTGGTCCAGTGCATTTCATTTCTCACTGGACATGGACAATAGCTTTTTATGTTTTTCTATTTCTTGGACTTGTTCGCAAGTGCAGTGGAATGACTGGAGATGGAGGCGGAGGCAGAGGCGGGCGGTGCCAGGCGCGGCTCTCGGCCTGCCAGGGCCCGTGTGTGCTGCACGCAGGGTGCATGCAGATGGAGCAGGGCCGTTTACCTTGCTCTCCACACAGCCTGGAGCCTTCTTCAAAGAGCAGCAGCGGAAGCAGTTGCATTAAGTGACGCTGGGCAGTGGGTTTTATGTACTGTTTTATGACTTATGTAAAATCTAGCAAACCACTGGGGTCTCCTGTAACTTCAGAGAACCATTGAGAAATAGCAAGAGGCGAGGCAGGCTGCCTAGTTTCCCACCCCAGGGAGACATCCAGACTGCCAGTGCAGGGGGTTCTTCAAAGCCTTCCTGTGCCTTCAGAGGGAAGGCAGCCGGTGAGAACGCACCTGGAGACTGAAGTGTTAGCTCACTTTCTCTGAATGGCAGGACAGCTTTCTACTCAATCTGTCACCGGCTGTTGGGAGGGAAAGAAGGATCCAGCAAGTCTGAGGCAGACTTTTTGCATGAGAGTGGATTAAGATTGAGGATTAAACAACCTCTGTGAAACCCAGGTCTGTGCATGAAAGCCGGCCAGTAGCCCTGCTCACCAGCGCCCTGGTGGAAAGCGGTCCTAGTAATTGGTGTAGGTGATGGAAGTTCTGAGAACTTTATCTTTGTTCACTGTTCTCTGGCCAGCCAGTTGGCCTGATGGCAGAATCTTTCAGTATTTTAAAGTATATTTTCCTAATCAAATTGAATTACGGCTCCATCATGACAGCCCATTCAGGGCTTTCATTTGTGTACAGCAGCTCCTGAAAGGATGCTGTTGCCCCCCCTCTTGCCCCCCCCCATAATGCTCTGTCTTTATTTCCCCTCCCTCCTTCCTCCTGCTCTCTCTCTTACACACAGTCACTCACTCACTGGGAATGGTGAATAAATATTTGCTGCATGAGTATATTGAAGAAATTGATATTCGATCTAAAACAGACAGATTTATCAGCATTTTAAAATATTACACCACACATGAAGGAGCTTAAATCTTTAGCATAAGAAAGAAAAAAGACTGGTTGACTATATCTTTTACTTTTTAGTTAAACTAGAAATAGCTGACTAATGCCTGTTTAGTTAACAGCTGTCACTTAAAGAACCACTGTGATATATAATCTGCCCCCAGTGTTTCTAGTTTGTCAGCTTGCTTTCAAGGCTGACCTGGCTTTGCTTTAAATAGGAGTGTTTTCAGGAAACACACACAATGCTCACTCTCACCTCTCTGCAGCAGCCACCTCACTTGGTAGCCAAGGCAGCTAGGGAACTCAGCCACTCCTCACCTGGAACCCTATCATATGGAGATCAGCCTTGGTCACTAGTTCCCTTGGGTAAAAAGAAAATCCTCCTCATAGTCATATGGCCCCCAGTCCTCTCCCACACAGGAGATGCAAGTTAAAAATACAGAGGGAAGAGAAAAAGAAAAGACTTTTTAATAATTCTCCTTATTATCTGTTCGGCCCCATATATGATTTCAGTGGGCTCTGTAAACTCAACTAATTGCTTGTATTCTTGTCCCTTTTATTGAATATCATTAACATCATTGTCATGCTATTGATAGAACTTGGGTGCCATTGTCATGTTCATGCCCAAAGCAACTCCATCTGCATCAGCTCTTAGCCGTCCAGGAGCATTTGTCCGTCCCCTTCAGTCTACAGGGCAAAGCTTCGGAAGAGAATTAACCAGCTGTCCCTGCTGCCAAATTCCTTTCTGCTCTTGTCTTCGCCCTAGACCTTGTTTTTTGTATCACTTAAGAATATTTTTGGCTACAAATAGCAGGGACTTAAACATAAAGACATTTATTGTTTACCTAACAAGATCAAGATCGTCCCCAAGTAGGTGGTCTTGGGGTTGTTCCTGCAGCTGAGTGATGTCATCAGAGACCCAGGCTTTCTCCATTTCCTGCTCACTTCCTAAAGCATGTTGGCATTTTGTCCTCAAGCCTGTTGCCTCTTGGTCACAAGGCAACCACCACTGTATTCAAGTTAAAGGGAAGAGGTAGCACTAGGGACCTCTAATCTTCAGCTTTGCCTTTTAATAATGCAACAGAAGCTTTCCTGACCCCACCCCAAAGAATTCTCTTTGTCCCTCACTGGCCACTATTAGCTGTGAGTGTGGCAATTGGGTGGCCCACTGTCATTGTCTGCCAGATCACCTTTTGAGAAATCTGTGCACAAGATTGGAAAAAATATGGCACAGTGCTTGGAGAAAGGACAGGGATAACTTCTTCTGAACATCATCACTATTTTGCCTACATCGAATGCTGACATGCCAAGAAATACGTATACTAACAAGTGTGAATTCAGGTCTTAAAGTTTAGCGCAAGATGTACATGACATTTTGGAACTCTGAACTCTGAGATACAAAAGTATAACCAAATTTTAGTGTGAGGACATTTCCCTAGAGGAGAATGCGTTCTTCATGGTAACAGAGAGAAGTGTGCTTTGGGCTGAATGCTTAGATCTTCCTGTCCATTCCATTTGGGGCCGTTATGCCACCAATGACTCTTATTTTCCCAACGTGGAGATGAATTTGTATGCAGGAACTGGTTATGCATCTTTGGGCCCCACGATGTTAATCTTACCATTTGAGAACAGTAATCAGAAAGACATCAAGGTTAAAAATGCAAGAGCACAGTTTCATAAATCATGGAAGGGCACTGTTAATACTGAGATAATAAGTCATAAATATCTGTTCCCTCAATCCCCCAAGGCAAACGGGGGAACAAAGACACGAGCTGAGGGAAAGCAAGTGGCTGTACAGAGACCTTCCCGGCTCAGAAAGTTATAAATAAGCAGAGAAATCCAAATCTGAGACCAAAGTAAAACTCAATTGGCATCATACATTATGGGCTGGTTGTTTGCTTGCTATAATTAAGTTGGCATCAGTGGTTAACAGCCTTGAAAATTAAGCTCAACAAAAAAAACTTTTGAAAAGTCTTCTGAATAATGAACTTAACACATCCCTGTTACAAGGAAAAGGAATGTGTTCTTACAGTGTCTTTTGTCATGTATCTATTTGTTGCTGTGCCTGTTGTTCTCACGAATACATTTATTTTTACCCTTCGAGGTCATTGCATCTGCTTAGTTCATCCTCAATTTCTGGTTTTCACAGCGAGGCCAAGATGGGCTCGGTATCAGTATATCAGAATGGATGGTGCAGAACTTGGCAAATATTTTTATTTATTTATTTATTTTTCCTTTTTCAAATGGTTGTTAGCATTCTTATTTGGTTCCTGTGGCCATCTGCCACTCAAGGGAGGGGGGTGGCCTTTAAATATTCACAATTGTGGCAAAGGAAAAGTACTTAAGAGCCACACCACAAAATTGTCTAGAAAAGAACTACTGTCCAGATCGTCTCTCTTTATGCTTGATAAACGGTGCCCATCATGGCAGTAACCAGGCACAAGTATAGATAAGTCTCTTCTCCCCAAGTTGTTTCCATTAGAATGCAGAGGATGTCAGAATTCCTCACGAAATATCCTTTAAGAGAAAAAAGAAATACTTGGGAACAGATCGAAGGTCTTTTTTTCTTGCAGTTCCTTTCAAAACTCAGTGAAAATACTTATAGTTCATTCCAATTACCCCTTCCTGAGCATTTTTCTTTGAGGAGCTGTTCCTAGCCCTGCATAGAATATTTATTGTGATGTAATCCTAACTATGGTGCAGTAAGTGTTGGTTATTTTTAAAGTAGAGAAAGATTAGTCTCACTCCAAAATAGGCATCACACAAGTGGTACTTTGCCACAGAAGTTTGACTTTAAAGCTAAATTGCGTAAGATGGGTAAAAGTAATGGACTATTTAAGGACTCTGTTTTTGTATCAGCAAAAAAGAACAGAGCCAAAGGAAATTGGGAAAGATGAATGCATGGTGGTCCACAAAGAGGAGAGGACACAAGCTTTGTGCCTGTATTTTAATTAACCACTGAGGCAGAGGTTAAAGCGAGAAAACTGGGAAAATAATTTATTTTAAAAGCATTCTCGGGAGGGGGGCAGTTTAAAAAAAAAAAAGCATTGTCATAGCAAGTGGGTTATAGTGGAGTTGTAGCCCCAAACTACCAAACTATCTGGAATAGCCCAAAGTTGTATGTCCCTCTGGTGGGAAGTGGAGGAGGGGTGACAGGTCCTCTGGCCCCAGTTACAGCTGAGTGTTGCGGTCATAGTAAGTATGATGTTTAATCCTCCATAGCTGAGGGATGTGCGATACCCCAGCACAAGCAATGTGAAATGGGTATTGTTTGTGACCTATAGAGGATTAAACATCATCATGACAGTTATCCTCAAGGCTTAAGGGCTCTTTGGAGTAGATTAGTTTGGAAAATGCTTCCCAGGTCCCCAGAGAACCACGGCTAATAATTAAGTGCTAGGACACTGTGCAGACTGGAAAGAAGGGAGTCTCTTGGGGTGTAATGAGCCCCCAGTAGTTATCAGCCTTTTTTCTCCCCCCAGTTCTGAGCCAATTGAGAAATTAAACAAGGAACAGGGCAGATGAGACCAAAAATATCACCATGGTTACTGAGAAGGTTGAGGAAGGAACTTTGGGTTGACAGGCAAATGGGCTTTGGAATTAGCTAGGTTCACACAGTCACCGATGAGGCCAGCTAAGGGAACTCTCTTGCCCAGAGGAGCAGGGCAGAATACCTGCTAGATACGAGTCACTCACTGCTCAGAAAGGGGAGACGCAATGTGGGCCCAGTCCATCTTTCCCAAATTCACCAATCAGATATGTCACCCCACCTGAAGGGTGAATGGGGGGGCATGAGCTACACTAATTGAGTTCCCGTCATATGGAAGAACACACTGAGACTAGAGGAAAAACATTCCCCCAGGGACCCTCCCTCAGCCCATCACGCTGAAACCTAGTCATTTCTGGACTCCCCAGGTGTCCGGAGGTAAGAGTGCAGCTGTTAAATAGCTTGGACTATGGGGGTATGTCTGTCACACACACACAGACACATACACTTGCTCTCATCAGGGTGGCCAGTGGCCAAGCACATCTCATTGAGGCATTTGCTAGGGTATGTATAAACACAGAGCATGTAGATTGTTCTTCACCCATGCCAATGTTATTTTTTATTTTTAATTATGAGTACCTAAAAGTTGTATATATTTATAGGGTATGTTCAATGTTTTGATACAAGTATACCGTGTGAATTAATCAAATCAAGGTAATTGGAGTATCCATGACCTCAGCTACTTATCATTTTTGTTAGGCACATTCCAGTTCCGCTTTTTTAGTTATTTGAAAATATGCCCTAAATTATTGTTGACTTATAATCACTTTCTTGTTCCATCAGATATTATTCATTCTATCTAATCATATTTTTGCCCCTACTTAATATCACCCCCACTTAATCCCCACTTCTCTGTTACCCCCTCCTCACCTCTGGTAACCATCATTCTACTCTCTGTCAGCATGAGACCATTTGTTTTTAACATTTTGTACCCACATATGAGTGGGTACACTTAATATCACCCCCACTTCTCTGTTACCCCTCCTCACCTCTGGTAACCATCATTCTACTCTCTGTCAGCATGAGACCATTTGTTTATAACATTTTGTACCCACATATGGGTGGGTACACTTAATATCACCCCCACTTCTCTGTTACCCCTCCTCACTTCTGGTAACCATCATTCTATTCTCTGTCAGCATGAGACCATTTGTTTATAACATTTTGTACATATGAGTGAGAACATGTGAGATCTGCCCTGCAGTGCGTGGCTTACTCCATGAAACATAATATTCTCCAGTCCCATCAATGTTGTTGCAAATGGCAGGATTTCATCCTGTTTCATGGCCGTTTAATACTCCATCGTGTATATGTACCACCATTTCTTTATCTATCCACCTGTTGGTAGACACTTAGGTTGATTCCAAATCTTGGCTATTGTGAATAGTGCTGCAGTAAACATGGGAGGGCAGCTTTCTTTTTCATATACTGATTTCCCATCCTTTGGATATATACATGGCTGTGGGATTGCTGGGGCATATGGTAGCTGTTTTTAGTTTTTTGAGGAGCCTCCATAGTCACTGCACTAATTTACATTCCTATCAAAAGTGTATGAGGGTTCTCCTTTGTCCACATCCTCACCAGCATTCATTACTGCCTGTCTTTTTTTTTTTTTTGACCTCAAGCTATCCCCCTGGGTAGAGTGCCATGGCATCACAGCTCATAGCAACCTCCAACTCCTGGGCTCAAGCGAGTCTCCTGCCTCAGCCTCCCAAGTAGCTGGGACTACAAGCTCCCGCCACAACGCCTGGCCATTTTTTTTTTGGTTGCAGCCATTATTGTTTGGCGGGCCCGGGCTGGGGATTCGAACCCGCCTCCTTAGGTGTATGTGGCTGGCGCCTTAGCTGCTTGAGCCACAGGCTCCGAGTCTTTTTTTTTTTTTGAGACAGAGTCTTACTATGTTGCCCTTGGTAGAGTGCCATGGGGTCACAGCTCACAGCAACCTCAAACTCTTGCACTAAAGCAATTCTCTTGCCTCAGCCTCCCCAGTAGCTGGAACTACAGGCACCCGCCACAATACCTGGCTATTTTTTTTGTTGTAATTGTCATTGATGTTTAGCAGGCTGGGCCAGGTTTGAACCCGCCAGCCCTGGTATATGTGGCCGGCACCCTAACCACTGAGTACCAAGCCTGTCTTTTTGATAATAGCTATTTTAACTGAGATGACATGGTACTTCATTGTAGTTTTGATTTGCATTTCTCTGATGACTAATAATGTTGAGAATTATTTTCATACACATTTTGGCTATTGGTGTGTCTTTTGAAAAATGTCTATTCAGATCCTTTCCCCATTTTGTAATCAAATTTTTTGATGATTTTTTCTTTCCTGTTTAGTTGTGGGCGCTCCTACATTCTAGCTATTAATCCCGTCTCAGATGGGTAGTTTCCAAAAACTTTCTCCCATTCTGTGGGTTGTCTCTTCATTTTGTTGATTGTTTCCTTTGCTGTGCAGAAGCTTTTTAGCTTGATGTGATCTCATTTGTCTAATTTGCTTTGGTTGCCTATGCTTTGGCGGTATTAAGAAACATCAACCAGACCGATATTCTGAAGTACTTCCCCAGTGTTTTCTTTTAGTAGTTTCTTAGTTTCAGGTCATAAATTTAGGCCCTTAATCCATTTTGACTGAGTTTTATAAATGGCAAGAAATAAAGGTCTAGTTTCAATCTTCTGCATCTGACTATCCATGTCAACATCTTTTAAAAACTTTTTATGTGGAAATAAATGCCATGAAGGCTATGTTAACCAGTTTGATGAAAATATTTCAAATTGTGTATAAAACCAGTACATTGTACCCCATGACTGCATTAATGTACAGCGATGATTTAACTAAAAAAAAAGGAAAAAAAACTTTTTATGTGGAAATAATATGAACTTAGAGAAAAGCTGCAGAAAATAGCACAATTTATGTGTGCCCTTCACCCAATTTTGCTAATTTTAACAACTTGCATGACAGTAGTACAATGGTCAAAACTAAGAAATTAATCACACAATCCTATTAATGAAACAATTCTTTCCTTTTACTTGGATTCCCCGAGTTTTGCTTTCTTCTGTTCCAAGATCCTATCCAGGGTCCACCATTGCATTTTGTTGCCATGTCTTCTTCTTTTCCTCTAATCGCTCCCAGTGATTCATTCTTTCCTTGTTGTGTGGGATTCTGCCACTTTCCAAGATAACTGTTTGTACACTGTCCCTCAGTTTGGGTTTGTCTAATATTTTCACAGGATCAGACTGAGGTTATGCATTTTTGACAAGAAACTTTGGTAGCAACACGCCCTTTGCAGAGCATCTTATGGAGGGGAGCAAGCTGTCAATCTGTCTCATTACTGGTGATGTTGACTTTGATCGCTTAATTCAGATGGCATCTGCTGAGTGTCTCCCCTCCAAAGCTATTGCTTTTTCCTTTTTTAATTAAGAAATAACTTGAGCGAGATACGTTGAAATGATACAAATATCTTCTTCATTCTCCAACTTTACCTGCTAATTTCAGCATCCATTGGTGGATCTCTCCCACAACAGTAATTACTGTGGTATTCTAATATTTCTATTTCCCTCATTCCTTCTGAACTTATCAATTGGCATTCTTCTGTAAGGAAGATCTGTCTCTTCTCCAAATACTCATTCTATTATTTATTTATATGTCATATCAGCATGGACTCATGGATATTCACTTTATTCAATGGGTTATAATTTAATACTATCATTATTTATTTTTTTCCTCAAATTGCTTCAGCTTTGTCCACTGGTAGATGGGAAAGTCCAACCACAGCTCCAGTTTTGTTCAACCCAACTTTGTCCACTTTAGTGTTGCCCACTGGTCCATTGGTTCAAAAGGGTAAACTGAGGACTAGAGAAGTCCATTATCCAAGGATGTGGCCCAAGGAGCCATCTAGTCTAGATCTGCTGGACTCCAGAGTTCATGTTATTCCCACTGAGTATGGAATTCCTCTGGAAGTAAAATGAAATGTGGACATGATCTGCTTTAGTTGGCCTCCATCCCACCTTGTAGGTGAGGAAACTGAGGCCAATAAAAAAGAGGATCACAACTTCTGGAAGCCCCAGAACTTGATGGAAGAAATTAATGGGAGACCCTGACCTTCCAGCAATCAGCTCAGTATGTCTTTACATTCCAACACGGTCAGTAGTCATTCCCAGGTTGTTTTTATGTAGCGCTTAACAAATTCAGCTCCTTTTTAAAACATACATTGCTTGCCTTAGGACAAAATATCATTTCCCACTGGGCTTGCCAACCATGACTGGGATTTTTGAGCCTTCATGGTCATTTTGACAGGTCAAGAAATAATGCATCAAAGGAAGAACTAAACCACAGCACCTCATACAACCGAATACCTTCAGAGTAAGTGGCATGACCGGTTCAACTCCCAGATTATCTCCTTGGCAATATCAATTTATTTGAAAATGATGTTTCTAAAAGAAACAAAATCATTATTTTTTTTTCCTTCTCATTGTCAAGTATTATGTTCTCAAGAAGATTTAGAAAACCATAAAATTCCTGAAACTACATCTGGAAAATTATGATTAAGCCCAGAGAGGGGAAAAGTTACCACATCAACACTTATACTCTGCCTTAAAAGGCTCCCTTGCCTCCTAAAAGCAGCAACAATCTGGATCTGCCAGAGTTAAAATGAGGACATTATAGAAAATAAGGTTTGCTGAAACTTTAGTTTTCAAGCCTTTTTACAGAAATGAGGTTGCTTCTAGTTCATGCTGGAGACACCCCTAACAACAGCCACTGATGAGAGTCCCATGGGCTGGTCTGCTGAGGCTTCTTGCAGGGCTTTGGTTCAAAATAGAAAAACCTCTAAAATGCCTAAATGCTAGTTTTACCCAATAAGCCTGAATCCTGCCCATACTGGGAGCAGCCTTCAAGTAGTAGCTCCAAATTTACCGTTTCTTCCTCATTTTTCCCCAAGCTGGGCTGTGTCCCCTGTAGAGGGTAGCCTGGTATTCTTCCCTCTGGATACAAGTAGGTTGTGAGTCTGCTATGAAGGGCAGACTTTCTGCAGAGACAATTCACCTTAAAAATATTTTAAAATATGGAGATAGATTCTACCAATCCTGTAAAACTAGGTTTTTGATAGTAGTCTTGATGGAACCCAAAGAGATACTTTTTAAATATATTTCAAAAAGCAAATGTTCTCAACTGTGATGGCTTCTCTTATATAACTGCAGGAGAAAGACTGGGTAGAAAGCATGGATTTCATAATATAAAGGTCATCAGATTTTTTTTTTTGAGACAGAGTTTTACTCTGTCACCCGGGGTAGAATGCCATGGCATCATAGCTCACAGCAACCTCTAACTCTTGGGCTTGAGCAATCTTCTTGCCTCTGCATCCCGAGTAACTGGGACTACAGGTGTGAGCCACTAATCCCAGCTAGTTTTTTTTACTTTTAGTACTGATGGTGTCTCGCTTGTGCAAGCTAGTCTTGAACTCAGATTTTGATAGGTCATCAAACTGTGGTCCCAGGCCCAATCTGGCCCACTTTTATTGAGTTATAAACAGAACTCAATCCCACCCCAAATTCGTATGTTGTATCCCTAGTCCCCAATATGATGGTATTTGGAGAGGGAGCCTTTGGGAGATAATTAGGGTTAGATAAGGTCATGAGGATGAGGCCCTCGTCCAATGGAATTGGTGTCCTTGTAAAAGAGTGAGTGATACTGGGTGAGAGAGGGAGAGCTATCTGTGTGTATACATAGAAGAAAGCCATGTGAGGAGACAGAGGCGGCCATTGGCAAGCCAGGAAGAGAGCCCTCCCCAGAAAATGAATGTCATGGTACCTTAATTTGGAATGTGCAGCCTCCATAACTGTGAGAAAATTAATTTCTATTGTTTAAGCCACACAGTCTGTTGTATTTTGTTATGGCAGTCTGAGCAAACAAATACAGCACATTTCTGTAAGTGAAGTTTCCTTGTACAGCCACACCCATTTGTTTATGTACTATGTGTTGTATTGTGGTTGCTTCTATGATACAATATCATAAGCAAGGGGTTGTGACAGAAACCATTTGGCCTGCAAAGGCCAAAATATTTACTATCTAGCCCTTCACAGAAAAAGCGTGCCAATTCCTGGAATAGAAATTTACTGTATATATTACAGGTTTTTGAACATGAAAGGCCACCTCAATGGAAAATTAGAGGGCCAAAGGGAGGATATTAGTGGTCAATGGCCAAATTAGCACTGGCTGGATCACCTCTAAAATTGCCCTAGTCTTCCCACCTGGTCATCTCATGTATGAGGTCCATCACACACAGGGAACATGCCTGCCCTTGGACAGCAGGCACACAGGGGAGCCTGTCCTCTCATGAGGTTCATAGGACAGGTCTGTTGTGGCAATGGAGTGCAGCCTGGGATGCGATGAGCCGTCCCTCACTCTCCATGGCTGGGGGTTGTAGGGAGTGCTGGAGGCTTCCACAGTCCCTGCTCAGGGCAGGAGCCAGATCATAAGATGTAATGAAACCATTGCCATTATTAATGAAAAGACTTCTTAGATAAATTAAGATTTGCATTTATCGTCTGTATGTGTGTTCTCCCTCCCTAAGGCAGCTATTTGGAAGTTTAGACCACCTGGGTCAGAATTACCTGTGGGAGGTTCTAGAAATCTGTGTATTTAAGGAATGGCCAAGCAAGTCCTTATATGTTTGAGCAGCTCTCCCCGATGGAGTTCCAGCTCTGTGCCTAGGTGAGAGGCAGGTGCACTTCTGGCCAGCACTTTAGTGAAGTTCATAGTCAAGAACTTTATGAAGCAAACTTTTGGCCAGAGGAGTAACACCACACCAGCGATCAGCACATTAAAGTGTTTTGTACCTGCTGCCACCAGCCAGGCCAACCTACAGGCTTCTGGGCCTGAGCACTGCATGGGAAGGAAGCGCGTTCTCTCAGTGCTGCGGGATTCCAAAGCTGAGACCTCTGCCGCACTGGACTTCCTTCCAGTCCGGCTGGTGCAGGCACTTTTTATTCTGCCTACTCAAGCTGCGGTGACCCAGCTGTGTTAGGAGCAGGCAGAAAGAGCTGGACTCAAACAAAGAGAAAACACCATCTTTCTTCTTTCCCTCGCGTAATCAATAATTCAGCCCTCTAAAGCAAGCCAGATGCCTGGCAGCATGCTGGCTGCAAAAAAAAAAAAAAAAGACAGGGGCCATCCAAGCATCCACATCAGCTTCTAAAACTTCTTTCTTTCTCCCTCCTTCTGCCCTGTCTCCTGGCTTGCCTTGGTCATCCTCCATCTGAATACAAAACTAATAGGTTGGCTAAGAGGCAGCCCAGATACAGCCCAAGAGGCACAAGGATGGAGTGTGCAAAGCCATGGGGAAAAGAGGAGCCAGTAATTCTCAATATCAGAGCTAATCAGTCAGTCTAATTACTGCAGTCACCATCCCCTCTGAGATAAGTGCTGTGGTATTTGAATTCCATCAGTAGCTACTTGTACCAATGAAGAGCATGAATCAGGAAACACTTTGTGACCCAACACAGTTCATGGACCTGCGTCACTTGCTAGAGCCTTCATATAATTCATGGTTTAAAGAAAACAGAGTATATATAAATATATTCTACTTCGCATGATCAAACTGATCTTAAATGATATGAAAATAATCATCTGCCTGAATTTTTTCTATGGCAGCTATTAAATTATTTTTTAAATCAATAATGATTTAACTTTGTTTATATGTACCCATTTTCTTTTTTTTCTAATTTCTAATTTCTGATTAATATGGGAGTACGTAGTTAGGTTACATTGTTTGCATTTGTAAGGTAAAGCTGTAGCTATTGAGTTGTTGTTTCCTTCCCCCAGGAGGTGTGCCACATACCTGTGCACTGATCTCTGTGGGAGGGAACTGACCGAACCGCTCCTCCTTCCCCTCTTCTTTTTTTATTTTTATTTTTTTTATTTTTTTTATT
>NW_003852475.1:782519-788563 GCF_000181295.1 Otolemur garnettii | reverse complement strand
CCCTCCCCCCCCCCCCCCCCCCCCCCCCCTCCCCAAAAAGTATCCAATGTACACACACCTATTATGAAACTAATTTAAACCTTTTTATATGAAAGCTATAACCTAATAACAACCTTCCCCTCTTCTTGAGTTTAATTGAGATTTTCTATCAGTTGAGGACTTCATGGTTCATCTAGTAGTTTCAATTTAGTATTGAGCATATATGTTGCTTTTTTCATTCCTGTGATTCTTTACTTAGGAGAGTAAGTAAAGAATCTCTCTCCAAATCTATCCAGGTTGTTACAAAAGATACAAAGTCTCCATCTTTTATGGCTGAATAGTATTTGATGATATATGTATATCGAAATTTATTAATCCATTCATGGGTTGAAGGGCACTTAGGTTGTTCCCACATCTTTGCAATTGTGAATTGGGCTGCTTCATACATTAGAATGCAAATGTCCTTACAGTAAAATGACTTTTTTTCTTTTGGGTAATGGGATTGCGGGATCAATTGGAAGGTCTACTGTTAGTTCTTGGAAGACTCTCCGTGCTTCTTTCCATAAAAGCTGCACTAGTTTACAGTCCCACCAACAGTGCAGAAGTGTTCCCTTCTCTTTATACCCACGGTTAAGTACAGTGGACATTTTCTGAGTATTTACCAAGTTCTAGGCACTTTTCCAAATGTTAGGGGTTCAAGGATAAACTGCCTAGCAGCTAATATTTGGAGAATTACTAACACCAGAGTCTAGACAACAATCGGGAACGCACAGCTTCCTTCCTGGAGCCTGTCTAGGAATAGTGAAGGCACCACCCTTTGAGCAGCCTGTGTATGGACAAGGCTAGCAAATACAGTCCAGTCACAGTGTGTATCGCCCACTCCATGGAAAATCACTTCCAGCAAAATGATGAGAAGTGAGGAGAATGGAGTGTGAGGTCTTAATTCTGAGCCTATAATTACCTTCTTTGAAAAATTATAAAATTAGCATTATAGTTAAAGGGAAATTGAGCAAATAAGAATTGTGAGATTGTTGTAGGAGAAGCACAACAGGGCTGGTAAAATTCTAGTTCTTAGAATTGATGGGGGGGTTACGGGTGTTGATTTTATTACTGTGCTTCATAAATTACATATATGTTACCAAATGCACATAATACAAACACTGTAATCTAAAGGAAACAATTTTTTAAAATGCTCCATGGACAGATAATAATAACAGCAGCAGCAGCAAACACCCACTTTGTGACAGGCTTTTCCTGAGTGCTTAACACATATGCGTTCACTTAACATGGCAGGATCATTTCTAATGTCTGTAAAACAAGAACAATGCACAATGGCACAGGAAGGTTTTTGTGGCCTCTCTTTGGATGCATTTCAATCCAAATGTGCATTGAATTCCTGCATGTAGGGTACAGAGGATCTGGTCCCTTTTTTCTCCTTTCCACATCTACCTTTTCAGCATAGCTGGGAGTATAAATTCCTTCATAGTCTAATTTCAGGGGTCCCAGGGAGCAGGGCCAGTTGCTATAATGGAATGAACTGCCCTGGAAGTAACCTTGGCATTTTATTTACATTTTCCTTCTTTCCTTGGCATGCCCATCATTCACGTCCTAATAAATAAGGCAGATTAATACGAACGACTTCCTCAGGGAGAACAATTTGTGGTGTTTTTAAAGCAATGGTGCAGAGCCACCCATCTCAATCCAGGAGCCCCCAGGAGGCTGTCGCCTCTCTAAACACTTAAAGAGGATTAAAGTTTTAAACGCTGGGTGGCTTGATTAATTTGGTGATAGTGGGTGGTGTGTTCCTCGAGCACACTTCTGGTCTGAGGATTAGAGCTGTGAGAAACGACCTGGCCTTGGCAGGAGTGGTCTGGTTACCACTGCAGGGTGGAGTGGAATTAGCTGGGCCTCATTTGATGGACAGCCCTTCATCAACCAGCCAAGCCTGCTAGCTCTGGGTCTGCATCTCTGTTCCCAAGGGCGGAGCCTCTCACAGCTGTGCCTTGTGTCAACTAAGGTCTAGAGGTGTGTTTTAGCTCATGGAACCTCTGTCACCAAGCCCCACCAACCCATGAATAAAATTCTGGTTATAACTACTCTGAAAAGCCCCCTCCAGACCCTACTCTCCTCTACTCACTTCCTCCCTTCATTCACTCACTGAACCATTCATTAAATACTTCCGAGTCTTCATGTGCCAGGCACTGTTCTAATCTCTGAAGCTTACATTCTACTAAAAACAAAACATATTAGTAAAATATGTAGTGTATCAGAAGTGATTAGGAGAAAAATCATGCAGGATAGGAAGCATGTCGAGCTATTTGGAAAAGTCTCCCAAAGGTGTCCCTCTCCTGCTCTTGGTCATTACCTTCTCCTATCCTAACCTGGCAGTGACATTTGCTGACAGGTCCAGATCAACCAAGGTTCAGGTGAGCAGACCCCCTGGCCAGCTGCAGTCCAGTGTCCCTTCCTGCTCATGGCTGAAGCCATGTCAAGCCATAGTGCCCTTCCCTGGACCCATCCCCTGTTTCAGAAAGCCCCAATCTGTGAAGTCAGACTGGTCCGGGCCTCCCTGGTGCCACTTGCTGCTGTGTGCTTTAAATCTCAGAGATTTCAGTGAACCAGCTCACTCAGTATCGTTTTCCAATTCTATTAATTTGTAGTTACAGATGCAACCCATGAATATATTCCCCTTACAAAACACTCAAATATCACCAATAAATCGAAAGTGGTTCCTGATTACCACCCATCCCTAAAGAGATCACGCTGTTCGACGTGCAGCCTCTGGACCTCTTGCTGTGATTTGATACAGCAGCATAAACTAATACGCTAGATATGTGCACATCCATCCCCTACAGACGCTGCCAGAGCACGTATCGTATTGCTTTGTGGTTTCTTCTTATATAAACAGTGCACTTAAATATCATTCTGGAACTTGGTTTTTCCAATCGGTGAGAACCATCCAGATCAGAATAGAGCTCTGCACTTTCCTTTTAGCTGCTATTTAACACCCCATAGTGTAAATGTACCTTTTTCCTGTTTAGGATGTGAAAATGTGTTTTGTTTTGAAGGGGAAGAGGAAGGAATGGAGCTATTTGACTTTAACATTTTAAATTGTCATAGATTTCTCTCATGACAAGTTATGCTCCAGCCAGCAGTCCATAAGAAGGCCCTCTGGGGTTTTACTCACAGCCCCTCCTGCCTCAGAGGGCATACCAGAAGACAGACACAAGTGCCCTTCCCAGTGACCCCAAGGCTCGGGTGTGTGGCCAGCTCCTTGTGGCTGACTCCCCTGAGGTTGTGTTCATCCCAGCAGCCCTCTGGTGAACAGAGGAAGGGCCTGGCACTACCCTGGGAAAGAGAAGGCATTTTATAAAATGGATCATGGTGGGTATTGTTTATTTTAGGTCACTTAGAAAAAGGAATGTCATTCTCATGGTTCTGATTTCAAATAATAAGAAACAGAGTCCATAACAGGTTTTATTCACCCCTGTCCTGTAGACAACTAATAGTCTGTCTTTTTTGGTGTATTCTTCCATAAATACTATATGTTAAGTATGCAAAATGTATGTATGTGTGTATAACTTTCACCATTTCCCCCCCTGGATGTAGTAGAATGGTTAAGCGTATAGATTGTAAAACCAAGTTTCCTGGGTTCAAATCCCCGCTTCACTATATTACCTGCATGGCCCTCTGAAGCAAATTACTTAACTGCTGTCTATCTTAGTTTCCCCATCTATAAAATGGGGATTACCACCAGAGTTACTGCAAAGATTAAATGAAAAAAATATTATAAAGCTCTTAAAACTGCATCTGGAACAAATTAACAAGCATAAACTTATTTGTTGAATAAAAAGTAAAAAAAACAATAGAGAAAAAAGAAGGGAAAAGGGAGGGAAGAAGGATGGTCCAGCCATACTTTGCTTTGTTTTTTAATAAAATATCTTGGAACTTGCTCCTTATTCTTTTACAACTTTTAGAATTGCAGTGAGCAAACAGGACACTGGATGTTTACCAGTCCTGTAGTGATGAACACACCGTCCACTCTTGTTACTACAGTCCCCTCTGCCATGAGTAACCTTGTGTGTGGTCATTTCACATGTGTGAATGAGTCTGTAGGATAAATCCACAAAAGCAGAATTGCTGGGTCACAGACTTTGTGCATTCATAGTGTCAATAGCTCTTCCCCCATAGCCTTCATGAAATTTGTGCCTGTTTACCCACTTAACCAACAATCTGGGAAGCAGATTATTTCCAATAGGCTGGTACTAACAAACTTCTTGATCTTTTCCCACATGACAAATAGCACTGGTATCTCGACATAGTTTGGATTTGTCTTGCTCTTTAGGATAAGGGCAGGTATCATTTCATGGATTTCAAAGCTCTTTCTATTTCCTGTTCTATGAACTATCTGTTCATTTGTTTTCCCCATTTTTCCAATGGTGTTATTATTTATTTAATCCTTACTGATTTATTATTTATCCCTTACTGATTTCTAGGACCTTTTTACATATTAAAGAAACTTGCTCTTGGTGATTTGAGTTACAATTATCTTCCTCAATATTCCACTTGCCTTTTTACTTTGCTTACTTATTTTACTAGACAGAGAGGTTTTTCTTGTGTGTGTGTGTATTTATAGTCTAATTTATCAGAAGATTATTACAGAAAAATAATCTTCTGGGTGTTGCATCTAAAATAGGCTTCACTACGCAACATGATAAAAGAAATCTCCCAGGGTTCCAAAGAGCTGTTTAGTACTTTTATGGTGTTTTGTTTCTTTTAGTACTTTTGTGGTCTTATTTTTTTCAACATTTAAGTCTTAGAGCCACTTACATTTGTCCTGGCAGGCATATGAGCGAAAGAACTGGTCAGTACTTCTGAGTCCCACTGGGCCATCCCCACATTCCTTATTTCCTTTCAGCTGTGTGGTAATTCTGCACACCTCCACCCTCAAAGCTTCAGATTCTGTCCCGACGCTTTCTTCACCAGTTGCACCAGCACAGGCTGCACTGACCCCTTTCTGCCTAAGGCCAGGGGCATGTTCTTAAAGGTCCTTCGCAGCTTGTGTGGGGTCCTGTCACATGCTCCTTCCAGGGCAGTTCTGGCATTGCCTCAGAACCCTTGCATTTGTTCTTGGCCCTCCTCCCCATCCCAGCCTGCCTGCTGAAGAACCAAGAATGAGTCTGGAAATGCTTTTCTTTGTCCAAGGCCCTGGGAGAGGCAGCTTGTTCGCACTGTGCAGATTCCGGGTGTCAGCCTTCCTGCCCAGCCTCACCACTCATCTCATCCTGTGTCTTTCAGTGGCATCATATTATCCCTGCCATGTTAATTGCCATCACCGGGATGGCAGTAGAAAAGCCTTCTGTTTTCTCAAAGCCCTCTATCACCTTGCATTTCACCTTGCAAGCTAGGACATCTCTTCCATAATTCCTCTTCCACTGCCTAGCTTACTACTACAGTAATTTTTCTTTGTTTTTCTTGAATTTCTCCAAAGTTAGCCCCTCCATGCCCCCACACCAGCCAGTCGCTTGTACTTACTTTGATGCCTGTGGGGTCCACTTCCTTTCATCTAATTATAAACCTATTTAGTCTTATCCAAATAGATTACCCAAAACATCTCTAGTTCTGGGCTCCCATTTTGGACTTCCACTAAGAGAGGCTCCCGGCCCTCAAGCCTGGAGTGTTTTCTCTGGCACTCTCGTTGCCCCTGGACGTCCTCAGGAGGCCTGGCCTGGAGTGGCCGGCCAGCCAGTGGACACACTCGTGACACACACAGACCGCCCCTTCTCTGCACAGCTGCTCCTTTCTTCATCGGACTCTCACTCTTCCCCTTCAGAAAGCCTTTTTGTGGTATCAGTTTATGTACCACCAGCTTGAGAGCTTGCACCTCCAACTTCCCTTCTGAAGATAAATTATTTCTCACTAAAGACGCGAGGGTCTCAGCCACTCTGATGGTCCTTCTTGTCTAGGGTGACCAGACGTCCGGCTTTTCAACAATTTGTCCCACCTCCCGCGGCGTTTTTAAAAAGTCTCGATTTTTGGAAAGAATGCACGAATGGGCGGGAGAA
>NW_003852475.1:685029-782307 GCF_000181295.1 Otolemur garnettii | reverse complement strand
CCGTCTTACCGATGCCAAAATCTGGTCACCCTATTCTTGTCATAACCTCATGTGCTGTTGTACCAAACTAACCTACCTCATCCTTCACCCTGATCCTTCACCCTGCCAAGTTAGCCCCCCATCTATGCCACTAAGTAAAAATGCAAATTGCAGAACAGCATAGAGGGCGTGATACCATTAACTAATGCGGACATACCCATATACTTGATTTCTCCATGGGCATGTATGTAAAAGTAGAGAAGAAGCTCTAGAAAGAGGCACATGGCCGATGACAGCAGCTGCCTCGGAGGGAGACTATGGAGGGCCTGGCACTAGCAAAGAGTACTTGAGGGGCGTTTTCACCTTACTGACCAGCTGAACTTTTTACAGTGAAAAACATATTCCATGAATATTTTTAAACTTAAAATTCACTTAAGGGAAAAAAGTTCATGGTAGTTGAAATGGAAAAAACACAGTTACTGCTTTTAGTATTTAGGAATAAAAGGATAAGTTCCTAAAAGGGAAAACGGATAGAAAATGTGGAGACTATGGGAAATCTATAAATGGGCAATGCCCTGAAGCCAATTCCTTAGAAATCAAACAGTGCTTCCCCCCACACACATACGGGTCCTCTGTGCCTGGGCTTTCACCACAGCAGCTGCCTTCCAGGATTTTCTAACAGTGCTAGAAAATCAATCCTTACAAACATGCAGTTATAGAAAAAATGACATAAAATTGCATGTTTTAAGGTAAATCTAAAGTACTTCTTTACCTCCCACTTAGAAGTTTTAGACAGATTGATTTTTGTACTGTTTCTACAGCATCTAAAGTAGCAATTCTCAAGGAGGAGGGGGCTCAACCCCACATCACACCTGCCCATAGATCTGCAGAGAAGGACCAGGTGAGGAGCCCCGGCTGCCCGTGGGATGAGCAGCAATCACACCAAGACCGTTTCCCTCAAAATCCAGCTGTAGCATTATATATTAAGTGTACAAAAAAATGTTGCTGTAAAATAGCCACACATGTAGAGGGCTTTATCAGAGTAAAGCCCCCCCCTAAAAAAACCCCAAAAAACGATACCACTTTTGTGGTCAATTTGGTGTCCTCTTTTATATACAGTAATAGTCTTTTTTTTTTTTTTGGAGACAGAGTGTATGTTGCCCTCAGTAGAGTGCCATGGCATCAAAGCTCACAGCAACCTCAAACTCTTGGGCTTAAGCAATTCTCTTGCCTCAGCATCCCAAGTAGCTGGGACTATAGGTATCTGCCACAATATCTGGCTATTTTTTGTTGCAGTTGTCATTGTTTAGCAGTCCCAGGCCGGGTTTGAACCAGCTACCCTTGGTGTATGTGGCTGGTGCTATAACCACTGTGCTACGGACTGTGAGCCATATACAGTGCTCTTGAAGGGCATGGCACCAGAATGCTAGGTTCAAATCCCAGCTTCACTTCCTGCTTATGTGACTTTGGGCAAGTTACTAAACCTCTGACCCTCAGGCTCCCCATTTGTAAATGGAGGTAGTCATGGGGCCCTCCCTTGTAGACTTAGCGCTAGTATAATAGTAAGTAAGCTAGACACAGCCTGGCAGGCAGGAAATCCTTTAAAATAAGTTTAACTAGTATTATGATTTGAACTGTGTAAATATCCAGCTTTAAGAAATCAAGTGGTTACCCAAGATACCCTAATTTGATGAGTATACTGCGCTTTGGACAGGACACACTCCATGAGATAGGCCCTCCCTCCAGTCTTCTCTGGAAGTTCCTTTCTAAGCCCAGACAGGGTGTACCACCAAGGTGTGGCCTGGACTTGGCGGATGGCCATGTGACCTGAGGGCAGAGCTGCTTTCCTGAGACTAAGGCTGTCTTGGACACACTGTTAGCTTGATGCCCCTTCACTAAATCCAATTTGGAAAAAATCAGGGCCTGTTCAGTATGGATCACAGTCCTTCCCCTTTAGGATTTGGTCTTCAGAAAATTTCAGTATTTTATCAACACATAGTTGAGAGCCACCTCTCTGAGCTTGCTTATAAAGTACTAACAGAGATGAGATTTAGAAATACTACTTGGTGGTCCTCTCTGGCATGAAACAGTTTGAACCAAAATAAATAACGAGCTCTGTGTCTTGTACACACTATAAACTCCAACTTAAAAAAAAAAAAAAAGCAGACTTTCATTTTTCATTTAACAGTTGTTTATTCACTGGTACTGGCATCTAAAATAACTTTTGGAACAATTTTGTTAAAAGTGTTGAAATAGGCTGGGCGTGGTGGCTCAGCCCTGTAATCCTAGCACTCTGGGAGGCTGAGGCAGGAGGATCACCTGAGCTCAGGAGTTAGAGATCAGCCTGAGCAAGAGGAAGATCCCATCTCTCCCCAAAACAGAAAAATTAGCCAGGCATCCTGTGGGTGCCTGTAGTCCCAGGTAGATGGGAGGCTGAGGCAAGAGGATTGCTTGAGCCCAAGAGTTTGAGGTTGCAGTGAGTTGTGATGAGGCCACTGCACTGTAGCCTGGTGACAAAGAGAGAGATTCTGTCTTTAAAAAACAACAACAACAAAAAGAATGGTGAAAGGGTGACTGCCTTTTTCAGCCTATGTCTTGTGTATCTGGGGAAGCCTGATGAAACAGCCTGAAGCACCTCCCTGTCTTCATCATGTTTCTGGGCTGCAGGAGGAGTAAGAAAGAATTGTCCATATGCATTTGGCCAGTGCACACTAACCCAGCTCCTTTGGGTCTGTGTTGCAGGGATCATGTACCGCAAGTCTTGTGCGTCGTCAGCGGCCTGTCTCATCGCCTCCGCCGGGTACCAGTCCTTCTGCTCCCCAGGGAAACTGAACTCAGTGTGCATCAGCTGCTGTAACACCCCTCTTTGCAACGGGCCAAGGCCCAAGAAAAGGGGCAGCTCTGCCTCGGTCCTCAGGCCGGGGCTCTCCACCACCGTTCTGCTCCTCAAATTAGCGCTCTTCTTGGCACACTGCTGAAGCTGATGGAGATGCCACCCCCTCCTGCGTTGTTCTTCTGGCCCCCGCTCCCCACCTCCCCGAGTTTCTTCTGGTGTCCTTTTATTCAGGGTAGGAAGGGGAGTATGTGTGTTCTTTTTGTTCCTTTGCAAATAATGAAAGAGCTCCTTGTGAAAGCATTTTTGTAAGCTGAATAAATTCAGTCCGATTTTTCAGTGTGGACACTTGAAGGGGGGGGAGCAAAAGTGTGCTCCCGTGTCCCTGTAATCAGAGTCAAGGCCAGGCAGGTCGAAGCAGCCCTTAGGTAGACATCGCGAAGGGAAGGAGGGCATCTGCATTTTCCCAGAGCCTCTCGCTGCCGCTCTGTCCCTGGCGGGCACAGTTTCTCTTGTGACCGCGGTGTGAGGGTAATGTCGCTTTAGCGTGGGTACGGCCCGTCCCACTCAAAGCTTCATTCCTCAACATTCAAACTTCTTGCTCCTTAAAACCGTTCTCTGCGGCAGAATTGGCGGGTTTCGTCGCGGAGTTGGGCTCCACCGACTGGAGACTCGATTGCTGGGGCTTGGACTCCGCTTTGGCCTCGCTCTGAAAAGTGCTGAGGAAAACCTTGTCGGCCTTCCTGGCCGAGGAGCCGCGCCGGGAGGAGCCGAAGATCAGGGGGCGGCGGGCGGAGCGCGCGCTGGGCGCGCCGGGGGCGGAGAGCGCGCGCATGCGCTTCTCGTGGTTGGCGTGGGGCAGCGCCAGGCGGCAGCGCAGCACCTGCGCGAACACCCTGCGGAACTGCTGCGACGACACGTTGTACAGCAGCGGGTTGATGACCGAGCTGAGGTAGAAGAACGTGTCCGAGAAGGGCAGGAGGATCATGTACGCCCGGAAGTAGGATCGCGTCCAGTCGTGCTTGGGTTTGGCCGCGGCCATGATCCTCCGAATCTGGTTGGGCATCCAGCAGACGGCCAGGGTCACCACGATCAGCCCTGAGCGGGCGAGAGGGAGAAACAAAACAAAACAACGCAGCATGAGAACTAAATAAATAAATACAAACCATAAAATATTTAGCCCCTCCGTTCTGTGCTTACTGGCCAGGAAATGGTACCAATTTTTCAGTGTTGTGCTCGACAGCTGCTTTTGCCACTAGCAAAAGAATTTAACACTGTTTCAAACCCAGGGGAGTTGGCTGTGTTAAAAACCATTAAATGCTTAGTGTGTTTACACCTGTTTATGCCTGTTAATTTATTTATTAAAAAAGTTTTCATTGATGCTTATGTATCCAGAAAGCATTTTTATGTTGCCAATAAATCTGGTTTTGTCTTTTTTTTTTTTAAGGTGAAAGATTTATACGATCTGAAGAGAAACCAGAGTATGTCGTTTTGTTTTTTTAAAAAATAGAATGTATACGTACAGTATAGCTGTATTAGATAACGTCTGCACAAAGACGATCCAGTGATATTCTTAGGTCAAATGGAAGTAGTAGTGTCCCATCGGTAACAAACAAGCATATTTAATGATGCTGATTTTGTATTTGACTTAAGGGGACGTGATATCAGGAATAGCCTGTTACTGACGATGGCTTTTTGGGGACATAGGTGTGCACATCGGGAATCACAATGCTCATGTCTGCAACAGCACCTGTTTCTTTTCAGACGCTTTTAGATAACGCCATCTCTTTCATCGTCATGTGGGAAAAAATTATCCCAAAACAATGGCAAATGTAAATCTTCAAATTCAGCCTGGAACATGCTCAACTCTCTTCGTAGCACTGAGCTGCAGTGTCAGCAGTCCTTGGAAAAGAGACCTTTCAGTGTCCCTGTGTGTATCCACTGTTGACTGCATGTTCGAGTGTTTGCATGCCCACTATTTGCATTCCAACTTACATAATCATCAGTATTTCTACAGTTCTGGCAGAGAAAAAGATGCTACATAGCTACAAACAACTGATAACACAGGCATCATCAGAGTTTATCTACAGTGACTAGAAACAAAAAAGAAGAAAAAAGGATGATCAGGGAATCTCCAGAGCATTTGCTTTCTCTTTTCCTAACAAGCCAAGACACCAGGATGTAAGTTCCTGTGTAGAGAGCTGATACTTTAAAGTGGTATTCACATTCTCAGAAAGGCTTCCTCCTGTTCTTCAATTTGAATCATAATATAAAAAGGAAAATGGATTCACATTTTCAAACCTTCTGATTTTCCAGGAAAGTATGGGGAAGCAATGGTTGCCAATGATTGCTTTCAGCCTATGATCAATGGTAAATATTTTATTAGTAAATGTTCCAGGAAAAACAGCCATGTTCACACATTCTAAGCTGGGCTTCCTGCACACAATGGCCTGAGTATCCCTAGGCGGAGGGTCCTTAGGTGTGTTTTCTGTACCTTAAATAACTCAGCTACCCCCAGAAACAACAATACTCTACAATCCTCATATGTCAGCAAGGAGGGCCTTGAAAACTCTTCTCCCTTGATTTTTGAGGGTTTTTCCTGTTAAACCTCAGCCCAAGCCTTGAAATGAAAACCAATTTGCTTAATTCTTTCCTTTGAATTTGCTATCCTGAGAATACTCGGTAAATCTCCAAAAAAAAAAAAACAGGCAGAGTAACCTATCTAATGAAAAGACAAAAAATACCAACTTAAGTCAAGAGTGTATTCCGAATTACCTAATTACAGTTGCTGGATAGGAACAAAAACATCAACATTTTTCTGATGTTTAAAAGAATACTTGGATAGGGTCTTTTTTCCCCCTGACTGAGAGGTCTGTCTCATTAACTGCGAAGGAGCTAGGCACATACCATACCACAAGAAGCTAAGCATCTTCACAAAGTATTACACACCCCCCCCACACTTCCTCTCACTGCATTTCAGAGAACAAGTACAACCATCTTCATCTGAGGACTCACTTCCCATAGTATGAAAATTGCATGCACATTTTTAGATGTCGGAGCTGTACTTCAGGTGGCGAGGATCTAGAAAAGGGATGAGAAGCACCAGGAGCTGAACATCGCACAGCTTTAAAGGCAACAGGTAGAGGCAACTAGAGGAGAAGGTGGGTGGTGGGGCAAGGGGAGAGAAGTAACAAAATTGCTTTCTTCTGTCCTTTCTTTGCTCTTTGTTCTTTTGATCTGTTTACATGACCCTTATTTTTCTGTTAGCTTTCCATGAGCACTTGCCTTGTGTCAATTGTGTGATTGATCATCCCATCAAAAGAAGCAGGGTTCAGTAAAAAGCAAGACCCAGCATCCAGGTAGGCGGCAAGGCACAAGGGCAGATAGAGAGCTGGGGCGTGGTTTGTAGTTTTAGCCAGGATGAAATTCTTGCCCTGAGATCGAAATGAACTAAAGTGACTAAATAGGAGGAAGCTAGATATAAACCAGCAATAGCAAACCAGCAGTCAGCCTACAGATTCTCAAGGATAAGGAAAAGAGGGGAAAGTTCGTCTCTTGGGTATAGAAGTAGGTAGACAGGATAGCAAGTACAAACTTGAAGAGCAGGAGAGGCAATGACCTGAATTAAAAATGGACCTAGATTAAAAAATTATGCATCTGACAGGTCTCGAGACATAACCTAGAATAACGTGGAATATTTACTGAACCTTCCATATGCCAGTTTCTATGCGAAGCACTCTGCTAATTTCTCATTCCTGACAACAACCCAGAGAGCTTTGATCTGGTGAGGTCAAAGCAGTTATTATCTTTACTTAACAAATGAAGAAGTTAGTTTCCCAAATGCTATAGCCAGGGCAAGTGCTTGTCAGACTCCAAAATCCATGATATACATGTACATTGTTTTCCTTAAGACACAATATAGTCTGTTTCTCATATTTTCAGTTTGGAAAACATGGAAACACAAGCAAGAAAGTAAACATGAACCATAATTCTACCTGTAAAACATACAGAGCAGTGCTATCCACTGGAAGTATATAATGTAGATCATATATGTAATTTCAAATTTTGAATTGCCACATTCAAAAAGCAAAAATAGCAAAGTGAGGCTGGGTGTGGTGTCTCACGCCTGTGATCCTACTACTCTGGGAGGCTGAGGCAAGTGGATGGTCTGAGCTCAGGAGTTCAAGACCAGCTTGAGCAAGAGTGAGACCTCATCTCTAAAAATAGCCAGGTGTTGTGGCAGGAAACTTCAGTCTCAGCTACTCAGGAAGCTGAGACAAGAGAATCACTTAAGTCCAAGAGTTGGAGGTTGCTGTGATCTGTAATGCCGCAGCACTCTCCCAAGGGTGACAAAGTGAGGCTCTGTCTCAAAAAAAAAAAAAAAGTAGCCAAGTGAAATCGATCAATTTAATAATGTTATTTAATCCAATATACCCTAAATATTATTTTACATATAATTTCAATAAGTAATCACCCCCCAATTATTAATGAGATGTTTCCTTTATTCATACGATGTTTTCAAAACCCAATTGTGATTTTTCACAGTACATTTCTCTGGAAACAGGTACATGTAGCTAGTGCTCCAATACCAGACAGCACTGATTAAAGTAATCCCTCATACCCCCCACCCCAAGTAGCTAACTTCCTATTCCTTCCTCATCCCAGTCCCCCAACTATCTTATTTTCAGCAACAAACCCAGAGTCATGTCAAACCAAGAAGCCCCAAGGTTATCTCCCATGTAGCCGTGTTCATTATATTATAGTGCAACCAGTGCTGACTCCCGGTCAGATTTCTGAGCATGCATTCTTGCTATAGTGTAGAACAGTTTTATCCCATCTTGTCTCATCTTGTTCCCTCCCATATCAGGGAAGCCCAGATTACTCAAAACTTAAATAATTCTGAAGCACAAGAATGTATCTGTATTTTACATTTCTCATTCTAAATTTTACCTCGCCATTCTGGAACAGTACATGTTATGCCAGCTACCTGGCAGGGATGTTGGATTATATGTTCCCCATCTCAGCTAGAGGTGAGGAAAATGGCTAGTGCTTTTCTCCTTGTGTTTTGAAAGAATTTTTTGTTCTAGGGAAATGGAGCATTAGACATACAGGTGCAACCAGTGACAAATGCGAGGCGTGTGATTGTGAGCAGTATAGTAGAGGTCAGTCTCTTAGGGGAGAGAAACCAAACTTGCCCCCTGGTAAACGTCATTTTATGATGATGAGTCATGCTCATTTTCACATCTGAAAAAAGCACTTTTATTATTTTAGATAATACATTGTGGAGAATAAATACCCTGTCCAGAGGTAACTTTCTATTCTGGCTGTTTACAATCGGTTTGACTCTAGTTTCAGCTACTCTGTAGCTAAGACCAAGTTTTAAAGTCTTATTCATGCCTTAATAGAGTATATTAAAGATTTGACTAAATTTATGTTTGGCTGCAATCAATTTGGACTTGTATATTACATTTGGGGAAAAATCTATAATGCTTTGGTCTGTGTGGTGTAATACGCAGCCTGCAGTTAAATAACTTTAGTGTGAACTCGAATGAAGATCAGTGAACAGAACCCACTCATGTAAAGCCGGTAAACTGTTTTAACTGAATTATTGATAGATCTGTATTATACTGCAGACAGCCTTGCACTCTGGGTTATGAAATACTTTCCTATCTTATCTGTTTTTCCACATAAAGTACTTTCATTTTTCCTCCTTGATCACCACACTAAAATGACAAGAGCCATTAGATGATGACACAGATTCATTCTTGGCAAAGTAATGTTGTTTAAAAAACAAGTAATGCAGATGTCTAACACCACCCTGCACTGAAGCCTGACATTTCAACAGCATCTGAGTCAGGCTGCTTGGTTTAATCTTCAGAAGTGCATTAAGCTCTGCAGCCCGGGACATGGTGGCATTGATGTATCTGTCACTGCACTGTTTTCTTCCCTCTATCCTTTACAGTGAAAGTAACTATTTATGTGTTCCCCAGGATTCATCTTAGAGTCATCAGGGAGTGGGGGAGCAGGAAGACACCTCGATCCCTTTGTCTTATAAATGAGGAAACTGAGGCTAAGTATCTTGCCCCAAATCTCCCGGGGTCAGGGTGACAAGATTCCTTCACCCTGCCATGCTGCTCAAAATACTAGATTCTATCCTAGATTGCCAAGTGAGGCTCTTGTTATTTTTTACTGAGTTTGGGGGTTTATTTTCCAGCCTGAGGCTCAAACGCTATTGATTCACAGCATGGATGCAATGAGAGGCAAGTCTACACAACAGCTTGTCTTCAGATTTTAGAACCTGGTACACCAAGAACTGGGATTTGGCAAATCTCTCGAGCCCGTGTTTCCCACCCAAATGAAGGTAAAGTCCCAGCCTGAGGGAGCTGAAAAATGTTTAGAAACCAAAATATAATTTTAGGTCATGACCTGGTGACCTAGCCTACAAGGCCTCCTTCTGTCTGTCTCAACTATCGTCTGTCTATCCCTCCATCATCTATCTAGCATCTGTCCATCTGATAATCTGTCTCTGTCTATCCATTCATCCATCTGTCTATCCACTTAATTGTCTATCTGTCCACTCATCCATCCATCTGTCTTACGTTAAGTACCTATTAAAAAAGGATACTTAGCTAGTACTAATCAGAAAAGATCTGGAAATGTTACCTCTTCTCAAGCAAAGGCATTGTGTATGATTTAAATAAATGCCAAAGAGTTGCTTTTCCTTCTAGTGTGGGAGTCCCATTTTAACTGAATCATTGCTGCCTTAGGGGTACAAGGGGAATGTTGATGATTTAGGATGTCTGTGATTCTTACAGCTGTTCTACCTTCCTCCCACCTGTTCTTGCCCCTATTTTCCAATTTCTCTCTAACCCTAACCGCAGTGAGTAGGGGTTAGACCTCTCCACACCACCTTCTACCCTCTCTTCTCCTTTTCCCCCTGATTTAAGTTCTCTGGACTTCATGTATTCACTTGGCAAGTACTTCTTTTTGTTTTGAGACAAAATCTTACTCTGTTGCTCCCGGCTAGAGTGCCATGGCATCAGCCTAGCTCATAGCAACCTCAGACTGCTGAGCTCAGGTGATCCTCCTCTCTCAGCCTCCCAAGTAGCTGGGATTACAGGCACCCTCCACAACACCCTGCTAATTTTTCTATTTTTAGTAGAGACAGGGTCTGGCTCTTGCTCAGGCTGGGGCAAATACTTCTTGATTGACTGGGACCTGTTATGGACACTGTCCTAGATACTGATGATTCAAAGCTGAAGAGGATAAGGTGAGCACAGCCTGGTTTCCTAAGAGCCAGAACTGTGGTCTGAGCAGAGCACTGTCCTAGCAGCTACAAAGTCTGGTGGAACGTTCTCACAGGCAGGCAACTTCAGATAGAGAAATTAAAAGAGAGTGAGTGAGACTTATCCTGGAAAAGGACAGCTCAGGCAGAGACACAGCATGAGCAGGCATGGAGGAACACAATGGCATCTCACCTTCCATGAGCTACAAGGCACAGCGTGGCTGCCACAGAGGGATGGGTAGAGACAGTGGGCACCCTGCATGGTGAGAGAACACTCCATCACGTTTTGTGGACAATAAATTAGTTTGCATATAGTAGGGTGAGGAACATCTGCTTGTCAACTGACATTTAAATAGCAGTTGCCAAATGGAAAGTAAGCATATGGTTCTTTGAATGAAGAGCCAGAAAGAGACAAATATACCCAATAAAAGATTTTAGCACTTTCTCAATTTCTATGTTAGTGTTTGCCAATCTGCTTCTGGAAACCAGCTGAAACTCTGATCCCATGCTCTGACCTTGGCTGACCTGAGGAATCCAAATCAGCACCAACCTTGGTTTAGTCTCTCACCTCAAAGACAGTGGTTTTCAAAGGGTGGGGGAATAGTCTCTGGAACACATGTAAGTCGCTTCCGCAACCCTTGGGAACTTGGTAGGAATGCAAATTTGCAGGCCCCAACCCAGAGCTACCGGATCAGAGACTGTGGGGGTGGGACTGCAATCTGGGGTGAACAAGCCCTCGGTTAACTCTGCCATACATACACAGCGTCAGTTGAGGCAGAGCCCCCCATCTGTGGGCACTGGTAGGGGTGCCATCACTCACTCACTTGCCTTTGAAGCATCACATTTTAATGAGTGTCCACTGAGAGCTGACAATAACTATGATGCTCGGGGTGCCTCCTTGACAGCCCCCTGCCAGCGCTCTCATTCTGGGCCATGTCCTCCTCCGCCTGGTCTCCATCCTTTCTCTGCTCCCTCTTTTCTTTCTGCCACTCATGTCCTTCCCTTTCCTCTCCTTTTTCCCCACTTTTTTCATCTCCATTTCTCCTCTTTCTTTACATGTTTCTCTAGTATGGAAAGCAATGGCATCTCTCATTTCTCTTCTCTCTGTTTTCCTCCCTTTCTCTCCCTCCACCTTTTTTTAGAGTCCCCACAGACCACACCATGCACAGCGCTTCCAGGCACATACCTCCCCCTTCCATTATTTTCTTGGATGGTCTTGAGAAGGTGACAGAGTCAGCTGCAGGAAGCTACCAGCGGGCTTCCAGAAAGGAAGTCATCACTCTCTGCTAGGTTTGTGGAAGGAAATCGGAGAGGCTTTGGAAGCAACATGGATGGGGTGTAGTTGACCAAAGACTGAATGAACCAAGACACCCCCACAGAGAGCCAAATCCAGGTCCCATGTCTTCCAACCCTGCCAGGAATTGCTTGGACACTTTGCACCCACTTTTCCACTGACCAGTGAACCCAGTGACCTTTGAAACAGGTCTTCCTCCTTGCCCTCTTTCCTATTGAGAAATTTTCTTTAGGAGAAGATAGTTACTGGGATTTGGTTTTCAGAGAGGAGCACAGGCCACAGCTTTAAAATGATGTAAATGCCACAGATGGCTGCTTCTGTCCATGAAGATAGATGGTTTGATGTCCTGTCCATGCCACAGCTGTTTGATGGAGCCCCGGAAAGAACCGTCTCCCCAGTGTGACTCCATCTACCATGTTGAGGCCAGAGACCTCTGCAATGTGATGTAGAAACCAGATTCCAGATGGGCTGCAATTTGCTAAGCATTACATCCATCTCATTCTGCTCTACAAGCTTCAGTGCAAGAAGGAAAACAATAAATCGCTACAATAACAAACATGTATTTCTAAAATAAACCCTCCTATCTGGGAGCTGTAGGGCAGCCACTTGCACTCAAAGTAAATGGCATTTAGGGTTGTCACTGTGGTTTAGTGCCTCTGTTCCTTTATGATGCATGACAAATGATCAACTGGAATCCACTAAATAAATATTTTTCTATGTGGATCTCAACTGTATGTAGCTGTGTGGCTTTTAATGCAAACCAGTCTGTTCTAAATCTGCTGATAGTAAAGTCCTCAAGTGTGATATAGCTGCAAAAGCCTATAGCTATTTTCTTAGCCTGAGAGGTGAAGCCAGATGCTTCTTCCCTGGGAACACACAACAGAGGAGAGGATGGTGGTGACTGGGGCACAATGCCCTCCACGCCCACCAGGGAAGCTGCAGACTGTGATAGAGAAGCTCATGGCTGGGGCATCCCTGGCAGTGGGGGACTCATACCAGCTAAGTGACACCACTTAGAAACACTGATTAATGGCTCTAAGTCTGCACTTTTAATAGAATTTAGCTTCCTGAAAAGACCTCAGAATATAGTCTACTGGTGTGCTAGCAGAATCCTGAGAGAAGTGGAATGAGGTGCCCAAATTCACACAGCGCAGGAGTCCGGCCTCCCAGTCCGGTGGTGTTTGCATGGGTCACGACCTACCTTCAGAGCCTAATGAAATCAAGCAGCCTCAGATGATGCCAGCTGGTGCCTAGGCCAAGCCACGACTACACAGGCATCGCAGGGCTGTGGGAACAGGCAAGCACCCCTACAGACCCTGCTTCCTTTCCCAAGGTCTTGTGTGGGTCCCAGACTGAGAGGACCAGCGCCCAACACAATGGCAGAGGCAGAGGAGCCAGCTGGCCTTACATCCCCCACTGTGTGGGAGGAAAAGTGGGGAGGCCAGGTTCGGGGAGAGGGCAGAGCTGGGAGCTTCCTCCCAAGGGAGGTGGGGTATGTTTCACTTCCAGCTGCACTGGCCAAGAGGAGAGAATCAGCCTCTCCAAGGGTGTGAGCTGGGAGGTATTGTCAACCTATGAGCTCACATAATACCCCAAGTGGAGCTACAGCTTCTGTTACTAATATAGAATTAGGAACAAAGATTAAAGGCAAGAAGGTGTTTTCTGCCAACCACTGTCTAGATATGGGTGTATTAGTCAGCACAGACTGCAGTAACAAAATACCATAGACTGAGTAGTGTAAACAATAAATTTATTTCTCTTAGTTCTGGAGGCTCAGAAGTGTGAGATCAGGATGCCAGCACATTCGGTATCTGGTGAGGCCCCATTTCCCAGCTACCTTCTCTCTTTGCTCTCACGCCTGGCAGTGGGTGGAGGGGAGGGGGAGGTGAGGAATGGGAGGTAGAGGAATCTCTTTCTCTTCTTATGAGTTCACCAATCCTACTGGTCAGTGTCCTGCACTTTGATCTGAGCTAACACTAATTACCTCCTAAAAGCCCCATCTCCACAGTCATAGTCACATGTGAATTAGGACTTCAAAATATGATTGGGGGCAGGGGTACAATACAGCCCATAGCATAGGGTGTCACAGGCCCCCATTGGTTTCTATACCCCTGTCCCCATGACCTAGTAGGCCCTCCCCCGACCTCTTCCCTTTGGTCTACAGGACTCTGCACCTGCTGATGCTCTGTTGACCCTTCCTCCTTCTTTCTTAACACCCCAACTGCCCAGGCTTACTTTAGTCCAGACCTTTGTCCACAAGTTTCTGTTTAATGTCACCACCTCCAGGAAGCCTTGCTTGGCTCCACAAATCCATATCAAGTTCCCTTCTATGAGTTCACGGAGACTTTTTATTCCTACCCCCATCATTACACTACAGTGTAAACTAGATCATAAAATCCACGAGGACAAGATGCTCAGCCTTCACTGTCACATCCTCAGTGCACAAGAGAAAACCTTTCCCTAGTAGCTGCTCTATGGAAGGAGGGCAGGAAGGTTCCAGGGACGGGGCTGGGGTAGCAGTCATTAACATGCTTTCATCTATTGTAGACCAATTTGCAGCCACCTTCCCTGTCCAGAAAAGTCATTGTTAGCTCCCTGACTTGGGGCTTAGTGCCTGATTTTTTTTCCTTCTCCTTTCTAAGGGGAAGAGAAGGAGAGAATAGGAATTGGGGGAAGGGATCACCTTTTCATTCAAACAAGAGCAGAATCCCCAGCCAGACAAGGAAGACTAGACAAGGGTGGAGGACTCTTAGATTCCGCCAGCTGCCTTCAGGGGCCGCAGCTTTCGCCTTAAGCTTCCCTGCTACTGACCAACCCTAAGCTCTCTACATTGAAAACTCATTTCTTTCCCTGTTTCTCTCCAAGATGGCCCCAAGGGGTACAAACAGAGTACATATGCGGGTCAGTGGGGGAAACAGGGCAAAGAGAACCACTTTTGCCAAAGATGTGTTGCAGGATGTTCACTTGTCCCAAGTGATTTAAGGTTCCCTAAAATCACAAGTTTAAGGTTCCCTTAAATCACAAGTCTTTGTCAGAGAAGCATTCAAAAAAGGCAGTGGAACCCCATTTCTACTCCATGCTGCATGACCTGGGGAGAATGAAATCTGACCATAAAAACCCTGAATTTTCCCCTAGGTACAACTGAGTTGTCACAGGAAATGATTTGGGAAGAGCAGAACATGAAGGTCGCCAGATTCACTCCCCTCTTACCACAAGCCTCACACAGATTTTATAGCAAATTATTCTCTAGGGGACTCCAGCTTTGCCTCTACCTGACCTGGATCCCCAGCCCAGGGATGCTCAGCCTTGTGATCTAGATCTCAGCACTCCAGCTGCTGGAAGGACTGAAGTAGATACTCAAGCATGGGGCAAAGTGCAGGGCCTGCTCCCAGACAAGGGCCCCTGTTAGTCATCACACCCCACCTCCTGGATCCCCTCCACCTCGGCCACCAGCACCTCTGCCACCACCTCCACCATCACCGTTCCCTCCACTTCTGCCACCAGCACCTCTGCCACTATCCCCTCCATCATCATCACCACCATTCCCTCTACTTCTGTCCCCACAACAATCACCATGGCACCCACCTCCAACTCCAGCACCATCATTATCACCTCTAGTGCCACCTCCATTGTCATCACCACCTTCATTACCACTGTCCATCACCACCAGCACCTCCTTTCTACTACCATTATTGCTGTCACCAAAATAGCTCACAGAGGTCAGAGATCTAGGAGAAGCCTGAGTAGAACCACAGGATGTCAGACACTTTGCAATCCCAAATTCACAGATAAGGCCCAGAAAGCAATGACTTCCCAGGGTCATCCTTCTAATCAGCAGCAGAAAGAGGACCATATTTCCTGACTAACAGACTAAATTCTTTTCTCCTCCCTGGAAATGGAGCTAACAGCACTTTTGCCTAACGCCCTGCATCCCTTACCAACCCCCGCCCCATACACACACGTATTTGGGACGTAAAGGGCAAAGGGTGGACCAAAAGTAGAGGATATAATAAAGCAAGAAACATAGCCAGGTATTATGGCAGGCACCTGTAGTCCCAGCTACATAAGAAGCTGAGGCCAGAGAATCACCTGAGTCCCGGAGTTTGAGGTTTTTGTGAGCTGTGATGCCAGGGCACTCTACTGAGGGAGACAAAGTGAGACTCTGCCTCAAAAAATAAAATAAAATAAGAAACTGATCAAAGCTAGGATTGCAAAAAGAGGGAAAATTCCAAATCTCAGGACAATTGGAGCCCTGAGCCCTTCCCAGTTCTCCTAGCTTCACACAATTCCTCTCTGGGAGGAATGCTAAGGGACAGGAGACCTCTGTAACTGTCTGATGGTCTGGTTAACTGGCCAAGACGGCCTTCGTCCCAGATGACTTCGCTCCTTGCTTCCTTCCCCCATCCTTCCCTCCAACTGTACAGTGCGAGGGGTAGGACTGGGTTCGAATCTCAGCTACCTAAGGAAAGCTAAAGGAGATGAACGTCTGTCAAGCACTGAGCACAGCATTGATGTGCTCCCAGGATCGAGGGCTACATGGCTAAAATTAACACAGCACATCTTTTTCACACACATTCTTTTAAGTACTTAGTTTGCACTTGCTTACTTAAGTCTTACAGGAAGTCCCAGAAGATGGCCACTACTTAATTCATTGCTATTATATTAACAAGAAACTTGAGGTATGGATAAGTTATATGACCTGTCAAAACTCATAGCTGGCAAGTAGTAGGGCCAGAAGTGTGACCCAGAGATCCTGACCCTCTGGCCTCCTCGGTTGGGAGCACAGCAGAAGAGCAAAGATCAAATGCTTTGAGTCTTAAAATGCAAATTAAGGTAACTCAATTCAAATGGCCACAAGTTCAGAAATGAATTTTGTCCTGTGGACGCCATGGTGCAGAGCAGAATCTTAGCTATCAAGAAATAAAGATTCCCATCTCATGCTCTATGACAAGGAAAGGTATCATCTTGAAAGGGCCTTTTACATTTAAGGTGAACACAATAAACTTCTGTTACTAAGAGAGAAGCTTGATGGAATTCAAAGAAGCAAGGTAGCTTTGAATAAGAGGCGGGCAGGCTAGACTCCTGCAGAATGTCTGTTTTTGATTGGATTTATCTTATGAGAAGCAAGAACACCTACCCCACCCCCACTTCTATGCATGAGAACAGTTCCAGGGAAGGATATTTTCCTATGAAAATTCATTTAAATTCTGAGCTGAAGACAGTTTTCTGTCATAGGCTGACTCTGCCCTCCCCATATATACAATCTAGAATGCAGTTTCAAAATAAATTATTTAATAGAAAATGAGTTCAGCTCCCCATTATCTGTTCATCTCATGTAAGTCAGCAATAAAATTGTTAGAACAATCTATAGCCAAATGCCAGGACTAGCAGCAACCCCACCCCACCCCAAATCAGCAGATGGGAGAGATATCACAAGAGTTGCAAGCAGGAGCCAGGCTCATGCTGTCTGATTTAGAGCTGAGGGTCTGGGAAAAGTTGAGATGGTATCAGGCTTCTAAGATAGGGCTTAGTATGAAGAATGATCAGTTGGAGATGCCTTCCTGTTAATGATTTGAAAATGAAATTACTATAGCATGATATGATAAGAATCAATCCCCCCTGGTAGGTTCTTCTTTTTAATAAGGGCAACAAGAAGTTGGAGGAAACAGTCTTGCAGATTTGGGAACATTAAATATAATCTCTCCCATCCAAGTGCAGCAGTAAATGTCAGAGATGCACATTATTATACATAATAAGTACACTGCAGTGCAACAATAACATCCTCCTTTAATTTTTAAAGTGGTTCCTCATCTATTATCTCCTTTGCTGATCCTCATTCGGCAGAGCACCTCTGGGCACCGCCCTCAGCTCTCTACTCACTCCTTCTCCCTGGGCATGTCCGCCATCACTCTGGCTCCAAATGCCCTCTCTAGGGACATGCAATTCCCAAATTGCCTCCGTAGATATCCACAGCCAGACTCCTGTTGGGTAGGAGATGGGCAGATGACAGCCTACCCAACATCACGTCTTGGAAAACTTGTGCACACCTATAATGGGGCAGGTTGAAACTGAATTAATGACTAGACAGGCACCAGAGCTGCGCAGTCTGTACTGCTCCCAATAACTTCCTTCACCACACAGCAAAGTTTTGTAGCTGGAAACCTGCAAGTGGTCCCAGGTCCCATTCTACTTCCTCTTCCTCCCTCCCACATCTAATTGATCCCTAAGCCTATCACTTGTACTTCCCAAATCTGTTCCTGTCTACTGTCCCCACTACTGTCACCTTCCTTGGAGCCACCACCATCTCCTGCCCAGACTAGGCAGAAGCCCCCATCACTCTGCTCAAGTCATTCCCCACAAGAGCCAGGACCATCTTCTTAAGTCACAAATCAGCTTATGCCACCACCTTGCTTAAAACTCTCAATGGCTTACTAGTAACTATATAATAAATTCCCCAATCCTCAACAAGTTCTATAAGATCTGACCCCGTTTATTTCTCTGATCTCTCCTAGTACCATACCCTTACTGACATCCAGCTGGTGTCTCTGGAGCCAGCTAATGTCTTCCCCCCTCAGGGCTCTTCCCCAGACAGTCTCTCTTCTCTTCCCCTTGATAATTCTTACGTCCTTTATAGTTCTCTGCTGAAGGATCACTTCCTTCTGGGAAGCTGTCTGAGATCTCCTGGTGGGCCTTCCTATTGTGGTACTTGGCTGAAACTTGTGTCTTTGATATCAGTCTTCTTGGCCCCATGAGCTCAAGGGATTTGGGGCTGGATCTGTCCTGCCCTTTACCTGCAGTGCTTGGAACAGTGTCAGCACATGGTAGGTATACAGTACTTTTTGCATGACCTGCCAATTTGATTCTCTCAACCATGCAGCTGGATAGATATGGTGGGAGGTGTTAACTCTCTATCACTAATAAAAATGATGAGATGTACTACATTGAACCAATATGGTTCAAGATTGCCAAGAAAATGAAGGAAAGAAAGACTAAAATTTGTGATTATCCAGTCAAGAATGTTTACTTTCATATACATTGCTCCTCGTGCCATATCTGTTAGAGATATTAATACAATCCTAAACCCTCTCCCAGAGCTTAGCCCAGAGAGGGAGGCAAATCTGGGACCTTTCCCAGAATGAACTGAAGATTTTCATCCAACCTTTGTCTTTAAGAACCTGTGTCATTATGAGCCACACATTAAAATCACAGAAACTTAGGGCTTTCAGATCTGCAACAACCTCGAGATGACTGATAATGTCTCCTCACAGTAAAATGAGGCATTGTTTTAGACTTCTGAGGCCCTTTCCAGCTATAAAACTCTCCTTGTTTAACTTCCCTGTCCTACAGGATCTGCATATAAAAATTATGGGCTATATGAATCCCATTTCACAGGGATATTGCATGAATTAAATTATACAATACGCTCACACATTTTAGAATTTCCAGGTATACAAACACAAGGGATTATAATCATTCTTTAAGGAATGTTCCCAAAGATGCCTGACCGACTTCACTCTTCCTGCTAGAGTGTGGTCTATGTCACCTCCTGAGAGCCTGTTAGTCCTGCAGAATCCCAGGTCCCACCCCAGACCTGTGAATAGAAGCTACATTTTAACAAGATGCCTGTTGACATATGGCCTACACTAGGCTTCTCAGCATCACATTGAGGCCCTTCATGACCTCTCTGCCGTCCACTTCCTGAGCCTTCCTGTTCCTGCCTGAGTCCACACCCCAGCTTTTCCAACTGGCTCACAGTTCCATGTCTCTGCCCTGGAGGAACACCAAGGAACTTCCACTAGCTCAAGTATCATATTCTCTGGGAAGAGCTCCAGGATTTGTCAATGAAAAGGAACCTCCCAGACTCTGTCCTTGCTTTGAGGGCAGCACAGCCACACATTAGTGATCACTTTCTACACCTGGCCCACTGTGAGCATATGGAAGGCAAGGTCATGTCTCAGCTATCCACTCACGTCTGGTATAACATGGTAGGGTTTCAATTTGGGTTTACTGAAAGTATGAAAAAAAAAATGGAATCTCATTAAAATATGTGCCTAAATCCCATCCTGACTTTGAACTAAACTAGACCCTACTTCACTGATATATATCTCACTTTATAGCTTAAAATAGTGGTACTTAGAAATATTATTCTGAACTTATAGAAGAAAAATCAGTTATCACTTTTCCTGACTCTACCCTAAAAGATATGCATAGAATAGAGTGGTTCAAAGTTGCTCCGTCTAGGTGGAGACAGAGCAGGAGGCTGAAGGGGCAGCCCAGGGACTCCAGGGAAGGCCTCTTCCTGGCCTGGTATGAGTGAGGAGCAAGCTTCCCCCTCTCTCCCACCAGGGCCCCGCCTGCTGCCACGCTGCAGGTCTGTGAGGCTCAGCATGACCACCAGCCTGTGGCCAGGCTGATCTGAGGCTGGGGAAGGATGCAGGAGATGAGGCAAGCAGGCCCTTCAAACAGACCTGGAAAGGCAGACTGGAGTGCCAAGGGTCCAGCAGCCTCAGGCAGTCAGGCTCCAGAAACTCTGGAAGTCTGCTGGCAATGTTTCCCAGAGCAAGAATCTCCTTGAGGGTGACTCTGGCCAGAGCTTAGCCCAGATGTGTGTATTGGAGGGTAGAGAGAATCCTTCCCCCGAAATGCATGTGCATGGGAAGGAGGAAACAGCACCAGGAGAGGTGGAGGCTGGGGACCAGCGGGGCCTGGTGCACCAGCTGTGAGGCCAGCATGACCGCAGGATGTGCTTAGCAAGTGCAGAGCAGGCGCAGCCTGGTCTCTCCACCCCCACCTCCCCACTGGATCACAGATTTTCCCATCCCCACCATGCTCTAAATGAGGGAAAAGAGGTCGAGAGTAGGCGTGAGACTTGATCAGCGTTGTTCAGCTGGGCAGCTGCTAGGAAAGGAGACATCAGCATATCTTTCTCTCCCCCCAGGCAGGGCTCCTTCTTTCAACTTTAATGTTTACAACTCACGGAGCTTACCTAGACGTCAGTTTTCCTGCCTGCCTTAAATCAATCAAGGGAGACATCCTCTGTTAAGAGCACCCTAATGTTCCTTTGGGGAACCACTGTCCCTAACTCAGTCTCTGAAGTTCATGTGAGAGATGGTCCCAAATCTCCACCCCCAAAGGCAAGTGGATAGTGAATGAATAGACAGAGTCAAAGAGTCACAGTAGCTGGTTCCAAACACAAACATGGGACCCAAATCAGGGTAATCAGAGCCAGACTCAGGGCATGTGCTGAAACCCTAGGAAAGAAATTCTCGGCTGGAGTTGCCAAACCAGGAGAATATAAGCCTGTTACCCTGTGGCCGTGACTCTCCCAACACAGGAGAACTTGTCCTAAAAGGCCTTCCTTTCTATTGCAAAGGAAAGCAAAGAGAAGTTACAGCAAGGAAGCAAGAAAGGATGACTGCTCGTGTTCTTTGAGCCTGAATCCTCCCAATCCTGAAATAAGGCCTCGCCGTATTTTTCCATGACACGAGCTAGTACATTTTGTTCTCTTCTTTTCCTTTTTTTGTGCTCAAGCCAATTCGAATGTGGTTTTCTCTTACTTCTGGCCACAAGAGGTCCAATTATATACATGTCTTTAATTTAGTGACCTGCAGAGATTCTTCAGCCTCCGATGGTAACATCACTCAGTCTCTTAAGTATAATCTGAACCCTTCCACCTGTAAATAGACATTTTCTGTTGCCCATTTGAAGAGAGAGAGACAAGGGTGGCTATTCTGCAACACTCCTACCACTGGGACTTCATTTATTTAAAGGCTGATTTCTCTCCTTTCTCTTTTTTAACTAAAGAACCCAATCCTTTCCTTTCATAGGAAATCTATACTTATTTACTTGTTTCCTATTGTAAAAAAACAGCTACCATTTCTCTTCCTTCATGCAAGTTACTTCTGGATGTAGAATTTAGAGTTGGAAGGGATGTCTTAGACAGTCTAGTGGAGCCTTGTCACCTGAGCCTGAAAAGGCAGAGGGTGAGCACTGAGCCTCCACCATCAGCCGCTGAGGCCTCTGACTTTGGGCCAGCACCTTCCCTCCACCTGATATTTCAACAGATATCAGTGCCTCACAATGACCTTGCACATGGTCAAAGGTATTTATGGGTTGATTTAAACACTGAATATTTATCAAAATGCCTTTGGAAAAAGCACAGTAGACTGGGAGTCTAGTCCTAGCTCTGTACTAACTAGCTGGGGGACCTTGGGGATGTCATTTAACCATTTCAGGCTTATTTTTTCATTAATAAAATTATGAGAATGGACTAAGAGGATCATAAAATGTCAGAAGCTTAATGAATTTAAGTTAGATCATGGGTGGATAGAAAACCAAATGCTGAATCAGCATCACGTGGGAATAAAAATTCATCTCAGTGTTGGATTTTAAAGGTGAACATCTTTGGAAATATTCAGAAAAAGAAAGAGGTTGAGAATCCTACAAGCTGTTACTGAAAACATGGCTATTTTTTCCTATTAGTTTTTATATGAGTCCTTGGTGCCTTCAAATTAGCCTCTTTAAATCTTCTTAAAACTGGAACCCACGGTGTGTTGAACATTTGGGTCTGCCCTGGTCTACAACACTCATCCCAGCTTATCTATCACTCTCTCCTCTCCTTTCACTCTGAAAAATTGTCCCAGAATAAGCAAAAGATTCATAGAGAATATAGAAAATATTCCTACAAAATAAGAAAAAAGGCACACAATCCAGTAGGGGAGAAGGGCAGAAGACTTAACTAGGCCCTTTACAAAGGAGGCCATCCACACGGCCAATCAAAGGCAAGGATGTCCCATACAAGTCATCGAAGGAACACAATTAAAACCACAGTGAGATATCACTACAGAGAGGGAGATAAAACCATGTGTAGTTAAGGATATGGAGCAACTGGAACCCTTATGCACTGCTGGTGGGAGTGTGTAAACTGGTACAATTTCTTTGGAAAATTATTTGGCAGACTCCACTAAAGCTGCACACGTGCATAACCTATGACCCCACAACTTCACCCCTAAGCATACACCAACACAAATGGGTAAATGTGTCCATGTAAGAGGAGGGAACACTTCTACACTGCTGGTGGGACTGCAAACTAATACAGCCTTTTTGGAAAGAAGTTTGGAGAATTATCAAGGAACTAAAAATAGATCTACCATTCAATCTTGCAATTCCTCTACTAGGTATCTATCTAGATGATCAAAAATCATTTTAAAACAAAGACACTTACACCAGAATGTTTATTGCAGCCCAATTCATAATTGTCAAGTCATGGAAGCAGCCCAAATGCCCATCAACTCATGAATGGATTAACAAATCATGGTATATGTATACCATGGAATACTATGCAGCCATAAAAAGGATGGAGACTTTACATCTTTTATGTTTATCTGAATGGAACTGAAACATATTCTTTTTAGTAAAGCATCTCAAGAATGGGGGGGAAAGTATCCAATGTACTCAATACTATTATGAAACCAATATATAATCACCTACACATTCATATGATTGATAAAACACAACTATAGTCCAGAAAGGAGAAAAGAGGAGGGAGAGGGGAAGAGGGAGGGGGGAGGAGGGAGGGCATTTTATGGGACCTCACCTATTGTGCACAATGCAATGGTACATTTCAAATCTATTCAGAATAGAGTATAAATGTCTGACCACAACAAATAAGTAAGATGATAGTTATGTTAATCAGTTTGTTGTAAGCATTCTACATTGTATATCAAATTAGCACACTGTAACCCATAAATGTACACAATTATGATTTAATAAAAAATAAATCCACATAAAGATGTGCACAAGAGTATTAAAGCTGGGTGAATTGATGCACAACTGTAGTAGTCCCAGCTGCTTAGGAGGCTGAGGTAGGAGGATAGCTTAAGCCAGTGGTTCTCAACCTTCCTAATGCCATGGCCCTTTATTACAGTTCCTATGGGTCATGACCCACAGGTTGAGAGTCGCTGGCTTAAGCAGTGGAGTTTGAGTTCAACCTGGACAACATAGCAAGACCCCATCCAAAAAAGATTTTTTAAAAAAAAAGAGTGTTGTGCCCGCCACAACACCCAGCTATTTGTTGTTGTTGTTGTTTCCATTGTTATTTGGCAGGCCCGGGCTGGGTTTGAACCCACTGGCCCTGGTGTATGTGACCAGCACCCTACCTGCTGAGCTACGGGTGCTAAGCCAGTATGATTACTATCTTTATCATGTAGATGAAGAAACTGAGACCTAGGGAAGTAATTCACACATAATTACACAAAGAGTAAATGGCAGAGCCAGAGTTTAAACCCCAACAGTCTAGTTTACACTTGTACTTTACTAAACTCTTTTGCCTTTCAATATTGATAATAGCTAACATTTATTAAGTACTCACTATGTGTCATGCTTTCTTGCTCTTGACATGAACTCATTGGGCTCTGCAATAATTCTTTGAGGTAGATACTTTTAGTCCTTACAACCACCTGCTTACTGGCATGAAGATCATGACTATCCTGGGTGGGGCCCATACGCTGTCCCAGTCATCAATCCTAATGTCTCCCACACCCAGAAGTTGCTCAAAGAATGTCTGCTGAATGAATGAATGAATGACATGGTATCTTTCTCTTGGCTCAGGATTCAAACTTTAAGAGTACACAGTACTGGCTGGGCGCCTATAGCTCAACCGGCTAAGGCGCTAGCCACGTACACCTAAGGTGGCGGGTTCAAATCCCCAGCCCTGACCTGCCAAAACAACGACGGCTGCAACCAAAAAATAGTCGGGCGTTGTGGCGGGCGCCTGTGGTCCCAGCTACTTGGGAGGCGGAGGCAGGAGACTCGCTTGAGCCCAGGAGTTGGAGGTTGCTGTGAGCTGTAATGCCACGGCACTCTACCCAGGGGGACAGCTTGAGGCTCTGTCTCAAAAAAAAAAAAAAAAAAAAAAGAGTACACAGTACCTGGGAATAGTTAATAGGAGAGATTTATGATAACAGGTTATAAACATATTGTAGCGAGTACACACCAATGAGAACTGATAATACAAAGGCTGATTTAATATGTCTACCATATTCACTACATTTCTTTCTTTCTTTTTTGGGGGGAGACAGAGTCTCACTTTGTCACCCTTAGTTGAGTGCCATTGTGTCACAGCTCACAAAACCAGAGTGCTAGGATTACAGATGTGAGCCACCATGCCCAGCCTATTCACTACATTTCAAATGTGCAATAAACAAATCCATCTATTTATCAGAGACTATATTATATATCAGATGATGTGCTAACTAATTCCTATAATGACAAAATCAGGGCAAATCAGCTCCTTTCAGGACTGCTCTCATAAGTCCAATCTCCCTCTAAATGCAACACAGTCAACAAAACTGACGCATCAACTTCTAAACCATCTACACCTTTTATCTAGGTATTCTTTCACTTGACAGAAAATATTAGACACAATATAGAATAGTTTAAAGTGCAATTTAAATCTCACAATAAGGCTGACTACACTGTTAAATCATGATTTTGCAGAACCTTTGGTTTTGGACAGTTCATTTCTTTTTTTTGGATTTGGGATAGATTACATAGGAGTATGGAGTATGCTGTAAATAAAAATACAAGCTAGTGCTTTGTCTTAGTAGTTTTAAGAAATTAAAAAAAATAAAGAGTGTTTAGAACAATCTGTCTTCAATAGTCCCAAACTAGGAACTACCCAAAATCTTATCAAAGGTAAAATTCATGGATTAGTGGAGGAATATTCACACAGTGAAATACTACACAAGAGGATCAGCAGGTGACAACTCGGCCCAGCAACCCGGGTGAATCTCACAAACATGATGTTAGGTGAAAAAGGCAGGTGCACAAGATTATGTTTTACAAGACTCTGTATATGTAAAGCACAAAAACAAGAGAAGCTAATGCATGAACAAGGGGACGCAGTGGTGGTTTGGGGGAACTGGTAGCACCCTGCCTCCATCTGGCTCTGTGAGTGTGCTCAAGCTATAAGCATATCATATGTGTACTTTTCACATGTATGTTGCGTTCTTCAGTAAAAACCTCAAACATATTTTTTAAACATATTCCAGCATGGACAATAATGCCATAGTTACCATTATGAAATAAATTGTGTCACCCTCAGATTCGTATGTTGAAGCCCTAACCCCCTATACTCAGAATGCAACTGCATTTGAATACAGGGCTTTTAAAGAGTTGACTAGGGCAAAATGCGGTCATTATGGTGGGGTGGGGCCCCTAATCTGGCTGATGTCTTTATAAAAGGAGATGATTTGGACACAGACACGCATACAGACAAGGACAAATACACAGAAATAAAGGGAGCAGACGGCCTTCTGCAAGCCACAGAGAGAGGCCTCAGAAGGCACCAACCCTGCCGACATGCTGATCTGACACTTTCACCTCTGTAGTATTCTGTTATGGCAGCATCTAGCAAACTAATCATCACCCAGGTTATTCTTGGCTTCCTATCAGGCAGATTATTGAGATATAAATTAAACCATTTCCTGGGAGGCAGAAGAGTCTGGGGCTGCCAATGGAGATGGTGGAATGAGGGGGTGGGGTGCTCCTCAGATGCCAGGATGTTTCTGGCTTTCCCATCATTCCAGAACCTTCCTTGGCTGAAGGAAAAAGTAATGAACCCAATTCCCAAGGCAATTTGCTGACTCCTCCATCTCAAAGCAGCCACAACCGTCAAAGCTCTAGGAGTTTTATCTGAATGGTCACAGACATTTCTAGAGCTAGAAGAGCCGACAGGAATCATCTCACCCAGGCTTCTCATTTTGTAAGTGAGGAAAGAAACATCCACAAGTAAGGAAACTGGCGCAAAGATGCACAGCTAGTTCGTGGCATGGCCAGGGCTAAGCCAGGCCTCTGGCAGCTGGTTTGCAGACCAGGGCTCAGCTCTGTGTACCAAAGTGATTCTGCCTTCCACCTTTTGGAGGGCAGGACAGGGAGGCAGTGAAGAGGGAATGGTGTAACCCCCATTATAGGTTTTCGCTTTGTCCCTTGACTTTCTTTTTTATCTTTTTGAGACAAGGTCTTGCTCTGTTACCCTGGCTATATGCAGTTGTGTCGTGATAGCTCACACCAACCTCAAACTCCTGTGGTCAAGCGATCCTCTTGTCTCAGTCTCCCAAAGAACTGGTATTACAAGCGCTGTCCCTGGACTTTTGAGGAGGCACCTCACTCCCCTTTCTTCTACTATCCTTCCTTTACTCTGGTTCCCTGCTCCTCTCCTTCCCTGCTCCTCTCCTTCCTTTCAGTCCTCCCTGCCCCACCACCATCTTCCTTCAAGGTGCCACGAGCCTGGAGTCCAGGGAGCTGGGGTCATCCCACCAGTGGGGCTTCAGGCAAATCACTGAAACTGTGTGCTGAGGTTTCCTCCTCCACCCACCCGGCTCCTGCTGCCTCTCTGGTGGCTGGAAAACCTCTCAAAGATCTCTCCCCAACCCAGGACACCCCCCAGCAGGGGTTTCATGGAGGCAGGAGAGCGAACAGAGTTACGTGGAGAGTGGAGAGCTGGCTGCATATCCTTGCCATCACCTTCTGGGTCTAGAGGGGATCTCTCTGATACCCCAAACTCCCAGCACCCTGTGGAAGCAGCTGGAAAGAGACAAGAAGCCTTTGTACTTAGGACAAGGGAACCAAAAGGCTGCAATGTACTGTCTGGTGGGAGGCCCAGCTTGGGGTTTTACAGATTCACTTTTCATGGCAACTTTAGAAGGTGGGCATCACTGAATCCCCTTAAAAGATGGAAAACTGAGTCTTGTCCAAAGACACCAGAATCTGAGCCTGGATCCCTCTGCCTCCACCATACTCGCCCCTTCTGTGGCACCCCAACTGCCCCTGCTTGTACCTCAATAATGGCAAGTGGACAAGCATTAGAATAGAGGTGGCATTTGCCCAGACCTACAGGTGATAAGGACCTCTCGGGCACAGACTGCCTCACAAAGAGCTGGCAGCTCTGATGGCAGGACAGCCTCGAATCAAATGATGAATCAATTGGAAAACAAACTAAACAGTACTTATCAACGTCAGAATGCGTGGCTGATACCCTCTGTGTGGTCTGTCTGACTTTGGGTGCTCTAGACCCTGGGCTCAGTGAGCAGTAAGCTCTAAGTCATCGTCATCTGTAGCCATGCTGGCGACACTTTTGTTTCTCTGTTAACCTGCTCTTTGAGAGACACTTTGGTAATGAGCTGAGGTAATTCGCCAGTGCTCAGGGACCAGCTTTCAGCATAGCCAACTCCGGACATGAGGCAGGAACTTAGAAATCTTCCAGGTCCAGCTGGGAGAGGGGCTCTGGGGACCAACAGTGGAGGCTGGGCAGGCAGCTGCATGCCTGAGCAGAGGACACAAAGCGTGAGCCTGTCCAGATTCCTCTAGAGCAGCGGTTCTCAACCTGTGGGTCATGACCCCTTTGTAACAATGAAAATACATCTCAGCATTAGGAAGGTTAAGAACCACTGCTCTAGAGAGTGGACATATTAAAATGTGACAGTCGTGGTTTGATGACTTAAATAGGACCCACTGATGAAGGAGAGAGAAAGGTAAGCAGAAGGGTCTGGGGGAACTTGGTCCCAGGAGCCACTGGCAGGGGTTAGAGGGGTGGGGTGAGACAACTTTCTGCAGGAACCGTCTAATGCAGTAACTCATCCCATGCAGGGGGGATTCTGAGGATTCTGAGCTCTGAGCCCAAAGATGAGGTCAGGGAGGGTGTTTGGGGGCTTATTTGCAGGGAGCCTGGGGACAGGGTGGCCTCTGAGATTCACAGTCCCTGGAAATGAAGACGGTGGTGGGGGAAGGGGAGGAGATGGTTGAGGGGGTAGCAATGCTGATGACACTTTTATTTCTCTGTTAACCTGCTCTTTGAGAGACACTTGCCTCCAGCACGCCCCTTGCATGACTGTGTCACAGGCCAAAATGTATTGAGAAATCCTGGCACAGAGCATGAGGAGCCCTCCTGGGGCCACCTCTCATTTAATTCTCTGAAGCCCTTCACTGGTACCTTGAGACAAACTGTGTAGAGAGCTGGGACTTCCTGACTTAAGAGGGGACTGTCTTGATATTTATCATCTTTAATGCAAATAAAAATCTCCTGGGAGCTTGTCACAAACACAGGAAGCTGGAAGCTGTCAACTTTCCAAGAAGGTGCAGCCGGCTGACTGATGCAAGTGGACTCAGGCTGCACCAGCAAGGAGGGCTCAGCTGGGGAGCTGAGCATGGCGACACCCAGGGGGTTGGCAGATTGGCTCCTGGAAGGCAGAGACTTGTACCCAGTCAAGGTGAAGGGCCGGTGGTCAGGCCTCATCTAGGGGGCTTGGGGAGGGTTGGGGGTTGTCCTGAAGCTGTGTGTGTGCGAGAGAGAGAGAGAGAAAAAGAGTGTCTGTGAGTGTTGGAGGGCAGGGAGGTGGCTTTTGGACAAACACCCTGTGTGCCCTAAGGACTGAGGAGCATATATAAGGAGGCTCCGCATAGCACCATATCCCCTACTGCCCAGCCAGTGCAGAGAAGGCAAGCAATCTGCCCCAACCGGACAGACACCTTGCTTTCCTCCAGGAAGGTCACATCACCAGACATGTTAGAGAGGACAGAGACATCCTAATTGATAGCCTCTTATGTAACTCCCACTCCAAGGAGAAGCCTGGGGCTCTCTATCCCACAGAAATGAAACACACTGGGCAGACTGGTTTGAACCTGGGCTCCCTCTGTCTGACTTCTCGGTCATTCTGTGCCTGTCTGTAAGTTGGAGCTAACATTGCCTGCAATAAGGTAGCTGAGCAGAGGCTGCCAGGCTGCTATTGGGGTGCTCTCGGAGAGCCCACTGGTTAGCTTTGCACGTTTCTGCCCCAAACCAATGAGACAGACAAGGGGATTACCCTGCCACCCCACCACCCTGGCATCCATGTCCTGGTCCATGAGACAGACTCACCCTTGCCATTCTCCTCAGTTCCTTGGGTACTTTCTCAGAGGTGGAGCAATCCCCTGGCATTAAGTGAAGCTGGCAGTTAAAGGTGTGGTGAGAAGGACGCTGAAGATAGAGGACAGAGTTCCCAGCCCAGTCCCCCATGTCCGCCACACCCAAGCCTGGGGTTCCTGGGGTTCCTTGGTGCCCACATAAGAGAGGACTGTGTGCTTATCACTTCTTTACCCTGTCCCTCTTTAGTCATCACAGAGGCTGTGTTCTTAGTCTACTGTCACTTTTATGATCGAGAAAGCCCTAATTTCCTGCAATAATCCTAAGTGACAATTCAACACTAATGTACTTTAACGTTTTGTAATGCTTCTGAAGCAACATCTCGAAATTATAATATTGCCCTTGAAATTACTAGTGTGAGCGAAAAAGGGAATGAACAACTTGAAAAAGAAATGAAAATCCAGCAAACTGATTTCAGGCTGACATGATGAAGTTCAATGGGTTTCAGCGATGTGGATGGAGAGTGCCAGGGTGGCCTCTGTCAGGTGGCCAGATGGCCTGGTGGGTGAAAAAACATTTAACTCAAGTAACATCTTTTTCTACCTTGCCTGTTAATCAAAGAGGAGCAGCCAGAACTGCCTCCTCTGGAATTTCCCAGGGGATGTTAGGGGGAACACTCCCTCTAGACCAAGAAGAATTTCAGGGGAGGCCACAGTAAGGGGAGTAGGGGAGGTCAGGGCAGATTGACACGTGGCACCGCAGAGAGCTGCTTCTACCTGCAGAGGCAGGTACCATTACCTCCATCCACCTCAGTCAATGCTTACTGTGGCATTTTCCCATTTATTCCCTGAATCACTTCCAAGCATCAAATGAGGACACTGACACTAAGGCTCAAGGGACTTATACAAAGTAAGCTGAGTGGCCTGTCTTCAAACTTGGATCTGTCTGAATTCAAAACTTATGCCCTTAATCCAAATTTTCAAAACCCATTAAAATATAAAAAAGCTCTTGTAAAAAAAAATACTATTAGTATAGTAACCCATAGAACAAACACAAAGATAATCTGGGGAAAACATTCTCTATCCACATGACAAACAAATATCTAATATAAGAAGAGCTCTTTAAGATCAGTAAAACTAATTGTCCAAAAGAAAAATAGGCAAAGTACGAGAATAGGCAGGACTAATGGTAATGAACATGTGAAAAAAAAAAATTAACCTTACAAATATATGGAACAAATGTAAATCAAGGCAGCCGTTTAATACCATCTTTCACTTCTCACAGTGCCAACGTTTCTAAAAGTGCAATGATATTAATGAGGTTCAGGTGGGTCAGTGGGGGAGCAGCATTCCCCATTCACTTTTTGAAGAGGAAGCCTGCTCAGCTTTCTTGGAAGCAACTTTGTAATAACCCGCCAAATCCAAAGATCCGTATTATTTGCCCCAGAACTCTATAGGACTCCAAGCTATAAAAATAGCTACTTAAATGTATAAATATTTTAGTAGAAGGAAGTTAACTGCCAGGAAAAAATTAGTACAACCCAAGTGTCCATCGACAGAAGACATTTAACGATTTTGGTACAAAATGAGACAATGCCATGTGCACCAAAATGGACCCAAGGCTATGTTGTATTGTTAAGCAGAAAAAAGGAACCCAGGAAATGTATGTATTTTTTTTTTTGTTTTTGAGACAGAGTCTCATTTTATCGCCCTCAGTAGAGTGCCATGCTCATAGCAACCTCCAACTCCTGGGCTTAGGTGATTCTCTTACCTCAGGCTCCCGAGTGGCTGGGACTATAGGCGCCCACCACAACACCTGGGTATTTTTTGTTGCAGTTTGGCTGGGGCCAGGTTCGAACCTACCACCCTCGGTATATGGGGCTGGCGCCCTACTCACTGAGCTACCTGAAATGTATGTATTGTTTGACTATGTAATTGGAATAATCAAAGAAATGTGTCTATAGATAGGTTTGTGTCTGTGCATAAGATAGTGGGCCTAAGGAGGGACAGAGTAAAAAAATGTTAAGCACACAGCCCCCTCTTATGATGTGTTTATGGATAGGTTTGTGTTTTTGTTTGTACAGAGGAATTTCTGGAAGAAGGGACATCAAACTCAACAATCGAGACCACTTGGAAATGGACTTGGGAGGGAGCAAGTGAATTTTGATTTCCATTGTATATACTTCTCTGTGTTTTGATGCTTTCCAAACAGTTTATTGAGCAAACAGAACATTCTCTGGGAAGACGGCAGGAGGAAGCCTAGATTTCTTCATGGCATCATTGGGACACTGCGGAGAGTGGAGACAAGCCCAGCCTTAGCCTTGAAGGAGCTCATGCTGGATTGGGAGCTGATCTGTGCATCAGGAGATCCTGAAAAGCTGGGTGAAGGAAGGCCCATGGTAGACCAAAGGAGAAGCATTTCATTCCGCAGAAGTGGAGGTGGATGGTGATGGGCTAAAGAACGTTTCTTAAAGAGGCGATGCTCCCAATAGGCCTTGAAGAGGAAGCAGGACTTTGCTAGTGGGAAAGAAGGAGGAGAATGTCCAGGAGGATGTGAGCAAGGCAGTGAAAAAAATATTAATGTAGATCAGCATTTCACTGAACAAGGTAAAGGGGCTGCTTGGTTCTCTGGCCCAGGTGCTGGCTGCAGATATCAGAACATGACCAGCCCAGCTACAGACAGCACCAGTGTGGAGTAGTGCTGCCACCAGACAGAAGGGAGGAGCAAACAGATGGTCTGGGCAGAAAGAAGGCCACCCCTTCCAAAAGAGTCCACATACAACCCAGAACCATCTTCCTGGGTTAATCAGTGTCCACTTTTAACCCTAGCTGTTTACAGGTGAAATCAGAGAATAGGGCTTCTCTGAATTTCCCTTCAAATTACCTCCAGAATCTTCTCTTTACACTCTTTTCCAGGGTCCTTGCATACTCAGAATTCCTCTGGGCCCTAGAGTATTCACAATGCCTCTGGCTCCTTGCCTTCCCCCACCCTTAAATCCTTATCACTGAAAAACTCAGTGGCTTTACCTGGCATGGTGACAGATGCCCTATCAGGGATAAGGACAGCTCAATGAGTATAGAATATGGGGTAGTCAGCAGACCAAGGTCAAAATCTGGCTCAGCTACATGTTGGTTATGTGAAGGACCTCTCCTAGCCCCAGTTTTCTTATCTGTAAAACTGAGATCACTACCAATCTCATAGGGTTGTTGGGATGCCAAATAAGAAACAAGGGTGGTTTCAGCTCAGAACTGGCATATACCAAACACTCAGTAAAGGGCAGCTCTAATATGGGAGAGGTGTCATGGACTGCCAAAACATTTCAGGGCTCATAGGGAATGTTTTCAGGAGGGAGAGGGGTTTTCTGACTTCCTGTGAACCTCACCTAGGGTATCATTACCTAATGTGATACCCGCTGAAAACATCTGAGTCAAAACCAGGGCTGGCACAGGGTGAGACAAGCCAGGTGTCTAGCATACAAATTTTAGGGAGACCCTTGTTCCAGGGCTGTGAGGGTGAGGGCCTCCTTACATTTTGCATTCCAGGTGTCTAGCTTGCCTTACTATTATATTCTTGGCCCAGATCAAAACAATGGCTTAGAAGTGAACCTCTAAGAAGCAAGATTTCAATTAGAGACACTGCTTCAGGGAGAAACAAGCAAATAATCCCCCTGGCTGGAGAAATGTATTTATTTGCAGGTAGGAGAAGAGGGAGGTGAGTGCTGCTACAATTAGTGTCTTAGCAGCCCTGGAGCAAGTGCTGGCATTTAAGAGGCCCTGATCTTACCTGCTAATTGTCCCTGCTGGCTTCCCTGTGATTCTCAAGTCAGCTGGCATTAACACAACCCAGGCCTGCTCTCCAAAAAGCACAGGCTCTGTGGGGAGCTGCCCTGCTGCATGGCCCATCTCTGTGGTGCAAAACTGAGTTTTTAGAGGGGAAGGCACTGTGCAATGAGGCCCGAGAGAAAGGCATACAAGCTGAAGACAACGCCAAAGCAGGGGTGGGTCTCCAGGTGAGGCTGAGGGAAGGAGTCACCTCCCTGTTGAAGATGAAGGATTCTACGGAAGTGCCCTGCAGAGCTTCATTCCGTTTTCAGTGTGAGCAAGGCCGGTCTCTGGCTTGTGAGTTCATGGCTGGGTTATCACAGCTCCCAAAGACAGATCATGAAAAATAGGTCTTTCTCAATCCCTCAAGGGGGTCTGCTGATGCGATTAAATCATGGTGTCTGAAAAGTTAAAAATGCACCTCGTGACTTTGTAAATAGCAAAGAAAGCAAAACATGTGGGGTGGGAGTGAGAGAGGCAGCAAATGAGAAAAGCCAGGAAGGGAAGAGATGCCTGTGTCCAGGGAGGGCTGCTCAAATGAAAGTAGACTTTAATTCTGGGAAGAAAAATACAAGGAAGGTTACGAAAACAAAAGATGATGTGGTCTTGATTCTTGGAGTAAGAAAACTATCTAGCCTGAGTTTCTTGGCGCTCTTAGAGCTTAAGATGATGACTTCGGAAAGCTAATCAGGACACTACAATTCTGGATGGCTGGAGAAAGATGCTAGAAGAACTGGCAACAAGAGAAGCTTCTGGGCAAAGGAAAATTCAAACTGAACTAAGGCATTAATTTAGGCCTTAGGCTTATGTAAGTAATTGTGCAGTGGCAGTGTGTGTGTGCTTAAGTTGCTACCCAAATCATTCTTATAGCAAAGTCCACTCATCCACCAAGTAATTCATTTATTCATCCACACATTTACTCTGTCAGACCTTTAAGTGACTATTAAGAGGAAGACACTATGTTACACACTGGGGATATGAGCATGAAGGGTAAGATGTTTGCCCTTGAGGACATCATGACCCCGTGGAAAAGACAGATGCTAAATGATTTCAGTAGACCCTGATATTAATGAGGGCCATGATTCCATAACTAGCTGAGGAAGAGGAGGATGAAGAAAAGTACAGGACAAGGAGAGCAGGACAGTCTTAAGTCTTTTTCAAGTGCCTGTAAAATGCCCTGCCCCGTGCTCAGTGATGGTGATATAGTAATGAACATTACAGAGTCTCTGCCCCCAAAAGGCTTACAGTTCAGCAGAGGAGACAAACTTATAAACAGTTTCAGATTAATGCCCTATGGGCTGTGCTTACTCACCTTGGCTGACAGACAGTTCCCACTCTCTACCCTCAGTCTCAGTGGGGTCAAAGAAATCTTCCTGTAGAAGGAGGAGTTTAAGCTGAGACCTGGAGGATGCCTAGGTTTTGCCGGAATAAAATGGAGATAGTAATGGTTTTCCGGGCAGACAGGGCAGCACATGAAAAATCTTGCCTACTATGGGAGTTTATTTCTTTAAGTGTTCTGAAAATGTTTGTTATCCTTGCACAAGCACCTGTCTATCTGGAATATGACAAAGCTAGAGCACAGAGCCACTGAAATAACACAAGAAAAAGAAAAACTAAGCAAAGTGTTACTCACAGGTTACATGATTGTATACATAAAACCTAAAAGAATCTATGGAGAAACTATTAAATTAATAAGTAAATTTAGCAAAGTCTCTGGATACAAAGTCAGTTTTTAAATAGTAAACTTACAATAGCATTGAAAGAAACTGGATATCTAGGAATAGATCTAAAAAAAAATCAGCAAGAGATCTACACTGAAAACGCTAAAACACTAATAAGAAAAACTTTTTAAATCCTCAAATGAAAAGCAGTACCAATGGTTAGGAAACTTGATGTTATGAAGATTTAAATTCTTCCCAAATTAATTTTTAGATCCACGAAAATCCCAGAAGATATTCTGTGGAAATTTATAAGCTGATTCTAAAATTTATGTAGAAGTACAAATTGCCAAGAATACCTGAAATGATCATGAAGATGAGGAACAAAGATAAAGACTTATACTACCAGGAGTCATGATATACTGCACAGTAATAATAATTAAGATTATGTGATATTAGCAATAGAACAGACAAACCGACCAATGAAACAAAGGATCTAGAAATATATCTACACATATAAAGTTACCTGATTTATGACAAAGTGATACTTCAAAGCAATAAAGAATTGACTTTTCAATATGTGATCCTTGATCAATTTCATCTCCAAATGGCAGAAATAAGTTTGTTCCTAACCTGACATACACAAAAGTTCCAGAAGGAATGCAGACTTAATTATGAAAGATAGCCTTTAGAACAGTGGTTCTCAACCTTCCTAATGACGTGACCCTTTAATACAGTTCCTCATGTTGTGGTGACCGCCAACCATAAAATTATTTTTGCTGCTACTTCATAACGGTAATTTTGCTACTGTTACAAATCATAATTTAAATATCTGATATGCAAGATGTATTTAGGCAACCCCTGTGAAAAGGTCATTCGACCCCCAAATGGGCCATGACCTACAGGTTGAGAACCACTGCTTTAGAAGAACATATAGAAAAGCATCATCACGCTTGAGAGTAAGCTCCTGTGAGACTGATTCAAATAGGACCCGATTAGAAATAGAAGTAATTATATGAAAAATGAACTCATGTGTTTATCACAGCATAATTCACAATTGCAAAGATCAACCTAAGTGCCCATAAATTCATGAGTACATAAAGAAAATGTGATACATACATACAATACACTGTGGAATACTACTCAGCCATAAAAAAGAATGAAATTATGTTTTGGCAGCAACCTGAATGGAACTGGAGAATATTATCCTAAGTAAAATAACTCAGGCATGGGGAAAAAATGCTGCATGTCCTCACTTATAAGTGGAGCTAAGCAATGGGTATGCATGGTCGTAAAGAGTGGTATGATAGACTTCAGAGACTCAGAAGAGGAGGGCGTATGCAGGGCATGGGGCATCAAAAACTATCTATTGAGGACAATATACAGGGTGTTCCAAAAGTCACCATACATAGGGGAAATGGGAGCAAATGTACCTTTATATTTACAAAATATTCAATATGAAATTTTACAGAGGTGACCCGCATGTAGAGAATACTTTGTAAATATTTTGTAAAATGCTGTATTGAAGATTTTGTAAACTTCAATTTACAATTTTTGCAATTTCCCCTTTTCCCTGTGTACAGCGACTTTTGGGTGATAGGTGCACTAAAAGTCCTGACTTCACCACTATGCAATTCATCCACATGCCAAAAACCACTTGTATCCCCTAAATCTATTGAAATAAAAATTAATTAATTAGGTAATACAAAACAAAAATAAAATAGAATCTGCAATTAAAACGTACCTCTCATGTCACAAAAGAACAAATGAATCAAAACTGAAGGATTGGGGGTGAGGATTATTCAAAGGGGCAGAAACCAGGCAGGGAAGAGATACATGGGCCCAGAAAAGCTTCTGAGATGCAGAGAACTCTTCAGCTCTACAAAGGAAGGAAGGGAAGGCTGAGCAAGGTGAAAAGATGTTTGGATCTTGCTTCTTGGAGTGAAAAATTATCTGGCCTTAGCTATTAGAACTTAATATGGTGATTTAGGAAAGTCATTTCAGGACACTGCAATGCTGGATGGATGCAGAGAGTCACAAAACAAGCATAACGAGCTTCTGCGCAAAGAAAAATGCACACTGAACTCACGCATTGGCTTGCCTTCAGGTTTACAATACTGCAATGTAAGTATGCAGTGGAGATGAGAAGCTCCTTTTAGGTCATAGGGGCATTCTATGGATTCAGCACGATAAAGGCTAATGCCTCAGACTAACACTTCACTAACTGCCCTTGAGGAAGGGAACTATAAGATTCTTACTGTATGTGATGCTCACTGAAGGAAATTACTGTAGAACAAAAGCAAAGTCAATTTCAATAATTTACATTGTATAATTTGGCCCAGATGCTGAGGGGATGGGGATCTGCGTGTACTCAGGTTAGAGTGGCATTATCAGATAGTTTCTTGAAGGAGAGATGTTTTGAGCCATGTGTGGAGGAAGGTCCTCTTTTGCCCATCAGTATACAAGCATTGTTCAGAAGATTCCTAAAAGAAAATTGGTCACAACAACCACAAGAGATGGATGGAGACAGTTAATTGAACCAAGCTAAGATGTACAAATGGTTTTGTCTTTCTCTGGCATTCTGAGGGTTACTGATTTCTTGCCTGAACTTGCACTCCCTCTGTCATCTGAAAACAAAAACCAAACAGACGATAGATGACGTCTGGAGGACAGCAACGAGAAAGAATGCTTTACCTGAGTGCCTCTCAACATGCCAACTCGCCCATTAATCTTCATCACCTGGCATGGTTAGGCATGTTTGGCAGCCAAGTAGAAAAAGCCTAATAAATCCTGGAAGCCAGTCCTTCTTTAGCCCTTAAGGTTGCAAGAGAAGAAAAGACATATAACGTAGCCACTGGTGGAGCAAGCTGGAAGTGCTGAGTTTTCCTGCAGCATGTTCTCCCTTGAGGAGTTAAGAAGGGGCACTCTGCCCTGCCTCTGGGCACTAGGAAGTTGAGTACTTCAAAATCCTACAGACTATGCTTGGTGAGCTATAGTTAGAGTAGGAGACTCGGAGGTAGAGTAGAGACCAGAAGCAGGGGCTTTCAGTTTGGATGCAGGGGTTAAAGCAAATGATCCTTGGGAAGAAGCTAATTAGAGGGCGGATAACAGCAGGCAAGAACCAGCTTCAACCAGACTGTCAGTTATCTCTGTCACCTTACATCAACTTTGGCTAATTACAATATTGTTGACATTGCAGGTTTTAAAATTTCTCCACCCTGGAAATAGCCGTGACAGTTCCAAAACAACCATATGAAGTATAAGAGTAGAACTCAATTCTAGGTTTGGCTAAGGTCAAACCCTTAGCCTTGAAGATTCCTCTTCTCAATTAGCAAGACTTCAAAAGACCAAACACTATGTCCTGTGGAGCAGCTGACTGTTTGGTGAGGGCTCTCTCCTGAGAGTGTACTTTCACTTTCAATTTAAAAAGACCTGTCACTTGGTCACTTGCTTGGCTTATGTGGTGCATCCCAAGATTGCTTTCTCTCCTTCCCACCCTTAGCCAAGAACCTGGGCAAACCTCCACTGGGTGGCCACTAACAGTATGGCAGAGACGGGCCCCGGGGAGACTGCATTCCTCAGCCTCCCTGGAGATCAGGTTTGCTCATGGAATCTAGGCAATGAAATGAAGGCAGAAATGACTGTATCCCCTCTGGCCCCAGCCCCAGAAATGCCCCCACCTACCACTTCATGCCCTGTCCCCCTGATTCAGATGAGCTCAGTGGCCTGGGAAGCCAAGTGTTCATGACAACAAAGCTCCAAAGAGAAAGGATCCTAGATCATCTCTGCATCATTTCCCGGGGACAATGATCTCCTTGCCAATCAGTAACCCCAGTTTGAATTTGACATGAGTGAGAAATAATCTATCAAACCATCAAACATGATATATTTTGGAGTTGTTTGTGGCAGCTGGTAGTGTTATCTTAATTGATACAGCGTGTTCCCGTGTGATAACTATGCCTGGGAGATGTCTGTGATTTGGCAGCTGTGGTATTAAAGCCCAGGCCATGCTGGGTCAGTTAGCATTGAAGAACAGAACAGAGCAAACCAAGGGAAGCATATAAATACGTAGAGTCTCTATATGGACCTGACAGAGTCAGTGACAAAGTTGGAGGTAGTCACGTCGGTCCTATACCCAGTGCATGAGACAGACAGGTAACCAGGTCATCACATGCCTGCCGTGGAGTTAGCACAGAATCCCTAACAGAGTCTTGAGAGTCTCGCCAGTCAGGAAAGACTTTCTTGCCAAGGGATGTTTGTAAATACTCTTGAGGAACAAACCAAGTAGAGATGGGGGTTGAGGAGGACATTCAGAACAAGCAAACAGGGCTTGTACTAAATCACAAAGCTGGAAGGTCAGTCTGGCTGGAGGGCAGCCACAGGAGGTGCTGAAGGGTTACCCTAGAACAACCACCAGGCTGAGGTGTGGCTCTCAATTCTCCTGTCTGGGTGGCAGGGAAGAGGATTGTGATCCCACAGACTTGTTTTGTGTGTGTCAGCAGCAGAGGAGAAGACAAGAGACAGGGGGCAAATAGGCAGAGAGGAGTGACAGACCCCCAGCTAGGAGGGGCTGTGGCTACTGTGACTCAGAAGGAGGGGAACAGCTAATCTCACCATGGGGAGCCCAGAGCCCAGTTCTGTTCAGCGCGTCAGAAGCTCCCCCTGTTGGAGGGAGGCTGTAAGGGGCAAGCTGCCTCCCTGCACCCCTTGCTTCCTGTGTGACTTTGTACAAAAGTGGCTTCACCTCTCTGACCCTCAGATTTCCCTTCCGTAGCAGGCGGGCTAATACCACGGTTCTCAAAGCATGTGAAGTGCACAGCACAGGACCTGGCACATAGCAAGCGCTCAAGAAATAGCCCCTCTTAACATTCTGACCAGCGCCTGTCCCTACAAGAATGGCAGGGACCACAGCAGACAATGAGGAAGAAAAGAGAACCTCCCTGTTCCCTCCCACCCCCCCCATTCCCATCATCAGACAGAGTGCTGGACATCTGAGCTCCCTCTTGGGGTCCCCTGGCCTGCCTACCTCATCTATCATGCACATTTTGAGCCGGCACTGCTGAGCTTCAAGTAACACATTCCAGCCACCTTTGTATTAAATACAGCGTCACACACTGGAAGAAAACTTCCCACTGCTCTCTAAACAACAGCACCCCTCCCCCATTTATTTATTTGTTTATCTATCTTTTTAAAATTTATTTTGCAGGCCAATTTCTCCCTGTGATGCCGGCAGGTCTCCTGAAATACCGCTGAGAGATCAATCCTGGAAACCCAGCTCTGCGCACGGAGGCCCTCTGTAATGAGCGACCTCATGCCAGGAAAATGCCATCTCAAGTGCTCATTGATTCTGCCCGCCTGCCCGCACCCCACCCGGGCCTGGCTGCGGCTGGGGAGGGAGCTAATGGCTGCTTAAAGGTGTGCTGACCCCAGATGCTCTGGGCACCCCAGCAGGAGCCCCGGGGCGCGGAAATGGCTGACAAATGAATAACGGGGCTCTGAGGCGGCTCTGCCAGCACGCCTTGGTGGGGTTCTAAGGAGGGCAGGCGTCTGTTCCTGCTTAGCTGTGGCCCACAGTGCCGGTGTGCCAGCCGGCGACAAGGCGGCACAGCAGGCTGATGTTTGAACTGTAAACAGCCTTTTGACAGATGACAGGATTTTCTAGATCCAGAGTCAAAAAGGAAACAGTGGGACTGAGACCTACAGAGCAGAGATCCTGACAGCAAGGAGCTGACAAAATTGAGCCTGGAAATGACAGGAAGCCAGGGGATGTGTGTTCAGAAGCCGCGCGTAGGGGGCTCTCTTTATGACAGCCCGGAATGCAGCGGCTCAGGGGCTGAATTTGTTCAACAATTTAACTCATCTAAGTGGTGCCTCCAGCGTGTCCTGACACTGCTGCTTGCTCTCTTAGAAACGAATTTCAAGAGCAGGTGTTTTATTATTGTTATTATTTTCAATGTAATTACAACAAATGCTGAAAATCAAACTGAACGGATTCATCTTTGTCAGCAGATGACTTTTACTTTTTCAAGTGATGGGTTTTTATCTTTTATTTCTTTTTTCTTTTTTTAATTTGCCCCTGAAATTGCTGATCTTCCAGTGGGGGAACAATGGAAGATTTAATTGCCTGGAACTCTATATCATATTTCCCCTCTCCGGAGGGTTCATTATAGCCCCAAAACCAAAGAATTGCTCAACCACCTCTTGCCTTCTCTCCCAGCTATTTCTGGGTTTTAATAATTATTCATTAATTGCACACTATGATAAGATCCTCGCTGTTTTGAAACATTCTCCCTCTGGCCTTCCTACTATTAAAGACCCTGATTGCCTGCCAAGAGCGTAAAATTAAAAATCAAAGCGCTACCTCTGAAAGGTTTAATACGTGCCATATTGAAAGAGTTTTTGCAGCTTACAGCCATTTTATGGCATCAGCAGCTCAAGGGAAAGGAGAGCTCTGTGTTGAAATTGTTCTCCTTTGAAACATAAGTCAACAGGACCAGCATTGGGGAATTTTCCTCACAGCTGTTACCTCCTTTGGATGAGTAGCTTGTTCCCCTGGATAAAATTGGCCTCTTGCTGATGTCAGACCTCAAGGATAACTTCAGACTGCGGGAGAGAACTTCCCTCAAGGTTCTCTAAATTACAGACAGGCATCAATTGGAAAGGGTGACTCCCACTCAGACTGGCCCCTGAGGCTTTTAGAAATAGCATCCCAGATATTTTCCTGCAAAGCTCCCCCCACCCCTCTCCTCCCTCTAACTCTGGATTTCATACTCCTTCAGGGAAGAGCAAGAGGCTGACTTTATGATCGACCCAATAAATTTTACACAGGGGTACATTCAATATAGGATGAATGAATTCAAAACTTTAGCAAAGGATAGGAAAAGGACAAGCTAGAATTTCTTTTAAAAAGAAAAGCAAACAACATCTTGCAAATTTTGCAATTACTGTCACCCACTGAAATATACAGCCCAAAGCAAGCTGATACTTGAGATCCAAAATGCTACCCTAATTACCTTACCATGATGAATACTCCCTGCTTTCTTTTCACTCTTTACTACCACAGAAGCTCTTGGGTCTACATCACCCCCAGCCTTTCAATAAGTCCCTCACACTAAGGAGTTAGTTGGGAGAGCTTAGACCAGAGCTTGGCACTACCAAGCTGTCTTTCCCTGATGGTGGCAAAGCACTGCCTCTGGAAGAGCGTGGTAAGGCCCTCTGCCTGTGAGGTCCCTTCTGCCGGTTGGTCATGAGGACAACCAGGATTCAGAAGGAAAGTTGGGGCTCCAGGGAGGACTTCGTGGCTCAACACTTTCATTTTGGATAGCCAGAGAGGAAAGACAGGATGGCAGAATAATCTGGATTATAAGAATAGAACGAATGAGCAAGGAAACAGGGCATTCATTGAATGTTTCTTATTAAATTTGAACTGTTCAAGGATTCCACTGTTCCCTTGACCCATAAAAGCCAAAGCCCTGATTCCTAAGATCCCAACACAAATCCTCTACTGCAAGCTTGGCCTGGTGTCATTTCTGTGACTTTGCTCATAGCTCTTCTTGCACTATGAATACCCCCTCCACTTCCCTCAATGACTCTCAGTGTTGCCCTTGCTTCAAAGTCAGGCTCATATCTCATCCCCTCTAGAGCCTTCCCGGGGCAGCCTCCTTGCACTTTCTGCCTGGACTACCTACTTTCACTTTTCTCACATGACTGTAAATGGTCTGTTTCTCCAATTAAATTCCAAATACCCTGAAGAGAAAGCCCACACCTCAGCAATTCCCTGAGCTCTCACTTTGAACAGTATGGAAGTTGGGCGCAAGGGCTATCTGCCAACTAACAGTCCACTGAGAGCCTTGTTGCCATGTCTGCATTTTGGAAGTCCTTAGTGGTAGGCACACCCTGCCACCACTTGAGGGTGTCAAAAATCTGTGAGATGAAACACACACTGTGGGACTCAATTTAGTTATACACACAGAGAGACGTGCGTGCACACACAAAATGCTCTAATTTCAATAGTTTACTGCCGCCTAAAAAGCCATCCAAAACTCAGTGGCTTAAAACAAAACCCGTTTTAACATCTCCTGTGATCCTGTAGATGGACTGGGTTTGCTTGGACGGTTCTTCTGTTTCATGTGATGACAGCTGAGGCTGCACTTATCTGGGGTCTGAAATGGGCTGGAATGTTCCAGATGGCTCACTCATATATCTTGGAGAGGATGATTGGAGGGCTGAGTTCTACAGGGTTGTTGGGATGGTGGGCTGTTGTCTCTTTATCTCCATGTAGTCAGTCCTAGGGTCTCCCCCTCTTCACATAGCCTATTCCCGTGGTCTCTCTGGCAGTGTGGCAGATGTTTTATGGTTTCTCTGAGCTCCCCAAAAGCACAAAGGTAGAAGCTGGTAGGCTTTCTTTTTTTTTGAGACTGGGGCCTCAAGTATCCCCCTGGGTAGAGTGCCATGGCATCACAGCTCACAGCAACCTCCAACTCCTGGGCTCAAGCGAGTCTCCTGCCTCAGCCTCCCAAGTAGCTGGGACTACAGACACCTGTCACAACGCCCGGCCATTTTTTGGTTGCAGCCATCATTGTTGTTTGGCGGGCATGGGCTGAGGATTCAAACACACCACCTTAGGTGTATGTGGCTGGCGCCTTAGCCGCTTGAGCCACAGGTGCCAAGCCTGGTAGGCTTTCTTAAGGCTTAAGTGCAAAACTGACACGGCATCATTTCTGCTGCATTCTCTTGGTTAGAGCAAGTCACTAGCGCAGCCCAGCCCAGCCCAGAATTGTGAGAAACTACACAACTGTGTTAAAATGGCCAGTATGAAAATATCTATGGTTTCTATTGGCAATAGAGTGGCAGTTACTGCTAACAGTGACTGGGGTTTGTTACCCAGATTCACAAGGGAAGAAATGTTAAATTTCAATTAAAATTTAATAAAAATATGATATTTCATTCCATCCAAGTTCTGGAATGCTTTAAATTTTCTATTATGAACCATACTGGTCCAGAGGACCCCCAATAAAGACTGCTTAGTTGAGAGCTGAGGGCAGTCACAGCAGTATGCAAAGTGATCTCAGGGGTCATCCAAGCAGCCTGTCCCAGGTCACAAACCCATTGCTTTTAAGGCTGGGTTCTGGGGATGGGGAGGGAGGAAAGTAATCAGCTACCCTTGGTCAACAGTATTGAGGCCCCTGGTTCTCGTGTGATCCCTGCGTTATTCAGGAAAGAAGGCCCAGGGTGCAGAGGGACACTTCTCCAAGGTCACAAAGTGAGGGGCTGGAGAACCCAGCCCTCAAGTTTGCTTAGCTGTGACTCTGGAGGTGAGCTCCAGGATCAACTCTGCCAGCTCCTTTTCACCTTGACATTGTTCAAGTTGTCCCGCCCATCATGTCCATTAACTGTCATCCCTGGAAGAGAAAGTAGCACTGGCCACTAACACCAACAGACAGAAAGTGCTCTTGTCCTGCCCCCACTGGGCTCCCCCCAGCACCCTAAAGCAAACAGATTGTCATATCAGCTTTCCCCTTTCTTGAGGCCTGGAACCATTTCTCAGTTCAACAGCCTTTAGTGTCATCTGCTCTGGAACACCTCGCAGCCCTTTTTCCCACCCTTCTAACCCAGCAACCTCCACCTTTTGGTGCTCCTACCCAGGGCCTTGTTGCTACAGAATTATAGAGTTTGTCTGTCCTTCCCCCCTGTGCTGACTGCTCCTTACTTCCTAACCCTGCCTATACCGTGCCCGCTAACCTACTGCTCCCTGCTGCCACCTTGGTGTGGTCCATGCACATCTCCTTCTCAGACTTTAAAAAGAAGACTCAAAGTGGCCATGGCTAAGGGAGACAAACTGTTCCAAATGGTGGGATTTCAGAAATGGTGGCATGCAGGGGTTATGTGAGCCCCACATGGAGATTGTTACTGTACGTGATTTAAAAAATTTACTTTTATTAAAGATTTGCTACTGGTTGGATAGCAGCACTTGGCTTGTTTTATATCAGTTCACCCCCTTCCCAGTAAGCCTAAGGAGGAATAGCATTTGAAAGCCCTTTTTACAAGTAAGGAAAATGATGCACAGAGAGGCTCAACAGCTCACCTGTGTTTACAGGGCTATTGATTGCATTTTACCAGGACCTCTTTCTCCATCTCTGAGACTAGAACATTTCTTATTCAGCATCATATTATAATCTTTATTTTGCATTTCCTTGACTAGGTTGGTGGAGAGGAAGCAGCAGGTTGCAAACCTGACCCTCCTTCTGGCTTGTTCTTCCTCAGATTCCTCCCCAGCACCCCACCAGGCCCTCAAGGGTGAGGTTTTGCATTCTCAGGCGGGGAAGGCCAGGGCTCTGCTGCCTGCCCCAGACTTCAGATGGCAAGCCCACTAAATGGAAGTGACAGCCAAGCCCAAGAATATGCTTGTAAAAAGACAGCTCAGTGTCTCAATTTAACTCTAACAAAATTCAATTTCACTTTGGGAACGATCTGCCTCTGGCCTATTCTACCCTGCCCTGATGTCTCTCTTATTTAAATGTGTGCAGCTGGAACCTTCTACGGCTCAGCCGGCTGGACACCCCTCAGGGATTCATAATGGGGAGCAAGGCACTGCTGGATTCATTAAATCCCACTGCCAAATAGCATCCGTCCTGAGACAAGAACAGTTGGTAGAAGCTATGTTTTAAAAGCCACACATAAGGGGGAAGGATCTCAGTAAGCTCCCACCTAGCGGGTGCAACTTAGGGGTATATGGCACACCTCCTGGTAAAGGACGCAAATACAACTTGGCCTTTTCCTAACAAACACAAACAATGTCGCCTAATCATACATACCCTTATACTACTTCAAAATTAAAAAAAAAATAAAAGCCACATATTAACAGAGGGGAAGAACAGCCTGAGGGTTTCCGCAGGCATCCAGCTTCACTTTTGTGAACTACTGCGTCTCCCCAGGCCAGTGAGTAGAAAAGGACCAGAGAGAGTCAGCAGACATGACTTCCCCGGACCTTTCTAGGGAGCAGACATGCTTGTGGGACTTCCTGTGTGGTGTTTATTTGGGCTATGCTGAAATGAACTGGGAAGCGGACCAGTCCAATGATCCCGGCTAATGGCACATCAAGCATCCTCATTCCCACACCACGGCTTTGATCACGGCTTCCCTCCTTGTCTAGAATGCCCTCTCATCTTCCCTTACCGCCCCCGTAAGTCCTTTTTTTCATGCATCTCTTTCTGATGCCTTCTCCCAGAAGCCACATCTGCCTAACCTCTGTCATTGATAACGCTCAGAACAGCAGTATTCTAGCAGTGAAGACACAGGGACTGGTGTCGGGCTACCTGGGGTCACATCCAGCTCCACCATCTAATAATCATGTGACTTAAGATCATTTCTTCCCTAAGTACTTACTGACGTACTTCAATTTCCCCAACAGTGAAATGAGGCAACTAGTACCTATCTCATGTGTATGTTCTAAAGATTAAATGAATAACATGTAAAGTGCCCAGTATGATGCCTGACGTACTGTAAACACTCAATACATGTTAGTTATTATATAATTTCATTTCTTGCCTGCCATACTCTGCCCAACCATGTATCCTCAACTTCAGCTGCATTAAGCTGCTCCCCCCTTGCCAAGCACCATGCATTTTTTAAATGTCTTTCCTTTTTTTTTTTTTTTTTTTTGAGACGGAGTCTCAAGCTATCCCCCTGCATAGAGTGCTGTGGCATCACTCACAGCAATCTCCAACTCCTGGGCTCAAGCGAGTCTCCTGCCTCCGCCTCCCAAGTAGCTGTGACCACAGGCGCCCGCCACAACGCCTGGCTATTTTTTTGGTTGCAGCCGTAATTGTTGTTTGGCGGGTCCGGGCTGGATTCGAACCCGCCACCTTAGGTGTATGTGGCTGGCACCTTAGCCACTTGAGCCACAGGCGCCAAGCCAAAATGTCTTTCCTTCTTTTAGCTTTCCCTGCCTAAAATTCCCCCTGCCACTTCTCACCTAGCAAACTCCTATTCATCTGCCAAGGCCCTTCCTCGGAGAGGCCTTCCTAAAGCAACGCAGATAGAGTGACTTGGTCCTTTTTTATACGTTCATAAAACTTTATACATAACCTGTACATAAAAGGCACTTATCCTTCTGCTTTATGGTTAGTTGTTTAAAAGTCTGTCTCTGCCGTCAGACAGCAGACCTCTCAAGAGACAAGTCGTATTCATCTTTGTCTACAGCACTGAGCTCAGAGCTGTGCGCTGCGTTTAATTGGATCCTTCTGCGTGTGGGCCGTGTTCTCTCCCCAGGACTGTTGGTTCTGCTTCTTTTGATGCCAACACCAGCGTCTTTTATGTCTTCACAGCTCAGAACTCAAAGGGTTTTTTTTTTTTCGGTGATAATAATGCCCTCAACAAACACAGCTTCTGATAGGCAGTTCTCAGCGTCAGAGTGCTTTAAAAAAACCTCACCTTCTTCTTCTTCATTTTTTTTGTTAAATCATTTTGGCAAGGGCTGATGGAATACCCATCTGTGCCCAGACACGAGCTGCCTGCCATGAGAAGAGAGAAGGAGAGAGTGCAGCAAATGATGAGACCTTGTCAAGGGTCAAAACCGAGAGCCAGACCTGATCTTCTCACGTGGGACGTTTTATTTCACACACAGAGAACAGTCTGAGACTCGGAGTAAAAGCAAAATCACATATGCTACAAAGTTGAGGTGAGGATGGTTTGGTTAGGGAAAAGGTTCTGGAAGGAACGAGTCCCAGGCCAGGTTTTGAATATAATCCAAGTAGTCCAGATCTATGCAAATCTATATAACACACACGTGCGCGGGACGGGCACGCGTACACACACACACACACGTGTGCACATTCCTTTCTCTGCAACTCCCACTTACCCAACACTCTGCCATCGCTATAATATATTGTTTAAAAATCAGGCATAAATAGCACTGTGTCTTTTCTGTCCTTAGTATGAATCAGTGGCCTTGACTGCTTAGAAGGCTGGAGGCATAAAAAGAGTTTGTGGGAAAGAATGTTGACATTTCTAGCTTTTGATGAATAGCTCCTGACTTTAGTGAATTTCAATAACTCACTTCACACACACATGCCCACAAATGCTCACCCTTCGTGATCACCTTTTTTTCCCCTTTTCTATTTTTGCTTGACACATAATAATTGTGGGATAGAGAGTTTTATTTCAATACATGTACACAACGTGTAATGATCAAATCAGGGTAATTAGAATATCCATTACTTCAAACACTTATCCTTTCTTTGCGTTGGGAACATTCAAATCTGCTCTTAGAGCTTATTGTAAATAGACTGTCATCTCCCCCTACTACCGCGGAACACTAGACTTGTTCTTCCCCCAGCTGGAACTTTGTATCCATCAACCAGCCTCTCTTTACCCTCCCTCCCTCTAATTTTCTCTGATGCTAATAAACACCACTAGGGTCTCCAGTTCTATGAACTCAGTATTTCTTAGCTCACACAGATGAGTGAGAACGAGTGTTATTTATGCTTCTGTGTCTGGCTTATTTCACTTACCACAATGACCTCCAGTTCCATCAATGTTGTTGTGAATGACAGGACTGGGTTCTTCCTCGTGGCTGAGTCATATTCCATCGGGCACACACACCACATTTCCTTTATCCACTACCTGTTTATGGACATTTGGCTGATTCCATATCTTGACTGTTGTGAATAGTGCTGCAGTAAACATCAGGGTGCCAGTACTTCTCTGATATACCAATTTCCTTTCCTTTGGCTAAATACACAGCAGTGGGATTGCTGGCTCACGTGGTAGTTCTGTTTTTAGCTATTTGAGAAACCTCTATACTGCTTTCCATATGGCTGTACTAATTCACAATTTACATGGTTCCATTTCCACCGACAGCCTATAGGAGTTGCCTTTTCTCCACATCCTTGCCAGCATTTGCCATTTTTTGTCTTTGATAATAGTCATTCTAACCAGGTGAGATAATATCTCATGGTGGTTTTAATTTGTGTTTCCCTGATGATTGGTGATGTTAAGCATTTTTTTCACATGCTTTTTCACCATTTGTGTGTCTTTGGGGGAGAAAGGGTATTCATATCCTTTGCCCATTTTTAAATCAGATTATTAGTCCCTTGTTCAATGTATAGTTTCCCCAATGTATGTTCTTGTACCTTTGTTAAAAGTTGGTTATAAATGTGTAAATTTCAAAAAATTTCTGGGTTCTCTACTCTGTTCTATTGGCCTGTGTGTCTGTTTTTATATCAACACTATGATGTTCTCGTTACTATAGTTTTACAGGATATTTTGAAGTCAGGTAATGTGATGTTTGTAGCTCTTTCATTTTTTTTCTTAGGATTGCTTTAGCTAGTTGGGGGTCTTTTATGGTTCCGCATAAATATAAGGGTTTTTTCCATTTCTATGAAAAATTTCATTAGTATTGGATAGGAATTACACTGAATCTGCAGATTGCTTTGGATAGGATGGTCATTTTAACAATATTAATTCTTGCAGTCCGAGCATGGGTTGTCCTTCTATTTTTTGTATGTTCCATCTTTAATTTCTTTCATTAGTTTTTGTAGTTTTCATTGTAGAGAACTTTAGGCTCCTTGGTTAAATTTCTTCCTAGATATTTATTGTTTTTGTAACTATTGAACTTGTCATTGCTTTCCTGATTTCTTTTTCAGCTAGTTTGTAATTGGTGCACAGAAAAACTACTGGTTTCTGCATGTTGATTTTGTGTCCTGTACTTTACTGAATTTGTTTACCAGTTCTAAGAGATTTTTTTTGAGGAGTCTTCAGGTTTTTCTATATAGAAGATCATGTCATCTGTAAAGAGGGACTATTTATTTGACTCCCTCTTTTCTGACTTGGATGCCCTTCATTTCTTTCCCTTCCCTAACTGGTCTGGCCAGAATTTCCAGTCCTATGTTGAAAACGAGTGATTAAATTGGGCATTCTTGTCTTGTCACAGATCTTAGCAGAAAAACTTTCAGCTTATCCTCATTCAGTATGATGGCAACTCTGGGTTGTCATAGATGGCCTTTATTGTGTTGAGGTGTATTCCTTCTGTACCTAATTTGTTGAGATTTTTTTTTTTTTATGAAAGGCTATAATCCAAGGAGTCTAAAAATGGAGTATTCATCCCATGCAGAGGAAAATTCTCTCCCCATCTACAGACACCTCCTCTAGCCATTGTCAGCTGCCTCAAAAACTGCTGCAAAGGCAGAATAAGAAAGATGGGAACACAAGCCAGCCCTTCCTCTCCTCTGAAAAAACACATCAAAACAAACACTTTACCATGTTCTTCTGACTATGAGGCAGCAGGCCACCTTGATAAATCAGGGAAAATAGATTTTTTTCTTCCAGAAACACAGTCTCACTTTGTCCTATAGGCTGGAGTACAGTGGCATGATCATATCTCACTGCAGCCTTGAACTCTTGGGCTCAAGTGATCCTTCTGCCTCAGTCTCCCTAGTAGTTCTGCCTAGAACTATAAGTGCATGCCACCACACCTGGCTAACTTAAAAAATAATTTTGTTTTAGAGATGGGGGTCTTACTATGTTGCCCAAGCTGGTCTCCAACGCCTAGCCTCAGGCAATCTTCCTGTCTCAGCCCTCCAAAGTGCTGAGATTACAGGAGTGAGCCACTGCACATGGCCTCTACTTTTTAAAAGGGTCTTGAGAGGAAGAAAATTCGTAACCACCCTTAGAAGCCTGTGAAAAATACAGTGCTCTCAAGACTGGCATATCTGTCCCAGCAGGAGCTGCTTCTACTCCCAGTACAACTTAGACCCTTAAGAGCTCTTGTTTGAAATGGAAAACTCATCGTCCTCCACATAAACCACCATACGTAGTCATGACAATGACTTGGAGATCCCTCAGCCTTCCTGTTTCCTTATCAACTGACTTTCATGTTTTGTTCACTTCTTACCACATCATTTTCCAGTCCCTTGCTTTTTCAAGCCCAGATGCTCTCTATGACACACCTGTGCCAATTACTCATTCTTTGCTGACAGGGAACTTATTGGATATTTCTAGGTCCTCCACATGAGCATGGTGCTTCTTACATAAGATCCCAGGGCCCTAGACCTTAGAGGTCAGAGAGACCTTCAGGATGCCTTCCCAGTGGCTCTCAAATGCTGGCATGAATCAATACCATCTGTGGAGCCTGTCTGCCCTTCCTTGCCTTCATGAAAGTCCATTTTAGTTTGCCTAGTGCAGAATCTTAAGCTTCTGCATAATTTCCAGGCTCCCTGGTGGATGCAGATACTTGTATAAGTTATCTAGCCTGCCCCCTCCCCTCAATTTACGAGGAACACTCTGGTCTTTGCACAGTTCCATTCCAGGGGGCAGCAAACCTCAACTCTAGAATGGTAGGTAGACTTCAGCCGTCCTGGCTTCACCAGTGCTTTTCTGCTATCAGTGTCCTTATCCCTGATTCACATTAGAATTCAGAGCCTTGAAACAAACAAACAACCTCCCCCAACCAGTTGTTTAAAAATACCCACCCCAAGCCAACCAAATCAGAAACTTCAGGGTGGGGACTGGACATCACTATCTTTTCTAAAAAATCTCCTTGGCAATTTTAAGTCCAGCCAGAATTGAGAGCCAGGAGACCTCTGCAGGCCCTCTCAGTCAACACTGGAGGAATTAATACCTGAAAATAAATGCCTTAAGTCAGAGGACTTAGCCAATCTATATATATCAGCCAGTGCCTAGATACTAACTAAAGATAAAATAAACGTTTTCAATGAGAGTGAATCCCCAGCCCCAGAAGGAGATGCCATCAGCCTATCCTCCTACATTTTAGTCGGAAGCCAGGATGGTGCTGCAAGGCAGGCTGCCCAGCCCTTGGGAATCCAGCCCTGCTCTTTCTGCCACCTGCCTTGTTGCTGGTCAGTCTCAAGCACAAGCAGTTACTGAAAGATTCGCTGAGCTGGTTCAGCACCCTCAGCACAAAATGACAAAGTCAAAGGATCCAAAGCTGCTCACTGTGCCTGGGTGCTGGGCTTTGGGCATGGGACTGAAAGCCCCTGTGTGATCTGCCATGGGACAGACAGATTTTCTTTCCCACACTCTGAATTTGCAGGGACTTTTGTCCAGTGGGTCAGTAGTATTTGGAGCTCCATACTCATGAAACTTGGTGAAGAAATTTCCATGATCATTTTTATATTATCTTTTTGTCTTTGTTCCTCTATCAGATATTCTTCATCTGATTTCTAGAAAACAGGTTCAAGAAGATACATACAATAGAGATACCATAAAGCCAATCCCTTAATACACTCAACATAGTGAAGCCACCCAGACCATCTCAGCCCACCAGGCAGGGTTTCCAAGAGTGTTTCTGAAACTGTTGCTCCTTCCTCTGTTTGACAGAGCTGGTGATTTCAGAGTCCACTGAGAAAATGTTTGATTTGCATCTGGAGTGCTCCCTGCATGTGCCTGTTGAAGAGACTGCCAAGTAAGGGCCTGCTCTGTGCACCAGCTCCCAGTGTGTTGTCCCAAAATATCCAACAAAAACAAGGAGCTGGTGAAAGCCAGAGCCAGGGAGAGGCTCAGAAGAAAGGAAAGGGCCCAGAGAAGAGCAGGTGTCAGAGCTGGAGATGTTCCTGCTGCCCCGGAAGGGAGTGTAAGTGGAGCTGCCTGTGTCTGGGGCTCTTATCCCCTTCCATAGAGCCTGACCCCAACCTAAGCCAGCCTTCCACTCAGGTATCCAGAAACTATTAATGGAAGCTTCAGTCCATGCTATGCTGTTGCCATCTCTGCATTTCCACACAGCAGGAGGTAAGGCTAAAAGTACATAGTCACCTGGGCCCTGTTCTGTGTCCCCGTGCTACCCTTGTCCTGACCAAACCCTGGTCCCACTTCACCTTTATTTCTGAGCTGGGCTCTTTACAACCCTGAAGAAAAGGCAAAGGCCATAAGACCCACTCTGGCAACTGGTACAAGGGAAATACATCCCACCACAGGCAGGATTGAAGCATACCAATCAAACCTCCTAGAGAGAGCCATGGCAACATAAAGCTGCACAAAGCCTGTGACATAAAGCTGGCTTTGCACAGCAGACTTGTTCCAATGAGAAGACAAGGCAACAGCTCTCACCTGGCTGTACATGAGACCCCACTGCAGAGCTTGTAAAAAATATTTACATCTGAGTTCCATTCCCAGAGGACACCCCACCCACCCAATTTATTTTGTCTATGACTCATCTTGGTCAGTAGGATAAATTTAAAGTTTCTCAGATGACATAATTTTCCAAGCCAAGACTAAAAGCATTGACAAAGGAATACTGGAAGAACAAAGAAAGAGGCCACAAGAGGGGCAAAGAGGAGAAAAATAAAGATTTGGGGAAGGGAAGGTCCTGGGCAACCGAGAGGAGGAAAAAGAAAGGAAATGCCATGTCCCAGAGAGCCCAGTCCACAGCACTTTGTAACCAACTTAAATAAAGTCTCAACTGCAGTTAATAAGCTCATGATTTTCATTCAGCCTGACTTGGTCTTCTTCCTTCTGCATGACATTAGTCTCCAGCACCCTGAAGATGTTCTTCCTTGCACTTTGCGGGGAGCAGGCTCCCTTAGAGACTTTGAGAACCTGGAAGGAAGTGCCTCTTCACAGAGGGGATGGCAAGAGCTGGCGACCCTGAAGAGTCCCAAGTTCAATGAAGCTCCCCAGAAGGACCTCTCACCATCAGCTCCATTTTGTTTCTTCCCTGAGAACAATCCAAAGAAAATGGGCTGCCAAAGGATCCCCAAACCACAATTATAATTAAGGTTTTCTTACCATTTTCATTAAAAACCTGCTTTAGAGGTTTACCCCTTAGCAGTAAAAACAGAGCTGTGTGCTGGTTCCCATGACCCAGAGTCTCTGCAGGAGCAGAAACTTGCTTTGATCACAAGAAAAAACTGCACATTGTGATGACTGGGCCATGGTGAGAGGCAAATGTTTCTGGGTACTAAAGTGGTTCACCACTCTCCTTACACATAAAGAATTATTTCATAAAAATAAAATAAGCCATCCATTGTCCCTAAAAGATTTGAGCCCACAATCAGCAGGAGATGAACTCTGAGTAATTTCCAGTGTGGGGGGTGGTGTCCAGTTCCTCCAGGTCTTCTCTGCACCTCTACCTATGTTGCCAGGCCATCCAGGACAGGGACCTGAAAGTCACAGCTTTAAAGAAACAAAGTGAACTCATCTCTCAGTTGAAAGAACCAAATTTTGGCCCTTCGTAACCTTTGTCTGTGGTTCCAACTGCTGCACAAGGTATGTGCTACATGTATGTATTACTGTCCACTTGACGCCCCCTGTGCCATTCCAATAAAAAAAAAAAATCAATTCACCTCTGAACACTCAAGCCACCACCACTTACACAGCCCTTGCTATTGCCATGCACTATTCCAGGTTTTTTACAAATATCGTTTAATCTACGTACCAGCTTTACGGGGTCAGTACTATTATCAGACTCATCTTACAGACGAGGAAACCAAAGCACAGAGTGGTGAAGTAACTGTCCTAAGAGAGTTATAAATGGAAGATTTGGAATACAACACAACTAAAGGTCAGCCCTGGTGGCTCATGCTGGTAATTCCAGCACTTTCAGAGGCTGAGTCAGGAGGATCTCTTCACCAAGGAGTTTGAGACCAGCCTAGCCAACATAGCAAGATCCCTTCTCTGCAAAAATAAATTTTAAATTAGCAGGGCACAGTGATGTGTGCCTATAGTCCCACTTGCTCAGGAGATTTGAGATGGGAGGATTGCTTGAGCCTAGGAGATTTAGGTCGCAGGGAGCTATAATGATACCACTGCACTCTAGCTGGAGCAATAGAGCAAGATCCTGTCCAAAAAGAAAACAACAATAATACCAAAAAAAAAAAAAAAAAAAATCCAACCAGATACTCTGACTCTGGAATTTACTTTTTTATCCTGCCTTTAAAAGGTTCTTTCTCTCTCCATCTCTCCAGAGTAAAGTTGAAAACTGATGCTATTATACAGATTACTTAGGATCTAAAGCACTCTGAACCAGAAGCAAAAGTGTTTGGATCAGTTTAGATGAGAGGCAGGGGAGGGATTTAAATTCTCTGAATAACTGTTTCAATTCACTACTATTAAATATTTAGTGAACATTTACTGTGTGCCAATTTCTATGCCCAGAGGAATAGAAAAGAAATACTAGATGGGATCAAGCAAAATCAGTTCTCTTCTACTCTATGATCCCTAAAATCACTGCCATGAAAATTTTACTATCTATTTAGGAGGCAAGATACATGCACACAAGCAACAGCAACACAAGGCTCTTGTTAGATTTAGGAATCTTTTTAGCCAGAAAGGACTAGGAAATCATCAAATCCAACATTCCTGTTTAATAAATTGTGTCAAACAGCCCCAGAGGACTAAAATGACTTTCCAGGGTGACCCAAACTTTGTTCCCCACCCTGGGTTATGGGAAGTTTGAAGGCAGCTTGGGGTGGTTATGAGGTATCTCCCAATGATAAGGCAGGACATGGCAGAAGGTCATCCTCTGACTTCCCAAGTGGTAAGAGTCCCCGACCAGGCCAGCCAGCTCTTCCCTTCCATGTTCTCCTTTGTTCAGGTCTTTACTATGTATAATAAAGAATTTGATTGGCTTTTATCCTCATCGTCTGGGAATTAACTTATAAATTCCTGGAATTTCTGAAGTGACTGAAACATCTTTGTTTTCATGTTGGGCTCCTTAGATCATGCCTGATAATTTATGCTAATGAGGTGACACATGGTGAGTTCCTAAATAATTTTTGCTAATGATTTAACTCAGGCTGGAGCTGGTCACACCAGAAAGACCAACCATGAAATTAAGAGTTGGGACATTGGGACACATAATAGCAGCCTGATCTCTAGGGGATGCGGAGGAGAGCTAGAGACTGAGTCACATGGGCCATGATCCAATTAATCAGGTGTATGTAGTAAGACCCCAACAAACACGCTGGATGCCGAAGCTCAGGTGAGTGTCCCTGGTTGGCAGAGCTCTTGGAGTACTGTCACACATCGGTGTCAGAGGGCAAAAGGAAGCTTTGCCTTCGGAATACTCAGTTGTCACCCTATACAACTCTTCTAGTTTCTATCCTGTTGCTGTAATAAAACTGTATTGGTAAGTATAGTCCTTTCTGTGAATTCTGTCTTTCTAGAAAACTATCAAACCTGAGGGTGATCATGGAAACCTCCAAATTTGGAGCCAGCTGGTCAGAAGCGAGGGTGGCCTTGGGAACTCTTGAAATTGCATCTGGGGTCATAAGATGAGGACAGTCTTTGGAGGGTTACATCTTTAATTTATAAAGTTTTGCCCAACTTTGAGTACCCAGATACCTCCATTTCTCTCACATTCTACCTCCAATCTGTCAGGAAATCCTGTTGGCTCCACTTTCACAGTATCTCCAGAATCTGCTCACTTCCCACCATCTCCATTGCTTCCACCATGGCCTAAGCTGCAAGTCTTTGACTGGGATTACTGAATTTGCTTTCTAACCACCCCTTGCTTCCACTCTCATTCCTTGGTGTCTGCTATTCTCAACATAGCATCCAGAGTGATCCTTTTAAAGCCTTAGGCAGAGAAGGTCAATCTATTCCTCAGCCCAAGCCTTCCAATGACTCCCATCCAAATCTAAGACACCGGTGAAGTCTTTATGTGGCCCTTCCACAATCTGGTCCCCTGCATCTCTTTCTTCTCTGACTTCATTCCCTGCTGCCAACTTCTGCCTTAGCAGCCTCAGTGAGCACACCAGTTGTGGGGCTTCTGCACCAGCTCTGAGGCTTCTGCACCCCCTGTGCCTTCTGCCTGGGTGCCTTTCCCTAGACCTTCTCCAGGTCTTGGCACAAATGTCGCTGTCTCCAGAGAACCCCTGCTGACCATCATCTGCAAATTTTCAGTCCCATATTTTATTTTTCTACTTAGCACTAATCACCATTTGGCATACTATATATGTATTTAATTGCTTGTTTTCTTATCCTCCTTATATCAACTAGGAAATAAACTGCACGGTGACAGGGATTTTTGTCTATTTTTGCTCTGAATGTCTAGAATACCACACTTGGCATTTAATGAACCTTCAATAAGTATCTATTGCACACATGAACAAGCTCCTGTTTACCAAGTAAATGTAGGCTCTCAGTCATTTCTGGTGGGAATAAAAAGTGTCTTCCATAGTACTCCGGAAGACAGTTTGGCTATAAACCAACCACACCTTGGCGTGTACCCCTCTAACCATTCACCTGAATGAATGGAAAGACATGTGCATTCACAAACTGGTAGATGAATGTTTTTAACAGTTTTATTCACAATTTTATTCATAAATTCCCCAAACTGGTAATAACTGGGACGTCCTCTCCTATGGCTCTCCATGGTGAAGGTATTGACCTGTGGATACAAACACTGGGATCTACATAACAGATGTGTTTACCATTTTACATTTCCATTACAAATTGTCAAATTGGCACTTGAGGTTTTGTTCATCGGTCTCTCCAAGTATTTGGAAGTCCATCCCTGGAAGATAGACCCATTCTTACTGTGCTGACAGCAAGGACAAGGACAGTGTTTGGGCTTGAATCTCACTCTGTATAGTCTCTACAACTTCTTTGGCAAGTCCTGCACTCAGTGACTATACTGGCAGTCTCAATGCAACACCATTTGCCTCCTGACTTTGAGTCAAAGATTGGTAGGCCTCAGTGGGTGATAGGTCCTACCTGGACTACACCCCATTCCACTCACGTGGGCACAGGGGCTGAATGTTGGACTAAGGTCATGCCAGGAGCTGAGGGTCAATCTGGACTAGAAGCTCTAGGGCTGGTCCTCTGAGGGCCTAGCCATCATGTGTGTGCATACACACGTGTGCATCTTCAACCTCATTTGCTTTTTCTCCTTCTGCCTAAATCTTTCCTTCTCATTCTTATCCTTAGATTTCCCTTAGATTCTTGGATTCTTATATCTTAGATTCCTTAGATTTCTCCTCTTGGTTAGATAAGAAACAAACATGCTATGTAGAAAATGCTAGCAATGAAAACCAAAGATTGGCCAATGTGTGGTTTGTTTAAATGTTACCTTTCCATGTTCTTTGCATTCGACTTTTTGTTTCTCACTAGCTTCAAGTTTTTCCTTGGTTTTGATCAAACCTAGTACCACATCAAAGGACAAATCATAGACTCAGTTGGTAGTGTAGTTCTACTATATGAAAAAAAATGAGAGCAGCTTAATTTACACAAAGGCATATTTATAGTTCAAGTGAATTTTAACCACAGCTCCTACGTCCATAGGGGTTATTAAGAAATAGTTAAGGCCAAAATCTTCAAGTGTTTTTCCTACACTTTCTTTGAGGATTTTTATTGTTTCTTGTCATAGATTTAAATCTTTTATCCATCTTGAATCAATTTTTGTGAGTGGTGAAAGGTGCGGGTCCATTTTTAGTCTTTTACATGTGGATTTCCAGTTATCCTAGCACCATTTATTGAACAGGTATTCTTTTCCTCAGTGTGTACTCTTGTTTGGCCTATCAAAGATAAGGTGGCTATAAGATGTTAGTTTCATCTCATCATTTTCTATTTGGTTCCAAATGTCTGTGCTTCTATTTCTGTGCCAATATCATGCTGTTTTGATCACTATGGACTTGTAATACAGCCTAAAGTCTGGTAGAAAATGCCTCTGGCTTTGTTTTTATAGCCTCTTTAGAAAGAAGTATAGAGAACCCTCAAAGATCTCAAATTAGATCTCTCATTTGACCCCACAATCCCACTACTAGGCATCTACCAGAAGAAAAGAAATCATGTTATCATAAGGACATTTGCACTAGATTGTTTATCGCAGCTCAGTTTATAATCACCAAGACATGGAAATAACCTAAATGTCCATCAACTCAGAAATGGATTAACAAATTGCAATACATGCACTCTATAGGATATTATTCAGCCATAAACAAAGATGGTGACTTCACATCTTTTGTAATATCCTGGATGGAGTTAAAACACATTTTTTTAAGTAAATTATCACAGGAATGGAAAAGCAATTATCCAATGTACTCAATACTGATATGAAGCCAGTAGATGATCTGATACATGTCCATATAGGAGAAAAGCTCATTTCAATTCAAGTTGGGGGGAGGCGTAAAGAAGTAGGGAGATAGGGGCAGCACCTGTGGCTCAAAGGAATAGGGCACCAGCCCCATATGCTGGAGGTGGCAGGTTCAAACCCAGCCCCAGCCAAAAACTGCAAAAAAAAAAGAAAGAAAGAAAGAAAGAAAGAAAACAAGTAGGGGGATATCGAGGGGGTTGGGGTGCTCTCACTGAATGGACATAGGGTGAGAGTGTTTGGGATACCTTTTGTATATGTGACATAACCACAAGAGGGACTCTACCTAACTGAATCCAGTATTTTAACCTTGTTGTTTATATCCTTACATTAATTAACCTCAAATAAATTTACTTTAAAAAAAAGAAATAAAATTAAGGACATCAGTTTCTTTTTCCCACATATTAAATTACAATGGCTTCCCTCCCACTTCCCACTTCCCTAATAAAACCAACACCCAAATTCATCACTCAGATCGAACTGGCTGCCCTATATCCAGTAGCAGAAGGGGGAAATGGATGATACTCCTTCAAGTTAAGTGTAATTTTAATCTTTACGGGTCTGATACTTAGAGCAAGGATACACCTTTTGTTTGGGACATATGGACATCTTGAGTTGAAACATAATCAAACCATATGGGGTTTTTAAGAATGCTCTTCAAGTGAGAAAAGCAAAAGGAAAGGCTCCTAAAAGCTACATCCAGGGACAGAGGCCACTTCTCACAGCCCCTTCTGTATACATAGCCCAGGTGCTCTTTGATGTGACTGAGTATCTGGGAGATCTTGGCTGGAACTAAAACATCTGAGCTGGAACTCAAGGAGGAACACGATGCCTATAAGTTCAAATGAAATTAGTTTAAAGGATATGAAAATTTTATCAGATAAGCAAAATTAATTGAAATTACATCTCTGCCTAGAAGATATGCACATGGAAAAAGATGATCCAATACAATGTGACAATTAAAATCTCATTATGTATCCCACCCCCAGTGATCCACGGGAGACTTGAGAGCTGGGGGAGGGGAGGTGAGCCTCGTGGCTCAGCAGCTGATGTGAAGGAGACAGACATGGTTGCCAGGTAACTGTTTTGTAGCCAAGGAGGCAGTGGGGGCTGGGTGAGGAGACAAGTACCAGAAAGGCCACCTCCAAGCTTTTGTTGCAGACACTGGCCCCATGATTCCTTACCTGGATCTATATAACTCAACAGTCCCTGGAAAGGTGAAAAACCCTATGTCAGTCAATTTGTCTTTGGCTTGCACAACCCCAAATGGCTAATCTGATGAATTTTTTAAAATGAATCAGCTTGACCAATCAGTTGCTTATGCATCATACTGAGTCTAAGAGCTATTGCAAGGGGAAGTGAAAGCAAGAATGTGCCAGGTTTGCCACCAGGTCTTTTCAGCTTGGTTCTTTGGTCTCTCTGAGGCTGATTCCAAAGGTTGCTGCAAAAATATCTCCCATCCCACATCCTCTTCTGCAACGTGTCTTTGTAACACTTGCTTCTAGGGGTGGAGTCCAGTCCTCTTCTTCTCATCATGGTGGGCTTGGACTGCTTCTACCCATAGGCACATGGCAGTGCTGATACTGTGTGACCTCTGGGGCCAGGTCTGAAAAGATGAGGTAGCTTCTTGTCCACTGGAACATTTGAACTTGGAGTCTCAATGTCAGAAGGCATTTAAGTTAACTCGCTGAGCCTACCATGCTGCAAAAAAGCCAAGTGACAAGTAGTCTTTGTTCTTTTCTCCCAGACATCCCAGCAACCCAGGACCATGCAAGTGAAGAAGTCTCCAGGTAATTGTTTCTTCCAGCCATCAAAGTGAGTCCTCACCTCCAGGTTATGCTAATTGAGATTCCAGCCATCATTCTCATTGTGTCCTGTCCTGCCCCACAGAAACCATGAGCATAATACATTGGCTGTTGGTTTAAGCCAGTGAGTGTTGGGGTAGTTTGTCTTACAGCAATAGTAACTGAAATAAGTAAGACACTTGGCCACCCGTGCCTCCTAGAGGAGTATAGAGACCTCTTTCTTCCTCTGAGGAGGGAGAAAGTGGGAGAAAACTACCCCCTTACTAAAGAGGTACAGATAGGAGCTGGACCAATCCCTCAAGGCCTTTAATTAATCCCAACACCTCTTCCCTTTTCCTTTATCTCCCCTCTTGCCACCAACTCTATTTTCCTAGGCTAAACCTTAAAATCTTTAATAGTATGCCAAGATCTTGTACTTCATGACCTACACCCACATGAAAGCCCTGGGTTAGAGACCTTAGCACCACTAATGTGAAACCCATGAGCCTTAAGAAAGGTGCTTGTCATTCATTACTCCTGTCACTCTTTATGCTCATAATAACATGCTCTCTATGGTCAATCCCCAGGAAGTGCATGGCCAGGGGAAATTAACTTATTTTGAGGACAAACCTAAACAGGAAAGCAAGGACACTAATTTTTTCAAGTATTTTCCAGAGTTCAAAGCCAAATTGCACATATTATTCCCAATTTTTATTAAGGATTTTCACCTTCACACTGGTCCCAGCCTCGAGAAGCATCTGTTCTATAACAGTATCCTGGATCTTGGCCTATTATGATAGAGTTAGCTAAAAATAACTGGAGAAATTGAAAAAAGAGCCACAGATCTCCTAATGTGCTATAAAATCTTGGTTTCTATGTTTTTGTTTGTTTGGAGGATTTTTTTAAAGACAGCACAACTCCACAGAAACATCTGACAGCTCCCACTTTCAGCAGATAATGGTGCTGATGAAATGCCATAATGATCAGCATGGATCAGAATCACCTTGGACTATCCTGCCACACACAGTCCCTACTGCAGGACTTTTTACAATTTTAACTGTGGAAACACACTTTCAGTCTTTTAATGCTACCAATCAGAAAACCAGATTCAACATACAAACTTTTTCTCAACACAATATGAGAGATGCCCAAATTTTAAAATCCTACTTTCCACTGCAGTCAGTTTATTAAATCAGAGATACTCCCTGTCTTCCTGATAGGCATTAATTTGATAGAAAATCTAAAAGAAGATATTAACCACTGTTTCCTGAAGAAGCTAGAAATATCACTGAGATTCATTTAAAACCAGATAAAGAAGAAACAAATTAAGAATCCTATACAGTGGGTACAAACCTATAATTTCAGCCAGCACCGTATTCTTTTTTTTTATTATTTCTTATAGCATAACAGTGTACATTAATGCAATCATGGGGTACAGTGTGCTATTTTCATATACATTTTGAAATACTCTCATCAAACTGGTTAATATAACCTTCATGTCATTTTCTTAGTTATTGAGTTAAAATGTTCATACTCTGCTTTTAGAAAGATTCACTTGTACCCTTGTAAGATAAACCATAGAGGTGACCCCCAAATCACCCTCCCTCCCCCATCCATCCCCTACCTCCCCTCTCCCACCTGCTTCCCATATTCTAAGGCTATAATTAGGTTATGACATTCCTATAAAAGCTATGAATTAGTTTCAAAGTAGGGCTGTGTACATTAGATACTTTTTCTTCCATTCTTGAAATACTTTGCTAAGAAGAACATTTTCTAATTCCATCCATATAAACATGAAGGAGGTAAAGTCTCCATCTTTCTTTAGGGCTGCATAGTATTCCATAGTGTACATGTACCACAATTTATTGATCCATTCGTGGGTTGATGGGCATTTGGGCTTCTTCCATGTCTTAGCAATTATGGGCTGCAATAAACATTCTGATACAAATATCTTTGTTGTAATTTGATTTTTGGTCTTCTGGATATATACCTAATAAAGGAATTGCAGGATCAAATGGCAGGTCTATTTTTAGTTCTCTCAGTGTTCTCCAGATGTCTTTCCAAAAGGAATGAATTAATTTGCATTCCCACTAGCAGTGTAGAAGTGTTCCCTTTTCTCCACATCCACACCAACATCTCTGGTTTTGGGATTTTGTGATATGGGCTGATCTTACTGGGGTTAGGCAGCACTGTATTCTTTTGAAGACCCACCAATCCATGCACTGTGCAATAAATGTTTGAATGAATTCCCCTAGAATATCTCTAATTGTAAGCTGAAAGACTGTCACCTGTGGTTTAAATAGGGAATTTGATGCTTTCCAGACCAACACCAACAGCTTTGCTGTGCAAACACCCTGATTGATCCATCCCCACGAAGACAGGGTTTGAAGTTAAATTGGTGCTACATGGGGTCTCCAGGGAAGCCCCTAAGGGTGCTTTATCTAGGTGAATTCTCAGGGACACCACCCAATATGGCAGATGGCAGATGGTACAGCAAGTTTCTCCTCAGATGCTAGAAAGGAAGGAACCCTTGGGTTAGGCTTTCTTACCTCACTAGCTGACTGAACAGGTCCCCTCTTGGCCGAAGGAACCTCAGAAATACCCTAAAGCTGAGTTGCTGGCGGGAGAAGGGAGGTCAGACCTGCTCCATCCGAGCCACTCCCTTCTTGGAGATCTTCTGTATCTCATTAACAGGCCTAAGGCTATACAAGGCAAAGCTTAAAGTACACCTGTAGGTAGTGGCTTGACTCTGATCACCAGACTTCCTTTCTTAACTTAGAACACTCCAAGCCTTTAGACAAACCTTCATTTCTTTAACCAATCACAAATCAAACAATCTTTGAACCCACCTACAACCTGTAATTTCCAGCTTGGAGATGTGGTGTCTTTTCAGCCGAACCAAAGTGTGCCTTCCATGTATTGATTTATGATGTCAGGTGTAATTCCTGTCTCTCTGAAATGTATAAAAACAAACTGTAACCCGACCACGGCTAGACTACTTGCTCAAGACTTCTTGGGCGCGGCTTGCCTGTCCAAGGTTTCATTTATTCAGCTCAGAATAAACCTCTTTAAATCATTTTACAGAGGTTGGGTGCTTTTCTGTGGACACTCAGAAGCCTGATACGCCTGTCACCAAACCACTTTACAATGGACTTGCTGAATAATGCAAAACACAGTGTGAACGCTGGCCTGGTGCCTCCAGAATCGCCTACATACTGCTCTTGTCTATAAATACATGCTATGAATGTTGGAAGTGGACAGCTTTATTTTTTGTCCATCCCTCCTCTCCCCATCCCCTTTTTTTGAGGGTTGGAGGAGACAGCACAGATACTTCATTGTCTTTTTTTTGAGGAACACCAAATGCTCCCACAGTAGTGTTATTAACATATGCATTAGCTGGAGCCCATTTGCTCTGGCAGTGGCGGCTCCCAGCTTCCCTCCTGCACAGCAGCGCTCAATCAGATAACACAAATGGCTTAAAGAAGTTTCTGCAGTGCAACTGGTCGCTGTGAGAGGGGCACACACACACACACAAAAACCAACAAAAAACTCGAGGATCAGTCGGATTGTTGTAGGTTGATTTCCCTATCTTTGAGCCCCTAGGCTATCCCACAATAAAAGCAACTAAAGCCCAGCCTAGGACCCCCACCTCCTGGGGCATAGTGATCACTCCCCGCCTTTCCAAATCCCAAGCAGCAGGAGGGAGTTAACTGGAAAGCGACTGGCTGACCCGGCCTCCGCGGACCTCTCGAGCTGCGCCCAGCTGGTTCTCTGCAGCGGCCACCCTGCTCACACGGCTGACCTGTGGATGGCACCCGGTGACACGGGCGGGGGCGAGGGGGTGCTGCGGGGAGAGACAGCCCCCAGCCCAGGCCCGCGCATGCTGTGTGTGCAGGCAGAGAAAGCTGCTTTTCAGAGAGTTTGCAACATCAGATCAGGCACAGGGAATGGTGGAGGGGCAGGAGGGAAGTAAGGAAAACAAATCTCCAACGTGGATGAATGTGATCTGCAGAGGGACAGGGGCCTCCTGCAAGCAGGAGGTGACTTCTCTCCAAAGGCCTGAGGAGAGCCTGAAACTTCCCAGAGAAGAGCAGTGAGAATGCCAGGTTAGGGGAAGGCCTGGAGGACAGGCAGTCCCTGACAGCCGGGCTGGGGGCAGGATGTGACTCCTCTGCTCCTAGGGCCCAAGAAGAACACAGAAGTTGCTGGGAGGAAGCAGTAGGGAGTGAGTGATGAGGTTCAGAGCAATCTGGTTTTCCATTCACACAGGAGTTACTGTTACTATAAAAGAATGCCAAAATACCAAAGCAGTGAAAACATTAGGAAGGGCCTTGGCATTAGGAAGGTTGAGAACGACTGTGTTAGGTCCTCTCCAGGGGTTGACGATGACTAGCCTTCCTAGCAGACCAGAAGGCCAGGTGGATGGTTGGGGACACATGAGCCTGAGCCTCATCAATAGCTGCCCCTCCCCCCACAAGGGTATTGCTGAAGAGGTTCTGAGGTCTGGAAATCAGAATTTCTGAAAATTCTCCCTCTTACTGTTAAAAAGTCCATCAACATTATTTTGCAGATGATCCAAATGAACGCAGCCAGATTAAAGGATCATTCCAGACTGGGAAAGTGGACAGTGGAAAGCGTGTAATAGACGTCCCATTTTCTACAAATTACCTCTGAAAGCCTTATTTGCATCGGATCCTGTCTGCTTTTCAAAACAGGGAGTTCTTTCTTAGAAGCCTGAAGAAGCTGGTGAGACCTCCTCCTTTCCTTTTATCTCTGTTTTTGAAATATAACCTTGTTTTTCCTCTGAAAGAACTGGAGACTTGGCCAGCCCTCTCCTCCAGGCAGAACCTAGAAGACTGGGCTGGGTACAGACATGGGGCAGAGAATCTTCCTTCCCTCTGAACTTTCCCTCCCCTCTCGGTATCTGTCTAGGCTCTTCTAATAAGGGAGTTACCCCCTAGGTAGCATTGGTCTCACCTCTTGCTTCAGAAATACCCACTTAGTACCCAATATTCAGTGGCTCCCAGTAGCGTGGCCCTCATCAGGGGTATTCACTCGTGTGCCTAATCATCAGCCAGTGCTTTCTGACGTCTGACAGTATTTGAGGGACAGTAAATGTCAGGCCTTTCAGGGGAAGGTTTTCCCTTTAATATTTCACACATAAATTGTTCTCTGGATTCATCCCAGTTTCTGCCCGTGCAGCCTCCGTAATGGCCACTATAGGCCATGTGCCCTCTGGCCTCTGGTGGATGGGTAACTGTCCCCCCATGTTCAAGTACAGCCTTTCCTTTAAAGCAGCGGTTCTCAGCCTGTGGGTCGCAACCTCTTCGTAACAATGAAAATATATCGCAGTGCTAGGAAGGTTGGGAACCACTGCTTTAGAGACTACTAAAATTCATCCTTCCATGCCAGCCCTCCAAAAAGGCTCTGTCTGAGGCAATCTAAAAATGTTTCACAAATGTTTTGACTTTCCCTCCCTGGAAAGGTGTGGTCTGTGACGTTTCCCTCAAGAACTCTCTTGAAATCATTAGAGGCCAGCAGCAGTGACCTCTGAGGTAAAGTTAGAAAGGGGCGCAGAGTTCCCACCTGTACCTCTCGGGCTAGGGCTACCGGCTGCCCAGGCCGACTGCACTGTGTGAGGAAGCGCAGGCTGGTGGAGAGGCTGTCATTACGCTGGGGCTGCAGCCTCCGCTGAGGTTTCTCTGACAGAAACATTATGGGCAAGACTTGTGAGTGAGGCCAAGTCACCGCCAGCCGTGTCTTCCCCAAGACCTCAGACATCACAGAGCAGAGACAAAGCCATCCTGCTATGGGCTGTCCAGACTCTCACCCCATATAAATTCACAGGCATAATGAAATGAGCCCGTTCTTAATTAGCCACTGAATTTTGGGATAGTTTATTATACAGCAATAGTAACTGAAATGTCCCCTAAAGCCCCCATCCCCCGCAGACATTCTCTTTCTCAGGGGTAGCACACACTTCTGAACTCAGAAGACATTGTGAGGACACAAACCTCAACTGGCAGGCTGGTTAATGTTCTTACAATAGTCTCTATTGGGGTTGGGAGGACGCTGTGTAAGAAGAGGTGTTTGCTAGCAGAAAAGCCCAGCTGCTTTAAAACATTCTGACTTACAGGGAGGGACACATTTCACATTGTTACCCAGTAAATATACACATGGCACCTGGAATACACTTCGGGAAACAGTATGTGCTACTTATGAAGAATTCTGTTTCTCTAGTCAATTCACTCCCCCCATGGGCTTGTTGGGAATCACAGAATCAATGTCACAACTCACTAATGGGTTGCAACCCACAGTTTGACAAGTACTGTTTTAGGTAGTAAGGTCAGAGAGGGGTGTGGGGAGGAGAGTGAGGTGGGTCCAGGGACCTGGCACAGTAGGAAGGGTCAGGGAGGCACGTCTGCAGGTCATGTCACACTCCCCTCCATGTCACTTCCCCTGCTTGGCCTCCCAGCCAACTCACTCCTAGGCCTCAGAGCTGTTCAGTGGAACCTGACCTTACCTAAGCTGGTAATCCCTGGGCTCTGTGAGGCTCTAGGGAGGACTGGCCAACTCCCCTCACTTGATCTACACCATCTGTCCCCAGGTCTAGGCTAAGGTGGAGAACGAACCCAAGCAAACACTCATTCAGCTGCCTCTGAGCAGCTCTGAGAGTAAGCTTCATGCAGAATTGAAATAAAACCTGCCTGAAAGGCTAGTTGCAAATCACTTAAGAATTATATTATCCAAGTTCTTCCCCCATGTAAGCATGAATTGAGACCGTAGTTCATCAGGATTTTTAACACTGGGGCTGTTTCTCAAGCAGAAGTGTGGCTTAATTCATAAGCTGTAGCCTGGCCTCTGTCCTGCACGGGCCTCCCCCCATGCAAATGAGTTGATTTTCCAGAGCGGTTAACCCCCTTCTCCTCCCTCCTCTTTCTCCTCCATCATCACCTGTAAGCTTTGACTCACAGCCACACTCAGTCACCTGCAGATGGTGTGTGAGAAGCCCTGAGGACAGACGGCTGGCCTAGTCTCCAGCACACCTGTCACTTTATTACCCCCTTAGATGCCTGCCAGGTGACTGCAGCAGCAGCAGGGAAAGCCAGTCAGCAGTTTGTCTTCCAACCACGGGGCCATCTGCCTTTTCTAGTTTGAATCCTTTTCTTTTTTTTGAAACATCTGCAGTAAATAATACCACAGTCATATAAAAACTCAGTAAAACTGGAGTTCATGCCACACAGTCTTATTTAGATAACTAGTTACAAAATGAATCACTCTCACTGGAAGATGGGCCCTGAGAGCACCATACTTCATTAGCCACTTAATAAAAACTTCTTGATGGTGATAATTCCTTCCCTGAGGAGGGTGGCTGTGAAAATCAGTTGAGTTTCTTGAAATATGTTTGGCCCCTACCCTCAACATATCTGAGGGTCCGTCTGCCTGGCCCATGATCCCACTCCCCAGAGATGTAGACTGCATTTCCCCAGCAGGATTGGTTGTCATGTGCTGGGGGGCGGGGAGTGCTCAGGGCCTGCCGCAGACGTAATTCTAGATGATTCTTGATCTTTGACTTGGAGGGCAATATGGAGATGTAGGGAAAAGACACGAGAACATACAATAAGGTCAGCAGCCAAAGGGAATATTTTTGTCCCCAAGTAATTTTTAAAAGCAGCTGTAGGGCCTTGCAAAGCTGTCCTGTGGTTAATGGAGCCCCCAGACCTATTATCTGCTTTGCTAATTTTTTTTTTACAAAGCAAAGTTGTGATTAAAAAAAAATCACATTTTACAGATAAAATATAGAACCCAGAAATTCTGACACATAACTAAGATCAATTTCCCCCTTAAAATAAAAAGTGAATCTCTTTTCCTAGGAATCCTACAAAGACTCACAATGGAATATTGTGTCAATGGAAACAAATACCTAATAGAGGATTGAACAGTTTCCTGCCAACTGGCCTTCCTTACTCTGGTTTCCTTGTTAAATCAAAATGATTTAACAAAATAAAGCCCGCAGTGAGAAAGTCACTGCAAAATTGAGAGATTCAGTGAGTTCATAAAATCGGTTTGGCCTCTGAGGTTTTTCCTAACCTCTGCCACCATTTTTGTCCCTTCTTTATTAATGATATGTAAGTTGCTGGTTTTTAAAAATCTTTTTACTACTTTAAAGGAGAAGTCAGTTTTGCTGTTAGTTTTCAACATGTCTGAGCAAAAGCAATAATGATAACCCTGGATGGAGGTTCTAATACCTGGCTTGTTAGTGGCTGAACTTCTCCATATGTAAGCTGCACACTTTTGTACAATGGCCAGTCAGTGTGATTAACTATGTAAATACAAGTATGTGAGTGAACATACTTTAACTTTCTCAAGATGATGTTTCTGACACCAGATCAGAAACACGTACTAGTAAAGTTGACTGACAATTGCCAGCCGCCTACACTTCCCTGCTAAATGTCCCTATGACTGACCATGTGTTTGTCATTGAAAGGAAACAGTTTCCATCCTGGGAAAACCCTCAGGACTGGAAGTAAAGCCAATCCCAGACCCATTAGTGCCGTCCCTTTCTCCAACTGAGACAGCAACAACATTGAGGGAGTGCCAGGCATCCTTAAAACAGTCCTCAGAGGTTTCCACTCCCATTTCATATACAGGGAAACTATTGGAAACTTGACACACTCTCCTAAGGTTACACAGGTTAGAAGTATAACTAGAACTCAAAGTCCACACTTTGCCTCTGAAGCCCATACTCACAATCATTTTGCTAACAATACTTCTTGTAGACCTCATAGTTTCCCAAAGTTCTGAAATTTAACAGAAATAGATATTTTTTACCTAAAATAAATGAAGCCAATATTTCCATAGTAGACTGAAACTTTAGGCATTTTGCAACCAATTATCCCAGTATCAGATAACCCTTAGGCCTCTTCACAGAAAACTAGGTCACTTCATTCCCCTCTTGGAACTTTGAATATAAACATTTAAGAATGATGAAGAAATAAATCACAGGGGGAAAATTTTGTAATTTCTCAACAGATTGCAAAAAAAAAATTTGTTTAGAAATACAATAAAACTTAGTCAACTAGGTCTAGAATGATAAATCCTAATATCATTAATATGTCTGACCAAGATCAGCAGATAACAGCAAAATATGTAAAGCAAAAACTGACGGAACTAAAAGGAGAAACAGGCAAACCCACACTCATAGTTGGAGACTTCCACATCACTCTCTCAACGATTAACAGAACAACTAGACTGACAATCAGCAAGGACATAAAAGGACTCAAAAAACATCAACAGGCTCTAATAAAAATCAGAGCAATCCACAGCAACAGCAAGATAAACTTACCTTTGAAGATCCCACAAAACATAAACCAAGGATAGTCCATATCCTGGGCTGAAAAACAAGCTTCAACCAAATTAAAAGAATTTAAATTATATAGAGTATTTCTCTAAGCACAATGAAATCAAAGTAGAAATCAATAATAAAGTAGCAAAAAAGTCTTCAAACACTTGGATTCACCTGTATGTGAATTAGCAGCAAAGTTTGAGGTTACTATTCCAATAATATGGGACCATTTGAAACAAATTGGCAAGGTAAAGAAGCTGGATAGATGGGTTCAGCGTGAATTAAACTACGATCAGAAGAGAAATTGTCTGAAGCTTTCCCTTCTTTGCCATCACAATGTAAGGTGAACCATTTCCATACCATATTGTTATGTATGATGAAAAATGGATTCTTTCTGACATTCATAAGTACTCAGCACAATGGTTGAATAAATAGGAAGTGCTGAAATACAGTCCAATACTGAATATTCAACAAAACAATGTAATGGGTGGCGCCTGTGGCTCGAAGGAGTGGGGCGCTGGCCCCATATGCCAGAGGTAGTAGGTTTAGACCCAGCCCTGGCCAAAAACTGCAAAAAAAAAAAAAAACTGCAAAAAAAAAAAAATCTAATGGTGATCGTTTGGTGGTCCAGCATTGCTATTATCCACCATAGCTCCATGAAACTTGGTCAGCCAATTACAGTGGATGTCTACTGCAACCAACTAGATGAAAGAAATCAAAAAAGATCTAAATAGAGAGACATACCATGTTCATAAATTGGAAGACTCAACATCATTCAGATATCGGTTCTTCTCTAATTGATATACAGATTTAATGTGATTCCTTTCAAAATCCTCATAAAAGTTGTTGGTATAGACAAGATTATTATAATATTTACACAGAAAGGTAAAAGACCTAGAACATCTAAAACAGTTTCAAAAAGGAAAAACGAAAGGAGGAATTCATCTCCATGATTTTGAGACTTATATGGCTACAGTTATTAAGAATGAGGTATCTGCAGAGGTATAGTCACACAGATCAATAAAAGAAAATAGAGAAAATAGAAACAGACCCACACAAACATGTCAAACTGATTGTTGACAAAGGTGCAATCAAAAGATAGCTTTTCAACAAATGGTACTGGAGCAATTGAACATCAGAAGCCAAAAACAACAAAAATTAAAATGTTGGCCTAAATCTCACAACTTATATAAAGTTAATCAAAATGGATCACAGACTTAAATGCAAAATTATAAAATTCTAGACTGAGGGCTAGGCTTAGTCTTGATATCAAAACACAGTCTATAAAAGGAAGAACTGATAAGTTGCACTTCTTCAAAATGTAAAGCTTTTGCTCTGTAAAGGATCCTGTTAAGAGGATGAAGAGACAAGCAACTGAGTGAAGTTATTTTTAAACTACATATCCAACAAAGGCCTAACATCTTGAACAACTCCTAAAACTCCACAGTAAAAAATAAATAAATAAAAATAAAGCAATCCAATTAGAAAATGGACCAAAGACACGCCATAATCTGTGTGGGCTGCTATTTTAAAAAATGCTGTAGGAGACAGAGTGTTCTAGAAGCAACAGAAATTTACTCCTCACAGTTGTGGAGGCAGGAAATCCAAGGTCAAGCTCCTAACAGATTCAGTGTCTGGTGAGGGGGTCTCTTCAGTAAAGGCCACTGATCTCATTCATAAGGACTCTACCCCGTGACCTAAACTTCCCAGTACCATTTTGAGGGTTAGGATTATAGCATATGAATATTAGGAGGATACAAACACTCAAACTATGGCAGCTGTGAAGAGACATTTCGCTGATGAGGATATATGGGTGATAAATAAGTACATGCAAGAGGTTCAATATCATTAGCCCGTAAGGAAAGGCAAATTAGAACCACAGTAAGATATCACTTCGTACCTATCAGAATGTCTAAAACAAAAAACAGTGACAACAGCAAACGCTGGTGGAGAGGCAGGAAACTGTACCACTCACAGTGCTAATGGGAACAAACATAAAGTAGAACTGCTCTGGAAACACTTTCACAGTTTCTTTAAAAAGTAAATGCTCAACTACAACATGACCCAGCAATTGCACTCGTGAATATTTATCCCACAGAAATGAAAACCAGTGTTTACTCAAATACCAAATGCCTGTAGCTGCTTTACCATAATAGCCAAACTGGAAACAACCCAGATGTCCTTCAGTAGGTGAATGAGTAAACATACTATCATATAATGATACATCATATAACAGACTGTTGTTCAGCAATAGAAAAGAACGTACTACAGATACACACCACAACCTGAATGAATCTCCAGAGGATTATGCTGAGTGAAAGAAGACAGTTCTACCAGGTCACATAACATACATAGAGGGGTCTATTTAAGGATACTGTGCCTTTAAAAGAGCCAGCTAGAAGTGGTCTATGTTTTAGTTCTATCAATGTAGATGTCCTAGTTGTGATATTATATTACACTTTTGTGAGCATTACAATTGACAGAAACTGGTAAAGGGTGTGAGAGAGCTCTCTGTGTTATATTGTACAACTGCATGTGAATCTACATTTACCTTAAACCAAAGGTTTAGTTAAAAAACCACAAAAGAGGAAAACACAAGAGAGTGTTTAACTGGTTGCAGAGATAAAGAGAAATTTTCTTTTCTTTTTTTTTTTGCAGTTTTTGGCCAGGGCTGGGTTTAAACCCACCACCTCCAGCATATGGGGCCAGCGCCCTACTTCTTTGAGCCACAGGTGCCGCCCGATAAAGAGAAATTTTATGCATACAGCAAATGGATAATCTTATAAATGGAAAGATGGATAGATATGATTGTAAAACCCTTCACATTACCTCATATATCAAGAACTACTATGTCATTGAATGGAATACTATGTTGCCATAAAAAGAATTAAGAAAACTCTATATACTGATAAAATGAACTCCAACATGTAAGAGAAAAAAGCTGTATAGCAGTACAAATGTTACTTTATCATTTGTGTAAAAAGGAGAAAAGAAAGATATAAATATATACATTTTTTATTTTTTATTAAATCATAGCTGTGTACATTAATACTATCATGGGGTATAGTGTGCTCTTTCTATATACAATTTGAAATACTTTCATCCATCTGGTTAACATAGCCTTCATGTCATTTTCTTAGTTATTGTGTTAAGATATTTATATTCTACATTTAGAAAGACTCACATGTACCCCCATAGGATAAACCATAGGCGTGATCTCACCAATCACCCACCCTCCTCCCTGACTTCCTCTCCCTCGCCCCTTTCCCCATATTCTTGGGCTAAAATTGGGTTATAGCTTTCCTATGAAAGCTATAAATTAGTTTCATAATAGGGTTGAGTACATTGGATACTTTTTCTTCCATTCTTGAGAAACTTTGCTGAGAAGAATATTTTCCAGCTCCATCCATGAAGGAGGTAAAGTCTCCATCTTTCATTATGGCTGCGTAGTATTCCATGGTGTACTGGGATACACAATTTATTGATCCATTCATGGGTCGATGGGCACTTAGGCTTATGTATAAGTATGTAATACATAGAAGAAAGTCTATACACAGAAGAAATTAGCAACAGTTGAAGAGGGCACATTAGTAATAGGAGAGCAAGACTGGGGGAGAGATGCTTTATTTTCTTTAGTACCTGTCAAGTCTTAAACCATGCAAACATACTAGTATTCCAAAAATAAGTCAGTATGTATTAAATAATGATATTAGAAAAATACCAAGATATCTTTTACAAAAACTTCAAATACAAAGAACAAAGCAACATGTTAACAATAAATCTAATAAAGGATATTGTACTATTCTTAATATATAAAGAGCTCCTGTTAACTATTAAGAAAAATGTGCAATGCTTCAGCATGCCCCGTAGGTGAAAGGCTCAGCTGCAACTTGAACTTTACCTTAGAATTGAAAACAATGTAACCTAAACATTTGTACCCTCATATTAATTTGAAATTTAAATTATTTTTCCAATATTAGCATTAATTATAACAAAAAAAAGAAAAATGTGCAAGAAGCATAAAGACAATTTCAGAAATTGAAGTAAGTGACTAATAAACATGCAAAACAATTATTTTTCCTGATTAATACTCAACGATATGTGAATTAAAGAGAGGCCTACCAAATTGGTGACAGATTTTAAAAATAATATTCAGTGCTGACAAGAATGAATAAACACAGCTTATACTTCCCCAGAAATGTGACCCAGAACAACTTACAAGGACAAGACATTGGAAACAACCAAAATGACCAAAGGGAGAGAGATGTTGAAATATAGTATGGTATATCTTTGCCCTGGAACATTATGTAGACAAGTGTGATAAGTTTAAAAAATGGCACTGGTTTACAATGTTCATGATGTGATAAAAATATCAAAATGTAAAACTGAGTGTACAAAATCATGCCAATTAAAGTGTTATAGCTCACTAGCTTTGAATTTCTTGATGGCAGAAAAGCAACAAATTCCTTGAAAAATAATTAAAATCTGGTGTTTAACTGACTTTTGCTGAAGCTCCGAAGATGTCTCATGGAAATTCAAGAGGCTCTTCTTATCCCATTTGTTTTTTCTCTCAGCCCCTGAAAGTTCCTTTGCTGAAAGTAATTCTTTCCTTCCCTACCCCTACCAGTGGCAGCTGACATTCGCATTCAACACAGCTTACATTCTTGGATATGGAACCCTCTCCTTGCCCACTGCGGTTGTCAATCAATAGAGAAACCCAGGGGGATGGATCTTGAAGTTCAAAGGAAGAGCAAAAAACAATTTATCATCCAGGAATTGCTCCCACTTGGGCTCCATGTCTGCCTCAATGGAAAGTGGCAAGTGGTTCTGATTACCTTCTTGTCACTCTGACTGCCAGAGACCCCGTCTGCCAACCTTGCTGGGAGGTTGGCACTCTGTCCTTGTGCAAATGTTCTACTTCAAAGTGCCTGGCCCTCTCTCCTTTCCCCTCTCTCCACATCACTCTGAAACTTTCCTGATTGCTTTTCTTATTTGGGAGTCCAAGGTGTCACTCAATGAAATGAGAAACAAGCAGTGAATTGGGTGCTCTCCAAAGCTTCCCTGGTCAGCTGCTGCCAGAGAGGAAGGAAAAGCAGAGGAAGGAGGGGGAAATGGAGGCTTCTGAGGGTATTCCAAACTTTTTGGAAATAATCGTATTTATCAAATATCCCAACAAAGTCTGTGTCTGTGCTTTAACTAACTTGCATTTCCTATCTGGAAACCTCAGGCTTATCTCTCAGCATTTCTGAAGGTTGAGTGAGGGTAAAAGTTTGAGTAGCAGCCTCACACATCGGTGACAGGAAATCAAGGCCTGGACACACAGCCATTAGCCATCAGGAAAGAGGCCACCATTTCTCCTCTATACTGAAGCCAGTGTGGGCCTGAGCAGTGTTCTTTCTTCTGGTGGCAGAACCCACTCTTCCTGACTCTGTGTCCACAGATGGGCACATGACCCAGCCCTGGTCCACGACAATATCTCATTTCCTTAGCAAAACTGATTCAGGGTTGGGTAGATAGTCCAAGGAAGCCAAATCACAATCAATTCTATGATTTCTTCCCTAGGACTAAGGGAAGAGGCATTGTTTAGGTGGGGGGTAGTTGGCAGAGTGCAAGCCCCTGGCTGCCACTTACAGGAGGGCCTGAGAGGATGGTGTGGGATAGATCCCAGCAGTCACCTATGGACATCTGGATCCCCTGGATTTAGCATATGTGAACTCCTATAATTTTTGGCTTCATGATTCAAGGAATCACCTTCCCTTTTAAAATCTAGCTTAGAATGAGTTTTCTATCTCTTATAACACAAGGAGTTCTAACTAATAGAAGCTCTCAGAGAAAACAGATAACCTCTGGAGAGACCATGGAGCTCAAGGCTTGGTCTGGAGGTTGGGGCTGGACCAATCTAGCTGAGGTAGGGGGGACACTCTGCTCAAATTCACTTTCAGCCCTCAAAGACTTGTCCTGAGTCCTATGCAGAGTCTTATGATTAACAGGGGGTTGACAGAAACAGGTGCTGAAGTCAGTGGCCAGCATGGCTTTGGGGTCTGGTGATAAGAGAACCCCAGGTGGAGGAAAGGACAGAAGGCTTACATGAGTCGGCCTTAGTTGGAAGACTTCGCCTGCTCCCATGGGAGGCTTATCATCGGAGAACGGTATCCCAGGGAAGCCAGAAAGGCTCAAAGTAAGTAGCACACATAGGCACCCCACTGGGATTTGTGGGTCTAGTTATCCTGGCTGGGGAGAAGCTGGAGTGGTGCTGGCCATGCAATCACTTTACAGGGAGGGCTTGAACCACGAATTTCCTTTATGAAACCTGCCATCATGCCTCATGTGACTTTTTGGCTGGCCCAGCCCCAGGTCACTGAAGTTTAGCCCATTCCTCAAGACAACAGAATCCTTCCCCCTCCCTAAGAGCTGGCAGTCTATTCTAGGACTCACAGCTCTTCTCCTCTGGGCTCCGGTAGCACTTAGCATCTGTGCCACAATTTAGCACTTAATTATATAGTCTTGCATTAAATGCTCTTTTTATGGGGTTAGTTTCATCTCCTTAAAGAGACTGAAAGTTGTTTGAAAACCAGGCCTGTGATCCTGTCACTGGGCATTGTCTACATGCCTGAGCCCCAGGCAGTGCCCAGAGTTGGCCTCCAACGACCCCCAGCATTGCTCAGAGGTCCCACTCACTCTGGATTCCCTGCCTGCATTTATAGTCGCTTACTTCCAAGGACAAGGGTAATGAACTTCAATTAAGATGCCCAACTGTTGGATTTTAGTTGCTCATTTCATCTACCTGTTTATTCTTACAGAGTAGTTTTTTTTTTTTTTCTTTTTCCCATGCAGAGACCTTCATTCCAGATCCTGAGATGGGTTTTTAAACCCTGATTTTCTAGTGTCATGAATTGCAGAACAGGGCCTGGGTTGTAGAATAAAGACAATTTTTTAAACCTGATTAATCAAATTTAATCAGAACAATCAAATTTTCACTGCAGGATGATATTAATCTAACCGTCCTGAATTTAGATACCAGATCAAAATGTGACTCCCTATGAATAAACATCCCAGCATAGGATAGATACAGACTGTCCACATAAGATGTCAATTCAGGAACTAGCCCTGAATTTGGGCACTCGGAAGATGGCTTTGGTTTAATCACTTCTTTTTTGTTTGTTTGTTTAATCACATCTTAATCGACAAATAAACCAGGGACCTGGTGAATGGAGTGGGGGTGACTGTGCAGGTGAGGGTGTAAAGTCCCTAATTCATACTATTTGGACACAATTCATTCATTCATTCAGCAAATATTTTTATACTCCCACACAAAGCACCGAGCAGGTGCCTGCCCTAAACTTTTGCTATGGTTATTATTAGGCCCTGGGGAAACAACAGTCCCTGCCCTCAAGAAGGTTACTGAAAAAGTTAGGGAACTTAGCCAAGGTCTAAGCTCTCCCAAAGGGTGACCCATGATGCTAATCAAGGCTGGTGCTTCACTAGGCTGCTGCCTCAGGACGAATCCAGATTTGGCTGCAAGCCTGCCCCTGTACCCTTGGGCAGAACATTTCCAGAGAGAAAAGGGACATTGTTGCTAGCTGAGAAGATGGGGAGGAATGGAGGAAGGAGTCTAGTGAGGCTTAGCCACAGAGCAGGCAAGGGTGTCCTTTTCATCTCACCACTTCTTTTTAGGATAGGAGAGATCTGAACATGTTTTTAAAAATGAATGAAAAAGAGTAAGTTATAAGAAAGAATGGTCAACAATGTGATTGATCAGCAAGACTCTGGAAAGACGGGAGCAGAAAATGGGATCCCGTCTGGCTAGACGCGGAGATAGGAGAAGGCGTGTAAAGATAAAATAACAAGGATGAAAGCAAACAGGCAAGGTGGCTCCGCAGGAGTGGGAGGGTATGAATGCGGAGACATCTGCAGAGCAGGGCCGGAGCCCAGTGGAGAGGACAAGGTCTCAGAGATGGACGTGGGCAGCGGGGGTGTCGGGACATTGCCTAATGGGCAGAAGTGATGGGAGGGGCAGAGAGCTGAGCAGTTGAAGCTTGGATGAAGGTCGGGAGAAGGAAGGAGGGGACAAGGACCACAGACACTGGGGAAAAGGAAAGGCTGGGTGGGAAGGGGAAAGGATGAGAGCAGTGAGGGGTGTTCACTTCTGGGGGTGTTCTGGGGAAGCTCTGATACCTGCGGCCAAGTCCTGCTTTAAGGCATGAGGTGGGGTTGACAGCCAGTTCTAGGGGAAAGTGGCCCTCCCCTCCTCTCTTGGGGTCAAGACTTTGGATCTAAGTGGCACTGAACTCCAGGGCTCAGCCTCTAAGCTAGAGGACCACTCTCCTGCCAGGCTCCCCAGGCTGCCTCCCCGCCACAGCCCCTGTCCCAGTGGAACACAGCCTGGTGGGGGTGGGTCCTGCCGTTCAGACACAGCCACAGCCGCAGGCAGTGAGGGTTCCAGGCATCCATCAAGCCGTCAGCTCACAGAGCTGGAAATAGAGCTCAGTCAGTCACACCGGACCCAGTGTCTGTGCTGACTTGGCAAATCATGCTCAAATTATTTTGATAGATTCCAGGCAGAGGGGACCACAGGAAAAACTTGTTCAATCTTCCGAAACTATTAAAGTCCTAGTCAGTCCTACAAAAATCAACCATCTCTCTTGTCATTCTTTCCAATTATTTGGCCTCTTGCTCATTGCAGCATAAGGAGAGAAAATACATCAAAAATAATAAACGCTGCCACTTACTAAGAACTTACAACATGCCGAGTACAGGGCTAAATTCATTAAATGGACCCACAGCAACTGTCCTTGGAGGTAGATGTTAGTCCCACCATACAGATGAGAAAACTGAGGTGCCCAGAGTTTAGCTGACTCAATTCACACAGTCACTAGCCAGAATTCAAGCCCTGACCTGCCTGACTCCCATCTTCATTCACAGTCCAAAGCGCCCAGTAGCAGACAGGGCTTGACCAGCTGGTGAGCTGTTGTGGTGAGTGGGCAGCTTCTTCAGAGTTAGGGGAGATTTACACCCAGTAGGGGGTGCTGTGCCTATCTAGCAAAGCACCTCCCAACCCCTTCTTCACATCTAGAGGGCTGGGGTTCCTACTTTGACTGATTTAGCAGCTCAATGACACTGTTAAGAAAGTTCTTAACATCGCACCCCTGCAATCTTCCTCATAGAAATCTGTGTCCTCTGGTGCCTCTGCTCACGGTCAAAAGATGGCTGCAGTGGTTCCAAGCATCACATCCTCGGGCGACAAGGCCAAGACCGTGAGTGAGGAAGAAGAATGCAGGGCAATGTAGGTCCTGGGGCTTCCTCACCACACCCCATCAGAAGGCACCATGTTTTCCTTATATGGCCGTAACTATGGCTGTAACTGTACACAATGGGGTCATGTTTGTATGACTACTATTTGGCACTCTGCCACTATTGTTCTCCTTGGATGTACAGGGTGGACATAAAGTTCATGTACAACTTAAAATTAGAAAATGTACAGGACCTTCCACTTGTGCAGACTTCCTGAGCCTGCTGACCGGTTGCCGGGAGCTGAGGACAGGTGCGTCATACCTGCCCTCGACCCTGTGGTTCTTCTGCTCTCTGAATGCATCTGGTATGAACCTACCCACCATCATCAACCTCTTGCATTACAAACGAACACCACTTCATAAAGGTGAAAAATTTCTCCTAAATCCCCCACTCACATCCCTGCATTATCATGTCTCACCCACCAAACTGGAATCATATGCCTCATCCTGAATCAGCCACTGGTAAAGGTAATTGAAATACCATGATTGCCCTAGACCAGGAATCCTCAATCCTGGGAAGTCTTTTGTTTTTTCTTTTTTTTTTTTAGAGACAGAGTCTCACTTTGTCACCCTCAGCTCTTGGGCTTAGGTGATTCTCTTGCCTCCGGGTAGCTGGGACTACAGGCACCCACCACAATGCCCGGCTATTTTTGTTGTTGTTGTTGTTGTTGTTGCTGCAGTTTGGCCAGGGCCAGGTTTGAACCCGCCACCCTCAGGGCACCTGGTGCCCTACCCACTGAGCCACAGGCACCACCCAACCCTGGGAACTCTTAATACCCACTCCGATTAAATCAGGTTTTCTAGGGGTGAGGTCCAGGTACCAGTATATTTAAGAACTATTCAGGTGTTTTTAATGTGTAGCCAGGGTGAAAACCACTGTTTGGGCTAACCAGGATTCACCACCTATTGCTAGGTGGATGCTTGAAGAAATTCCATGTTTTCCTAGTGTTTTGATCATTTTTCTGTATCTATAACTGAATACCTGAGAGACGTATTTTTTATAGTTCTGGAGGCTAAGCAGTCTAAGGCCAAGGGGCTGCATCTGATGAGGGCCTGTTGCTGCTGGGGACCCTCAGCAGAGTCCCGAGGTGGCACAGGGCATCATCACATGACAAGGAGGCAGCAGCATAAACCAAACTGGCTTTTCTAACAGACCTACTCTTGGGATAACTAACCCACTCCCTTGATAACCCATTAATCCATTAATCCATTAATCCATGAATAGATTCATCCACTCATGAGGGCAGAGGCCTTGTAAAGGCCCTACCTCTTAATACTGTTACATTGGAGATTAAGTTTCAACATGAATGTCAGAAGGGACACACATTCTAACCACAGCAGCTTGGCTCAGCACCCGTTGCTCAGTTAGGGCACCGGCCACATACACCAGGGATGGCGGGTTCAAACCCTGCTGGACCAGCTAAAACAACAATGACAACTACCAAAAAAAAAAAAATAGCTGGACATTGTGGCAGGCACCTGTAGTCCCAGCTACTTGGGAGGCTGAGGCAAGAGAATCAAGCCCAAGAGTTTGAGGTTTCTATGAGCTGTGATGCCAAGGCACTCTATGGAGGGTGACGTAGTGAGACTCTGTCTTAAAAAAACAAAACAAAACAAAACAAAAAACCAATAAAAATTTTCATATGATGAGACTCTACATCAATAAATCATAGAATTTTTAAAGATGATACCTTCAAAGTGTTAGGTTTGTAAAGTTTGGTGGAGGGTGATAGCACCTGAATCTTTTTGGACAATACAGATTACCTTTTTCCAAGACGATGCCTACCAGCCTGGATCAGGCCCAGAGGAGAGGCAAAGGGGAGGTGGGAGGCAGGTAGACAAGGCTGTCTTCTCCTTACCTACTGGGGACAGGGCAGTAACTCAGGTTGGACAAGTTAATAGGGAAATTGAAAGAGAAAATTATTTTGAACATAAGATAAAGGAGAAGGGAGGGAAATGCCATTAACAATGACCCAGAAATTTACAATAATTGAGTTCATTAGCATATCCATTTATTATCTCTAATACTGTTCTGCATGTTTCTAGGGAGAGATAGCCACCCATTGAGGCAGGGGGGCCACACAGGCAGGGCCCTCAGTGCCAACGGGTTTCATCTGTCAAATGATGTTACTGCTTTCTCTCCAGTGGTCTCCAGCACGAGCACAACTATTTTCAGGGGCAAGATGATCCTCAGCCACTCCTGATCAGGCAAGAGGATGAATACATCCTGAAAGGTTGGGCTGGTCATCTGCTCACGACAATGGAATTTTTTTCTAAGGTGAAACGGGCTCTGTTAGAGGCCAGGGAGGACACATTGTAACCATGGTTGTAACACCTTGCTGTAGATTCGAATCACTCGGGAGCTTTTACAAGTCCTGGCATGGTGGCCAGGCTGGGTCCCATGACAATTACAACAGTGTCTCTTGGGGTGGGACCTAGGCATTTGGTATTTTTTGAAGCTCCCAGGTGATTCCAATGTGCAGCAAGTTGGAAACCCAGCTAGAGTAGCAGTCCTCAACTGAGGCCACCCATGTGTGCTTTTAAAAATACCCATCCCCTAAAAAACCAAAACCAGAAACAAAAAATACCAGGCTCGGCGCCTATAGCTCAACCAGCTAAGGCGCCAGCCACATACACCTAAGGTGGCGGGTTCGAATCCCCAGCCCAGACCCGCCAAACAACAATGACGGCTGCAACCAAAAAATAGCCGGGCGTTGTGGCGGGCGCCTGTGGTCCCAGCTACTTGGGAGGCGGAGGCAGGAGACTCGCTTGAGCCCAGGAGTTGGAGGTTGCTGTGAGCTGTAATGCCACGGCACTCTGCCCAGGGGGACAGCTTGAGGCTCTGTCTCAAAAAAAAAAAAAAAAAAATACCAATACCAGGGCTCCACTCTCAGAAAATCTAATCTAATGGACCCGGGCACTGGCATTTTTGAATGTCTCCCAGGTAGGATTCTAATATGCAGCCAGGGTTGAGAAGCCTGAACAGAAAGATGGTGTCACCCTCACCGTAACCTAGTGGCTCGCAAACCTTGGTGAGAAGCATGGGATGGTCCAGGCCTGTCCTACCTGGACTCCCCCCGGCTTCATCACCTTTCTGAGTGAGTTTCCTCCCCATCCTAATGAGACTGGGCAGGGCACAGCCCAGCTGCATCTCGTTTTATAAGGCAGGCACCTGAGCAGCTCCCATGCCTGAACTTTTGTAAACAGAATGCAAGTTTTAAATGCTCAGGTGAAGTACTGGCCTGAGACAGTACTGGGCAGACAGGTCGGTGGTAAACCGGGAAATCAGTTTGTACGTGTAATCACCACCTCTCAATAGTTGGTGTGTTTAAAAACCCTGTGTCTGAAACAGTGAAGCTTCTTTGTGTGTGTTGGCATTCTTACGGTCTAAACTCCCCTTTTTAAAATGAGGTCTTAACCTCATCTTTAGAACTGGACTGAACATCGACAGTATAGTTGGACCCATTTTACGACACTAGGGACAGAGGACAGGAATGCCTTCCATGTGGCAGTGAACACAGCTCTGCCAGGCTTTTGGAGACTAATTCTGCCTCTTATTTTCACCTATATTATGTTCAGATTTATTCACCTTTGTTCAGAGGTGTTCAAATTTTTTTTTCCCTCTCTTTTTCTTTGGAAGAATAAGAGTTGTCTTGCGCCACAAATTAAACACACAAACACAAATGAAAGCTGATTAGCAAGAAAAAGGACTATGTATACTTTTTATGATAGCCAACACCATAGATAGGAAAAAAACGTCCTTGCAACGTCCCCTGATTGTATTCTAGCTTTAAGTCTTTTGCTTTAACAATTCAGTGAAATTTCAATTCTTTCGTTTGTTTGTTTGTTTGTTTGTTTTGCTGCATGAGCTTGTTATGAGGTGAGAGATGGACGCACTCATTCATGTATTTATTCTACATATATTAAGTGCCTACTGTGTGTTAGGGTTTGGCACTTTATAAATAGTAGAAGTCCCTGCCACCCAGTAGCTCCCTTGAAGGGAGATAGCACCAGGTGTTAGGTGCTCAGAAAGGAATATCGTTCCTCGTCGGAGAGCGTCCCAGAGGCTTTTGGCAAGTGAAGAGGCCTGAATAGGATCTGAAATAATAAAGGAGCTGAGCAGACTTCAGGTAGGGGACAGCTTGCATTCTAAACAGAGGTGTGTCCATACTCATGCAGAGAGTGTGTCAGAAGCCCCCCGGTACTGTACTGCACACCTGCTGGGCCCACGTGAGATGGGACGGGAAAATGAGGCAGGGCCAGTCACGCAGGGCCTTGTGAAACACGCAAAAAAGCTTGTATAACACGCCAGAGGAGGTTTCCAAATGCAACGGAAAGTCACTGAAGGCTTTTGAGCAGGGGACTGAACATAATCCAATTTGAGTTTTAAGAAAACGACTTTAGTAGCAGTGTGGAGAATGGATTTGAGGGAGAAGAGATGAAAGCAGTGGCTCTTAACTTGGGCTGCCCACTGGAATCACATAGAAATCTTTAGAAAAACAAATAACTGAGCCCTGGTTCCACTCTCTGAAATGCTAATATAATTGGTTTGGAGTGTGTCCTGGGCATCAGGATTGTTAGAAGTTCTCTGTGAAGGTTTAATTTTCTGTACTAATTTGATCTTGACTGGGCCAAGGGTGCCCAGACATTTTGCCACATACATATTATTCTGAGCTTGTCTGTGAAGATGTTTCTGATTGAGATTAACATTTGGACCCTCTGCCTAAGTGAAACAGACTGTCTTCCCCAGCTGGGTGAGCCTCATCCAACCAGTTAAAAACCCAAACAGAACCAAACATTTTGAGTAAGGGGAAGTGCCTTCTGCCTAACTGCTTGAGTGGGGCAACTTTTCCAGTCTTTGGACTTGGACTTAAACCTTGACTCTTTCTGGGTCTGGAACCCACCAGCCTTTAGTCTGAAACTGAAGACTATCAGCTTTCCTGGTTCTCAGGGCTTTGGACTTGGACTAGAAATATATCATTGGCTCTTCTGGGTCTCTAGCACTGTGGAGTGCTGGGAAAGACAGATCAGAACAGCACTGACATTCTTGGATGGGGCCACGGGAAGGCCCCTGTTAACATCAGTGGAGCAGGGAGGCAGGAGGCTGCAGAGACTGGACCATGAATAAGAGGGAAATGGCGAGTGCAGCCTTGCTTACTGATGCAATTGGCCTATGAGGAGGGGGAGCGGCTGAGAGCAGCTAGAAGGGGACATGGGACCAAAGCCAAGTGGCTGTAGCAGGGAAGGCACTGGGCAGGCTTGTGGTCAAGGAGAAAGCTGGGGAAGGGAAAGGGCGGGAGGCCCAGGAAGGAGGGGATGAAGACACTGAAGGCCCACAGGAAGCCGAAGAGAAGAGGGGCCCCTCCAGAGTCTGGTGGGAGGCTCAGGTGGAAAAGAGTAGTAAAAGGAGAATGTCACCGTCATCTGGATGGGGAGAGGCTTGGCAGGGGCATCACCAGCAGCATGCAGAGCCCAGGAGAGAAAGGCTGGGAGGGCCAGCATGCTGTTACCAGTGTGAAGTGCAGCCGAAGCATGCTGGGGTGCAGCCACCGGCCCAGGCGACAGGCCCTCACCTTCCTCCAGCCACCCCCATTTCTACTCCTAGCCCCAGGCTCCACAGCCTCTCTGCACAGAGTAGGGTAAAGGCGGTAGCTTGCCATCACCCGGGAACTATGTCAGGTCCCTGGGGGATGAGAGCCAGCGCTCTCACCTTTTCCAACTACACTCCTTGCCCTGCACCTCTGCTATGAAATGCAGTTCACTCTGCTTGGAACCCTGGTCTCACTCTTTCTAGCCAATTCTCCTTTTAGACTGTGTAGCTATTACCTAGTCTGACTCCTCCTGAGGCTCTGCTGGGAAGAACCATTTGCTGCCCTGAATGTGTTTCCATGGACTTCATCCAGGTGGGGTTGCTGTCCTTTATCTGCCGCTGACACAGGGCGGACACAGTGCGGGCACAGGGCCAGCACAGGGCCAGCACAGGGCCAGCATGGCGCCCGCGCTCTGTAAGGTGCTTCTGAGGTCGTGGAATGAAACTTAGGACCCCTGATTCCCAGCTCAGTGTCTTAATCCAAGCACTATGACCATTTTTCTGATATTACCCCCAAATTTGGGAAAGCATTAGGTTTGTTGTTTTCTACAAAACATTGCAAAACCTTATCTCACTTTTTCAAATTATTTTATATGCCACATAAAGTTCAGATCTCAGGTTCCAACCCTAGTCTGCTGTTTGCCTAAGTGGATATAAAGAAATGAATTTGAAAACATCAGAAGTTCATTAATTACTTAATTTTCCAAGTGTGAAAGCCCTTTCTTTATTTCTGAGTATGAAACCTGTTTTCTAATATAGCAAGGAGATTCAACTAAATGACAACCATCTATGACCTTTTTCTTAATCTACTCTGTAAATTCCTTTGCCTTTTTTCCTATTTCTTTTCTGGCTTGACACATAGTTGGTGCTTAATAAATGTGTTTCTGATCAATTGAAGAGGAGCTGTTTCCCTACTTTACCTTTCACAGCTAAATGGAGCCAAGAAGCCTGTGTAAACTTCGGGCAGCCTGCTGAGCCACTGCGGAGCCCCTGCGGAGCCCCTGCTGAGCCCCTGCCAGGTGTTCCTTCCTCCTCCCACGTCTGCCCCTATCTGCATTGTTATCCTTCCAAGCCTGGGGTTCCTGGCTGGTTGCTAATGCTTACTACTTGCTATATTATCAGAACAACCCAGGAACCTAGAAGCATCCCTGAAGCAGAGAGAAAGTAGAGAAATCTACCTCCATGTGATCTCAAACCCATCATCTACTAGTCAGGTTAGACCCTGAAGAAGTAGCTGCTGTGTCTCCCCATCTCAATGTTTCCAGAAATGGCAACACTCAAAATTTCACATCTGCCCCCAGACAGGGGCAGCTTCTTCTCAACTCAGACATTATACCCTTACTGGTTGTCTTGGTGGCTCAAAGTATGGATTTCACTAAAGTATTTCCCGTCAGCCTCCTTGAGGAGAGGATCCCTGGTGTTTTCAAAGGGAGGGAGAGCCAGAGAGGCCTTGAGGAGAATGGTCTCTATGAGGTTGTGCTTAGTGGAGAGGAAGGCCTGGAGCAGTCATTGGAATCAGCTGTATGGGGTGAAGAGGGATTAAAGAATATGTGTGGAGGGCGGAATTTCAAGAGCCCCATTTTGGATTTGCCTGTGTCACAGGGAATTGTCGGCATAGTCTATGCCGAAAGTCTCAAACACCCCAAATAGAAAGAAAACCCAGTGAAGGAGTCCTTCAAAGAAGCTCATGTAAATAGGAAAAAGACACCAGTAACCAGCAACAACCTGACAGCCATATGAGTGTGCCATCTTGAAAACAGGTCCTTCAGCCCCAGTAAAGCCTTCAGATGAACTACAGCCCAGGTTGACTTCTGACTGCAACCTGATGAAAGACTGTGAGCTACACACCCAGCCAGCCCTTTCTGTATTCCTGACTCAGGAACTATGAGAGTTAAGGCACTAAGTTTTGGGTAATTTGTTTCCAGCAATAGATAACTAATCTACTCTGTATTAAAAGTAGACTGAGCATGGTGGCTCATGTCTGTTAATCCAAACACTCTGGGAGGCCAAGGTGGGAGAATCCCTTGATCTCAGGAGTAGACTCTATCTCTACTAAAAAAATAGAAAAATTAAGGGCAGCACCTGTGGCTCAAAGGAGTAGGGTGCCAAACCCATATGCCAGAGGCGGTGGGTTCAAACCCAGCTTGGGCCAAAAACTGCAAAAAAAAAAAAAAAGTTAAAAATTAAAAAAAATAAAATTATCTGGGCATTGAGGTGGGCACCTGTAGTCCCAGCTACTTAGGAGGCTGAGGCAGGAGACTCACTTAGGCCCAGGAGTTTGAGGTTGCTGTGAGCTAGGCTGATGCCATGGCACTCTAGCCTAGGTTGACAGAGTGAGACTCAGTCTCAAAAAAAGAAAAGAAAGAAAAAAAGAAAAATAGCTGAAGTAGAAGTGAATGTGATAGCCACATGGGGAGTTTGAGCGATACAAGTATGAAGAAAACTGCATCTTTTCCAAAAAGAAAAATGCACCAAAAGTAAAATTCTAAAAGAAGTGTTACTTAATGTTGATTTAGGAAAGGTAACTCAAGCCTGGTTCCACCCCAGCTGACAGTTACAGTGACATCTTGAGTGCCGCCCTGTGTGAACCGGTTTTCACAACAAACTTGCCTGTATGTGAGTGATGTCCTTCATCAGACTTGGGAGGCCAAAAGACAGGACTAACTTCTGGCTTGAAGGGTTTACATAAATCCCCTTATCCACTCCTCACCACAAGCTTATGAGTGTCCCCATTTTTCTGATGTGAAAACCACAGCCTGCAGCAGACAAGCAAGGTCACCCAGGAAAAAAGCAGCAGAGCCAAGGCTGTCTGTGTTTGAGCCCATTCTGTCTGTCATCTAGCACTTGGCTTTCAAGGGACTTGCTTTCCTCAGGAAAACCTTTGCTGGCAGCTTGCCTAATGACATATTTATGTATTTATTTTATGTATTTCAGGTTAATACAAGGGTACAAACGGTTAGGTTACAATCTCTGCATTTGACAGATAAGGTCCCTGTGGCAGTGGTGCCCCTCACCCAGGAGATGTGTCACATACTCTCACGTTGTGCCTGTCAGGTACAAGCACACCAATCCCCTTCTCCTCCCCAACTTGAATTAAATTGAATTTTTCTCTTATGGGGGTGTGTATTAGTTTGTTTACTGACTTCATATTAGTATTAAATACATTGAATACTTGCTTTTCCATTATTGTGAAACTTTACTAAAGAGAATATTCTCAAACTCATATCCAAAAGGTATGAAGTCTCCATCTTTTTATGGCTGAATAGTATTCCACGGTATACATACACCACAGATTATTAATCCGTTCACGTGGTAAGGGACTCTTGGGTTGTGCCCACATTTTGGCAATGATAAACTGAGCTGAGATAAACAATCTAGAGCAAATGTCCTTATGATAAAATGATTTTTTTTTCTTCTGGGTAGATACCTAGTAATGGGATTGTGGGATCAAATGGAAGGTCTATTTTGAGTTCTAGGTTATACCTATTCATTGTACAAAAGCCAAAAGTTCCACAGCCAATCATCAGTTCTCGTCTCTGGAGGCCCCCACAGCCCCTGTTGCCTGTGGGTCAAGCTAGAGATACTATATCCAGTTTGCTTTGGATCATTAGCCTTTTCCCCAGGGGCTAAGGGAAGCAGAGCAGCACCTCAGAGCCTGGGCCATTGGAGGAAGGCTGTCCTTGTGCAGTGTGAACAAGGGAGGGAGGAGATACATCAGCTTCACCTCCAGAGGGTCCCTCACCCCCCAGGGAACCACGTTCTGGTCTGCCATGGCAACAAGCATCTTCTGACTGCAGAGTACCTATGTCCTCTGTGGCCAATGCACTGCAGTCACGAACCCCCGGCCCCTCAAGTCCCTTGGTGGTGTTTTTCTTCATGCAGAATAAAGGACTCATCCTCACTGGGGGTTTCAGAGAGTGCTCTGCCAAGGCCTGCTGGGTCTTTTTCACCAGAAAATTAGGCATAAAGACAAACTAGGTGGCTTGCCTTCAGGTTCCAGGTCTGAAATAAATCATCCCAGCTCTCGGGAACTCATGCTGGATCCAGCCCAGAGGGTGACCAGCCCAGCAAGGATAGCTGCACCTGTCTCTGCACCACTACGTGCTCTGCACTTGCTCAGGACACAGGACCTGGCTCCGTATGGTGAGGGTCTCTTCATTTGTTCTTCTCACCAGTGAGTCTGTGCTCCCTGTTTTCTTCCCTTTAGCACTGGATGCATAGTAAATGCTCGTTCAAGACTTTTTGAAAGTCTTTCAACATACATTCAGGGGTACATGTGTGTATTGGACAGATGCTCCTGGGTGTCTAGTGGAGAGAGGGATTAGTTCTAGGGCCTCTTACAGATTCCAAAATCTGAAGATGCTTAGGTCCCTAGTATGAAGTGGTATGGGATTTGCATATGACCTATACACATTCTCACATATGCTTTTAATTATCTCTAGATTACTTACAATACCTAATACAATGTAAGTGCCCTGTGAATAGTTGTTATATACATTGTTTAAAGTATAACGACATGAAAAGCATCTGTCTGTACATTTCCAATACAGATACACTTTTAAAAAAAGCCATTTTCCACCCACAGTATGTTGAATCCATAGACTTGGAACCCGTAGATTCATCGGACTGACTACACACATACATATCCTATAGGTTCTGTTTCTCTTGAGAACCCTGACTGATACGCTTCTCAAGCCCCACAGAAATGTCGTTTTCCTATTTGTTTGTTGATCGATCAATTCCAAGTGCCCAGAAGAGAGGCTAGCACCCAGATGTGCTCCAATCTTTGTTGAATGAGTTCTGGAAACTATAGTCTCATTAGCATTGCTACTGGTGTTGTCTGACTTAACAGGAGTCTAGGCACAGCAGCATTTCAAAGTTTTGTCTTTTATATTATGAAATTTAAAGACTTGTCAGTATAGACTTTTAATGAATGTTTTAAAAAAGTTCTTTTGACCTAAGTTTAAATCTGTAGCACAGGTAGGAAGTGTTCTAGACATCTACTATTCTCACAGATTGGGCTCTATAAATACCTAGCAGTGGAATTGTTTTGTTATCCTCAGATAAGCTTTTGGTTCTGAAATAATCTTCCACTAAAGGTATAAAAAGATTACAGAGTCAGACACTAAAAAAAAATTCCACTGCCTGTGCTTGTATCAAGCTTGTGCTCAGAACATATTATACACACGTGAGGGAGGTTGACAGTTTGGGGATGATATGTGGCCCTCAGAGCACTGAGCTCCTCTTCCTCAGCGTTAGAAACCCCTGATTACATACCTATTTTAATAGGTATGTAATACCTAATAATCATGACTATTTTAAGCCAATTAGAACCATCCTCCGCCCTTTTTTTTTCGATTTTCCAAACTCTCTGCATCCTGGCCCTATTCTGGCCAATGACATCTAAATGAAAGATTTCTTTGGCATTTCTGGGTAGGTTTTATTCCCCTAACAATAAAGAAGATGCACTTGGCTTCTCCCCTTTTTCTTCCTGCATCAAATGCAGACATGATAACTGGAATTGCAGCAGTCAGAACCATGAGGCAAACACCAAGAGACTCAGACATCAACCCCACATCACAAAGCTGTTAAACCAAAGCCAAAGCCTTCTACATCGAGACTTCTTCTTATATCAGAAAAATGAACTCATATTCTTCAAGTAGCTGTGGTCAGGTTTTCTGCTTCTTGTAGCTGAAAACTATGGTATCTATGAATGACAACCACCAGGCTTATTGCAGTACGACACGCAGTCAGCGGTCTTCTTCCACCTAAACCAGAGGAAACTGCCACGGCAGATCTTCTAATGCTTCAACAATGCCACCTTTCCAAAGTTACATGTAGTAAAATCTGCGAGAAATGTTGCTCAAATTCACCAAAACATCTCAGTTTCACAGGCATGATAAATATATTCTGTATAGAAGTAAAGCTTGGTCTAATGGAACAATCAGTAATGCATGAATCAAGAAGAGTAAATTCCAGTTCTAGCTACCAGTAACACAATCGCTACTATTCTGTGGGCCTCATTTCAGCTTTTATAAAATAAAGGAGTTAGACTGGATAACTCCTGGGGTCCCCTTCAGATGTGACATTCTATGTCGGCGGTTCTCAACCTTCCTAATGCCGCGACCCTTTAATACAGTTCCTGTAGGTTGCAAACCGCTGAAATATGTAAACTATAAACTGAATAATTAAACATCCACAAAATTCTTCTGTGGCTTCCTAATTTGCTGGCTGCTTTTCAGCCAGTAAAGTGGACATTCAAATGCTTTGGGTAAATTTGAAAGGACAAATCCATGTGCATTTTTGCTCATAAATATGTCCCGTCTGTTCAAAGTGCATTAGAACAAAGATGGTGGCAGCTGCATGACATGGAAATCACAGGCCCAGGACAGAATCCGAGTGTGTCTTCCGGGAGGTAAGTGCCCACATTGTATAGTGGTGTTCCTCGGTACCCAAAGGCACAGACTCAGACTTGCCATCTTCTAGAATTGCGAACCTTGGAGGGACTGATTCAAAGTCTCCCATATCCTTCCTTTCTGTGTTAGCTAGCTGTCCATCTTCCCTTTTTAAAATGAACGAGAGCTTTGTGTTCTTCTGTCCTTGATCTTTCACTAAAGGGAAATTAAACTATCTACAATAGATGGCTCTCTTGTACTTAACTCTGCTATGCTGCTTGCATATTCATTATTGTCCAGGCTCCAGTGTTTTATCATACCATGATTTAGCTTGTTTTGTGCTGTGTGGTGAATTCTGAACTAGACAGCAAGGCTGAATAATTTGCTGAGCTTTCAGGACGGTATTCTAATGTCTTTCTTTCACCTCCCTTGCCAACTCACACGTACCCCTACACAAGCACCTAAGTCCTCCTTAAAAATTCAAAACAGTTTATTAAACAGGGTGTTTGTGAGCATCACAAAAAGACACCGATCTTTGACATCAACATAAGCTAACAAAGCAGTTGTGTTTGGAGCCATTTTTAGGTGAGATTTTTAGGGCATGTATCTTAGGAATTCATCCGGAGGCTCTTAATTAAGGAAATCATTCACAGTCAAAGTAAGATGGTGAATAACCAGGTGGGGATTTGGTTTTGCTGCTTTTCAGTTGATCTTAAATGGTAATATGGACACTGGGACTCTTAAAGGAAACCTGCTTCTATACATGGAGGGACAAAGCGTGGTAAAGGACCATATAGCCTTAATCAACAGAGTATCCCCCTTACCATGTACAGGCTCCGGGTGTGATATGAGCTGAACATCAAAGATGAATGAGACTCTTCCCTGATTTAAAAAATATTGTTGTCTGATAGTCCCACAGTAGACACTGCAGGCCACTGAGTGCTCATTTCTATGGCAAGGGAAGACTCTGACTCTTGCTCTTGAGAAGTTCCTGGCCAAGCTTAGGATAGGAAGGAATGTTTCACATGACTAGTAAGGAGAGAAGAGGGGACTTCAGCTGCTCTGAATTCATGAGGAAAAGAGCATTTGGTGTGAGGGCAATAATATGAGAAAAAGATTAAATATGACATGCTCATGGGAGAGTAAAGGAATATGTTCCTTCATCCATATGTTCAAGTCAATTACTCATGATAGGACACAATTCTAGGCACTGATACCAAAGTGAAGACTTCAATAGACTCAGCCTCTGGCCTCACTAAGCTCACATTAGAACAAAACAGAGGATATAGACAAAACAATTAATTATAAAGCCCATGATTTTATTTTATATCTTGGATACACACAAAAATAAGTCTTTCGTATATACAACTGAATGATGGAGAACTTACCACCTAAGCCAAGGTTAGATTTATATCTACTTAAGTAAATGGTTTACTGTTTAATTATAGTTGGGATAAGTGTTCAGAAGGCGTGAATTACAGGTGGACCTGGCCTAATGTGGGGGTCAAAGAAGGCTTCCCTACACAGCTTTTGTGGAGCAATGAGAATGTTTGTGCAGGCAGGGACTTGAATAGCCACCAGGCATGACATTTAGACTGCATGATAGGAGTAGTAGCAATAATAATAATGGCAAAAAGTTGCATGTTCTGCTAAACACTGATCCCTTCAACAAACCTATAAAGCAGATCTTGCTTTCCTGATTTTGTATTTGAGGAAACTGAGACTCTGCAAGGTTGTGTAAAATATGCAAGGTCATGGAGAGCTGGTAAATTGTGGAGCTGCCATGTGGCTAGATAGGGCAAGAAATGAGAAAAATGACATTTGCTGGCTTAGCAGAGTTGAATCCCTTTCACTCGACTGTTTTCTAAATGATGCACTTACAAATACATATTTATCCACTAAGTCTGTCCATTTAGCATCTAATATAGGGCACTACCCTGAGCTCAGAGAAGATGGTCTAATTCCCAGGGCAGATGGACCTTTCGCTAAATTTATAGCCAATTAGTGCTGGGAGCCAACAGCATTTCCTCCTATGAAAAGTTGAGTTAGTTTTCCATCAAAATACTATTTAATGGCAAGACCCAAAGTGGAATGTTCCAGAAGACCTTTAGCAATACTGCATTACATGTTATTTAAACTAAAAACAATGCTGTGAAAAATTGCACTTCAGCATGAGCTGCACCAAATGGAATTGGCCAGCTGCAAAGGAGACATGATGATTGAAATATTTTCCAGACTATTACATCCTTGAAGGGTTTAAACAGTGAGGAGAAAGTCAGGGAAGGAGGGAGGATGATTTAAGGTGGTTCATTTAAGAACAACAGGATTAAATTAACCTTGGGGAGGGGGTAATGGGGAGGGTGGCTGAGAGAAACATTATGCACTTTGAAAGAAGCTTCCTGAAGGAGAAGTGTGCAGGGCTGCAGAATTTTCCAGCCCAGCAAAGTAAGCAAAGCCGTCTATCATTAGAGTCACTTACAAGCCAACTTCACAAATTGCTGAGAAAATATATCATGGGACACATTCCTAAACAGTCTTAGGAATGGACAAACTAATAGGTCTTTTCTATTCCCTAATTTGGGAAAAACTGGTAATTCTATGAGATTGGTTTTCTTGCATTTTTAGATTCTCTTTGCTTCCACTTTAAAATGGTTATCAACAAGTAAGTTACTCAACTTGGTATGTGGGTGTCCTATCAAGTATAGCTCTAATAAAATTTCAACTCAGAGAAGGAGATGGATTGCATTACAATTTTAAAATGTCTATTAACAGAACTATCATATAAATAAGGTTGACTTCTTAATCCTAGTTTACTTATAATTTTCAGTCAGGCTGCAGAAATTCTAAATTACACAAAGCAGCCAAAAGATTAAAAAAAAAATTCTGTAATTAAAACCCAGCAGACCTAAACATTTATTTTCTCGTCTTATTGAGAAATATCAAAGGTGTGCCCATGAGGGAAGGGGCGGGTGTGACAGCCCTAGCTTTGCTCAGCCTGGAAATCGGCTTTAAACCTTCTCAGCTTTCTTTAGTGCTTTGCTACTTGCAAGTTCCTGATTCACATGACCAGAATTAATGTCTGTGCATTGCTGCCCCCTGCTGGACGTACGGAACCCATGTTTGTCTAGGGCCCAAGAAAATGCTATTTGCAAATTTCAATTACTTTGCAATTCCCTTTCTTCCCATCCCCCACCTGAAATAGCAGTCCTCCCAAAGGACTCTGTTAGGAGATCATTCCATCCGAGCTAATGGGCAAACATTCCTTATAATGCAATTAGTGGGCTTCCTCATACAGTAACCTGAGTGACCCTCCATCGGCGTGGTTTGCTGAAGGCAGTGGAAAAGATGAAACACAGCGTCTTTATGAAAATACTCCCAAGGACCCCTTTATGAAATACTCCCATGAATTGACATTAATTTACGCATGAGTGGTTTCTCTTTTCCCAGGATCTAGGGCAGAGCCCAAATGTCAGCAAGCCCTCCCCTCCCTCCGTCCCTCCCCTTCCTTTGATATTTATATATGATGTCTCTTGTTTTTCTGGGGACTGCTGTGTCCTGAAGACCAACGCATCTCAAATGCCACTACAGATGGGGCTCTGCCCAAGCTCCAGAGTCCTTGCAGCTGTCAGGGAATTCCCAGGGTGCCTGGTTCCCCAGCAGCCTGGCAGTGTTGGATTGGGTCTTCTATTTTTTCTTAAGACAGATACCTAGTGTGTGGCATGATTCAGAAAGAGTGGAAGGAAGGAGGTAATTTTAGTTTGACTGACCACATCTCCACTGTGCTAGGTGGTAGGAGTTCTGAGCTAACAACTCACTGGTCAGCTCTTAGTATTTTGTCCATAGTCCTGTGCTTGGCCAAGATTCAGCGTCTCAGGGCCAATCTTAAAAACCTCTTTCTGCAACCTTGCCCACTTATTTCCCTTTCAGAGCTTCTCCACCTGCTCCCCAATCTGCCCAGATCTCAGCCCCCTACAACTGGGCTCCCCCTGGTAGGTGTGCCCGGGGGAACTCTTGCTATAAACCACTGGTTCTCAAGGTTCACTGTGATTGTTAGAAATGCAAATTCTTGAGCCCCAGCCCAGACGTACTAAATTAAAAAGTCCAGGGTGAGGTCCAGCAATCTGGGTTTAATAAGCCCTTGGCGCCATTCTGATGTATGCTCAAGTTTGAGAACGGTTGCTATAAAGTAATTCCATTTTCCTCTATACACCACCAACGCCCAGACAAAAATATCTCTTGTCTCATTAATGCAGATGGAGAAAAAAATTAAAAAGTCTGATAAATCATTTTTTCAGTGCCAATTATTGATGCTGATGGCCTGTTCATCCCTAGAGGCCTAGATCAAATGTGAAACCTCTCTGGAAAGCTTCCCCTAATTTCCCTCTGGCCAGGAAAACTCAATCGGGCCCTTTTCCCTGAGTGAGTCTTCCACACCAGGTGACAACAGTCATCATAGAGCCTCTTTGTTCCTTGTTATGCAAAATTAGTCTTGGATTAGCCTCATCTGCACCCCCTAGGAGCCTATTAGAAATTCTGAGTCCCAGGCCACACCCTGGGCCTGATCTTCAGATCTCCAGTGGATCTGGTGTATTGAAGGGGGAGAAGAATGGTCACAGGCAGGTGCTTTCTGCCTGTGACACATGCCCCAGGCATTATGAGATGGTTTTAGGACAGCCCAAGTTTTCTTCAACTCCAGTCTTTGGAGCTGAATAACAGGCCAGATAGACTCACTCTAAGCTTTAATAAATGTTTGGTGAGTGAATGACAGAAGTGAATGGAGGACTTCTTTTTTAACTAAGCATGTTTGGAGGCTAGAATGACTAAATTGAGGAATAAAACTCTAATAGTGTGTTGTCAAGCACCACGGTGCACAATAGAATCTGAGAGGGTTTATTGATGGGGGCCCTTAAATCACATCACATCACATTCCCAATTACAAATGACGACTACTTAGTGTTTGTAAAGCAGCTGCCCAGCCTGGACTGCCCGGCTGATTTCTCACCCTCTCTGGAAAGGGAGTGAAGAGCTGTCAACTTAAGGAGTGACTCTGGTATAAAAGTGAGAGTGAGTCAAAGGGAGAAAGGCAGAGGATGTCACTCCTGGAGTCTCAGCTGTGCCATGGCAGAGGAAGGGTGAGCACATGTAGGGAAGAGCCACCACCGCTGCCACCCCGCCCCAGTCATCCCCACACACAGAGCAGGCACCAGACCCCAGACTCTGAGCTGCCATCACCAGCTCCTCTTAGCCCTCTCTGCCCTCATTATCCTTGGGTTTATACTGACACTAGTGTGGCTGCTCAGACCTAACCTCAAACAACAGAGACTCACATAAACGGGTCTTCATTTCTCTCATAAGAAGTCCAGGCAGGCAGGTGACCTCAGGGGTAAAGTGACCTATTTCAGTGACCACCCCGCTTCCCCACCCTTAGGATGTCACCTCAGACACAGGGTGAAAATAGGATGCCCACCCGGCACTTGGATCCAGCCCCGGTAAGGTAGAGTGATGAGGAGGAAGGCAAACAGCATCCTCGTGAGGACGGCCCCCAAGCTGCCAGCACCCATGTGCCTGCAACTCAGTCGCTTGCCTTGAGGAGCTGCAAGCAAGGCTGTGAAGTGCAGACTCCAACTGGATGGCCTTGTGCCCAGCTGGAGATCCTGCTGCTACAAGGAGAGAGGGGACAAGGTGTTGAGGGACGTTCTCTACCCACAGCCCATGCTTCTGTGTTAGGTCAGCCACTGGGCGCTTGCTGTCTCTGTGGAATTTTTTTGATGCTAATGGTGGAGAACAGTGGCTAAGAAGGATGTGGAGGGGAGAGACCAGACTTCATTGAGTGTTTAGCTCTCTAGGCCTTGAATGAACAAATCTCGAGCTTCTGCGTCCACAACTGATCCATGTGCACACACATCCTTACAACACACAGATTTGTGGATCTTCTCCCCACTTGGGGTTTGTAAAAGAGAATAAAATTTCAGGACCCTCTAAATCAGTGGTTCTCAGCCTGTGGGTTGTGACCCACAGGAACCGTATTAAAGGGTGGCCTGGAGGAGGCCTTAGGAAG
>NW_003852475.1:675458-679118 GCF_000181295.1 Otolemur garnettii | reverse complement strand
CAGGTGGATTAGGAATTCAATTTTCCATATTTTGGAAAGGTGATGTAGTGTATCGATCGCATTCTGCAAAACATCTCCAGGGAGGTCTGGCAGTGTATCCTGAAATTGCACACACAGTCCTGCAGTGCAGGCATGAATTTTCACACCCAGTGGTATAAGCACTATAAATAATCTCACATCAGGCTGGTCCAGGATTTGCTGCCAAATAAGTTATAGTAAATTTCCAGTTTTCAGAACTTTTGTGTTCTATGATCATGGACATGTTTTGGTCACATTTGGTCAGTTTTCCTGACCGAGCCATTTGCCAAGATGTCACTAAGGAGATTGTTTCCAAGCCAGACGTTGTGAGATGTTTCGTGGCTACTTTCTCAGGGTGTTTATCTCAGAGGCTCCCAGAGGCAGAGCTCTCACTGCTTGGGGCCATCAGCTGTCCCTACCTGGCTGCTGCTCTAGCAATGAACGACATGCAAGGACGTGTGTTTCTTGTCATACACCTGCCCTATGTCTCCAGCTGGCCTTTGGGATCATGTCTAGCATGTCCTTGTGTCTCCATAACCTGCTTAGGACTGTGATACAGGGAGCACTTGCTACCTGTCTCAAAGCCAAGGGGAAGTTCCAGTTCTTCACCTTGTAATAACAGGGGGCAGAAACAATTGCAGTATTTATAACCCCACTCACTCCTCAGTCAACCAGTACTGAGTCCCGATTGTGGGAAAATATCAAACTAATATCTGTGTTGCAGAAAAGAGAGAGTCAAAGAGAGAGTCACCTGTCCTCAGGCAGCTTGGATACGTGCACAGTGATGATGAAAGCCAAGAAGTGTTAGCAAATGTAAACGATCCCTCACCTGTGATCACTCAGAAAATCCCTTGCATGGTAATTGTTAAGGCTGTCACACATCCTGACAGGGACACATGATTACCCCAATTTTACAGATGAAGACATTAAGTTTGTCAGTGATCCCACACTCAGTCGCCATGGCCAAGCTGAGTCTCCAACTCCATGCTCTGAATTCATTCCGTGCTCCCAATGCAGAGATTTAGAAGTGATCCCAGCTAAAGGTGAGAGTGAGGAAGGCTGGAGAGGTTGAGACATGGGGAAAAGCCAAGAGGCTTTATGGGAGCCACAGAATTTGAACTGGTGAATGAAAGGCAAGTAGGGTTCAGGCAAACCCTCAAACCGTGGGGTGGCTGGTGAGGGGGGCATACTCTAGTCAGGGGTCTCACACAGGCAGGAGAGAACTGACTTTCACTGGGAATCCCCACCATCCAGTCGGGCTTGAGGGTAGATTGCATGAGTGATTTGTAAAAGAAAATGCCCTGAACTGGATTTAAGGAGCAAGGAGAGAGAAAACTTCACCTGCGATGGCTTCACTAAAACAATAATAATTATGACGAAATGCAGCAATATATTACTTTTCTGAATACATGTTATACTATTCTCTGTGCTTTTGATATTTCTAAAATTTACTGTACTAGAAATTCAAGTATTGGGCACCAGATTTTGGATGCTCTTGCATTATAAGCTAAAGACTTTGGCTTTATTCTGTTGGTTCTTGTGAAGGGTCCATTTTGTTTGGGAGAGACCAATGCACAGCTGTATTTTGGGACCAAGATTCTGCCAGCATGATGTAATGCCAGACTAGAGCAGACAGAAAGTGTTGACAGCCCACCACGCCACCTGAGAGCTTCACCCAGTGGAGGAAATGAGAGACACTCAGAGAAGAGCTGATCCCTGGCAGAGTGCAGAGAGTCGCTTGTCACAAGTCCTGGCCATCTAGGTGTCAGAGGCAGCAGGATGGGAGGAGGGGCCCCTTACTTTCTGAAATGTGACCACTACCACAGGTGCGAATATGGGCACAGGTGTCCTGAGCTCATTGATGAAGAATCCAACAGTGACAGGCAAGTGAGTGATCTATGAATATCACATCCGGGTAAAGCCTCACTGGACTGATGAAAAAAGGACAGTGTGAGCTGTGCAGTTAGCAGGGAAACCCAAGGCCCTCTCTGTGCTCCTCTTGACAGGGATGCTGGGAGCTCTCTCAGACCCCAAGCATTGCCACAGCAACTGCCACTTTTACTGGGGTGGGGGAGGGGTGTTTGCCAATAATCTGCATTTCTGGAAAGTTCCCAGGTGAAACGGGTGCTGTCTGTCTGGGATCACTTTGGAGAATTACTGCTCTAAAGACTCTGAGCACGGCCAACCTCCTTCCCTGGGGACCAGACACCCAACAGGATCCTCATTTAATCTTTATAAAGCCTTTGCAAAGCAGCCCCCAAATCACAAAGGAGGAAATCAAAGATCAAAGATGCTAAATAAATCGCCCAAGGTCACATTCGCAGTGGGTGCAGGGTGCAGGTTCCACTTTTTCTCTGCATGGTTTATTTTTAAAAGTCTGCCCTCAGTGGCGGCTGGGAGAATTTTCTCAGTGTTCCAAGCTGAACTGCACAAAACAAGGATAATATGAGTTCTTCATTATGTTAACCACCTGAATTCAATTTAATAGACGGTTCTCTTTTTTCCTAAGATAATCCCATATATGATATTACGGGAAGTTAAAATGCTTTGATGAAATGATGGTAGCAAGAGACAGCCTTTTCCTTTTCCTTTTCCTTTTCCCCTTTTGAAATGTTCTTAGTTGTCAAAATAAGTAGGTGAAAACCTAAATTTCAGTCCCTTCTTTTTGTTTCTTTTTAAAAAAAAATTTCTCATCTGTGAGATTTCTGGCAACAGTGCCCTGGCAGGCTGCCTTCAGAACTATGGCATCTATATTTTGCAGAGTAAAGAAAGACAGAGTGGCTTGTCACATGAGTAGGCGGTGGCAGCATCACTACAGCGGGTTCTTGAGAGAGAGCCATCCTACATGGGGCAGCCCTCCTTCCATCAGGGCTTCTGTCGTCGTGCACATCGTCTCAGGGGAAGTGGATACTGAGGTGCAGCCGGCAGGCCACCCTCGGGCACTGAGAGAGATTCAAGTCACTTCAGGGCCTAGATCTTTGCATTTGTTTTGATGCATGGACAGTGCTGTGGCCCAGGGGTTAATAATCCCCTGTACTGGCCCCAGAATCAGAGAGAGGGAGGCTCTGCCTCCCAGCCCAGAAGTCATATAAACACACAGTGGCTTCCATGTGGACAAGAAGACAGTGCAATGCAGGGACCAAGTCACAGGCCAAATCTTACTCTCCCCATATTGGCCATGAAACCCTAAGCCAGATACTCAATCTCTTTCCATGGCTTAATCCCCTGGCCATTAAGCAGAGATGATACTACCTGCTTCCTAGGGCAGCTAGTTGTAAAGATTAAACGTGTTAATGGAATACGCTGTACAGACATATTTGGATGTTGGCTTTTGTTTTCATCTGGTTCTTTCTAATCTCTCAGTAATTGATGATTAAACTAAATCCCTTGTTGACTGATATCCACCACCCTCTCAAGGAGGCTTCAGGGAGGCAGAGATGGCTGGGACAAGGTCCCTCCTCTCTAAATCCTCCAGCAAACAGATAAGTGAGTGATTCCATTCTGGAGGAAGAACTACGCTTTCAGAAAAGCACAGGTAGGTTAACCCAAGATCTCGGAGTCAACACAAGTGATGGGCTTCCCAGAGAGGGGACGTGTGTGCTGATCACATGTGTCTCAATGTGGGGCTTACCACCAGGCTGA
>NW_003852475.1:671243-674845 GCF_000181295.1 Otolemur garnettii | reverse complement strand
TGCCTGTCTCATATCTATCTTTTCCTTCTTTATTAGCAGAATCCCAAGTTTGTTGGGGCAACATTTCCCAGGCTCCTTTACAGCTAATGGTGCCCACCCTATAGCGCCCACACGATTGAGGTACAAGCAAAGAGCATTAGGTGGCTATCTAGGAAATAGACGCAGAAGCTTGTCACTTTGCCCTGATCCTTCACTTTCCCCCCTTGTTCCTGCTTGAAAAGCAAAGTTCTCTTGTGCCCATGAGAACAAAGCCCTCGTGCTAAGACAACGGAACAGTGGGCCAAATACCAGTAACACTGTGATCTCCCCGAAATGGTCCACGTCTAGCCTTCCAGTTAGAGAGGAGAAAAATAACCCCCAACCTTGTGGAGGTCACTGTTCTTTGAATTCTCTGCTACTCATAAGACATTGCAGTCCTCCACTAACACAGATCCCTGTCTCTGGCCCCTTGCTCTGCATCCACAGCCCCACCGAGCAGAAATACAGAAACATGCAGTTGGGGTTGGGCTCTAAGAGCCTTGGTCCAGGTACACCTGATTCTCCCACTCTTTGCTAAAAATGTTTCAGTGGTTCCCACTGTCAAGATGGATATTGAACTCCTGGCCTCTCAGGCATCATTTCTGTACTACCCTGCAAATACTGGTGGGGTTTGGATTCTTCATCAAACTGAACAAAAGCAATGCACTTGCACTTACCATGCCTGTATGTAGTCAGGCCTCCAGGCAGAAAGGATCCTAGACAAGGCGTTGGGCTGAAGACTTAGTCTCAGCATTGTTCTTCTCTCAAGGGTTTGTGGGTGCCCAGGCTGAGACGCCCTGAAGATGATGGAGAAGTGAGGAGTGATACCCCATTTGCCCATAGAGAGGAAAGAAAGTGCCCTAACCCCCCAGAAACCACTGCTGCACAGTCCCAGCCCAGCCCTCTGGCAGACACCTGAGCGTGGCATGAAGGATTCAAAAGCAAATAAGGCAAGGTCTCATGCAGAGGGCAATGGGAGCACAAGCCAGCATTAGGGCTAATGAATGTGCTTTGGTTTCAAGAATTGCAGCAGCAAGAGCAAAAACATTTGCCCTGCCTGGAATGGAGTGGGGGAGGCTTCCTGGAAGAGGTGATGGCTAAACTGAGTCTTCTACTACATAAAGGATTTGGACTAAAATTAGTGGGAAGAAACTAAGAAGAGGGGAAAGAGAGAAAAGATTTGGTTAGAGGGCCTGAGTAGGAGTTGTAGGAGCATAAATCCTAAGTCAGAGGGAAGAAAGAAGGGAGGCAGGAAAGGGAAGGGAAGGGAAGGGAAGGGAAGGGAAGGAAGAAGTCCACAGAGCCAGATCACAGGATGGTCTGTAGACCATTGTCAAAAAATACCCACTCTCTAATCTGAGGGCAGTGGGGCACCACTGAAGTATGTTTAGCCATGAGTGATGGAATCCCATTTGCATTTTAGACAGATCTCTCTGATGGCTGTGTGTAGGGTGAATTTGAGGAGGACAGGGCTGGAAACAAGTAGGCCAGTCAGGAATCTGGTAGCTACTGATGTACCCTGGGAGGAAATAGCAAAGAGGAGCTGGAGTGAGCTGAAGTCTCCAGAGCAGCATCAGGGGGCCTGGTGCAGGCGGGCAGCCTAGCCTGCAGCTCTGCTCATCGGCTGGAGCAGCATCTCGGGGGCCATTCTCCCTCTCCTTCCCAACACCCCCTTTCCTTAGTGCATGAGGGTCTCCAAGGTATGAAAAACCTCAGATTTACGGATTCACAGTACCTGGCTCCTACTTGTAGTGATCAAGTTCCGTGATAAACGGAGTCCTTGTGTTATACTTCAGAATGCTTATTAAACTTTTATAATATTGAACAATTAAAATATTCTTCTAGATTTAAGTCTCCACTGTCTTCAGAAACATTGCCAATGAGACAGAATATTCAGTGCCTCCTTATTCCCCAAACATATATTTAACAATACACTTCATGTTCTGTTCAATCAAAGCAATGGTACTAGTTGGAAGTCAGGATTAAACAAAATATGCATTTTTCATGGACACAAATAATAATAAAAAACAACCTGCTTTTTTATGAGGCCACAATTGGTGAAGCTAAGCTCTGATAATGGGGAAAGGGGATTTTTATGAGGACCTATTCTGCCTTTATTAGTGTGGAAGGCGGATGGTGACAGGATCGTAAGCCAATTCATAGAGATTATAAATTTGCCAATGACTTGCAAGACTAGTGGTAAAAATGAAAATGTGGTACCTTTTCCTGATTGTAGGTTTTGCACGCTCTTTAGCATCACTGAGAAGACAAAGCCTATGCCCACCCCTCCAACCTGCAAACCCCAAAGAGGGAAGTGAAAGTTCCCCTTTCCCCGTTATTGGAGCTTAGCCTCACCAAAGCTGTAAGTGAAGAAATTGATTCTAGACCCTCTCTGTAGCCACCAGCCCCCAGTGGCTACTGTTCATTTGTAATAAAGCTAGACTGAATTGAAGTGTGTTGTAAATACAAGCTAGATTTTGAATACTTGGTATTAAAAAAAATACAAACTATTGCCTTAATATTATTATATTATTTACATATTGAAATAACAGTTTAGATATATTGCATTGAGTTAAAATACATTAAAGTTAATATCACTTATTTCTTTTTCACTTTAAAAAGTTATAGTTCCTAAAACATTTGAAACTGCATTTGTGATTTGTATTATATTTATGTTAGCAATCCAGACCCCAGAATTCATGCAAAAGGCAATTGTCAAGGTTCAGCTAGCAGAAGCCCATCACTGTGGACCTCTAACAAGCCATTAGATGTTGCCCACCAGGGGACAGAGCTGTCACAAAGCCTATATACAGCGGTGAATGAGATAACCCTTGAGGTCCCTCACCACCAGATCTCAAACACACATTATCATGCAATACATAGAGGTTCATCAAGTTGAAGAAAATAAAATTCAAGAACAATTGTTTTAGTGAGCTAATTTTTCTCTTACTCATTAGTAGCTGTGAATTAAATTAATTTGAGCTTGATTGTCCCCTAATTGGCGAGGGACATAAATCCAGCAGAGTGTGCTGTTAGGGATGACACCTTGATCCTACACAGTCTCACACGTCTGCCTTTGCAACACTCTGCACAAGCAGGGAAAACCCAGTCTTCAATAATTATAATGAAATTATGATTATTGACCAAGAACATATAATAGATGGTATAATGTGCTAGGTCATAACATATTTTATCAGCAAAGCCATTGACCAAATCTTCACTAAGCCAATATGTTAAAGTCTCATTATGACGACTAGGAAATTACTGATTGTCATTAAAGTGAAGAATATAAACCTCTTATTATGTCAATATATTTATGATAATTTACCAGTCTACTCAAACACAAGAACAAGAAAAAAGCCCCTACATATGTGTCAATGTTTTCCACATACCCCATGTTTCTGACTTTCTCTATGTAGTTTCATCCATAATTGGTGTTCAGCAGATACTTGTAGGAAGAAAGGTAGAGACATAAAGATAGAGGCTGAAATAGACACCTGCCGGGAACATGGCAGGGGAACATGGCAGGGGAACATGGCCAGGGAGCATGGCAAGGGAGCATGGCAGGGGAACATGGCAGGGGA
>NW_003852475.1:667414-670194 GCF_000181295.1 Otolemur garnettii | reverse complement strand
AGCATGGCAAGGGAGCATGGCAAGGAAGCATGGCAGGAGAGCATGGCAAGGGAGCATGGCAGGAGAGCATGGCAGGAGAGCATGGCAGGGGAGCAGGACAGGAGGTGGCACAGGGCACCACCTGGTGAAGGGCTGAGTTGCTAGCCCAGGTCTCCTTTTCTTCTCATAAAGCAACCAGTCCCTACCCCCATGATAACCCATTAATCCATTAACCCCTTAATCTACAAATGGATTAATCCATCTATGAAAGCAGAGCCCTCAGGACCCAAGCATATCTGAATTTTACCAATTCTTTCAATACTTGGAAACATTTACTTGTAAAAGGTAAAAACTGCCCACAAATTTGAAGATCAATAACATTATTCATCCCAACTGAGAAGTAAAAAGATGTATCCATAGCTAAGCATTTCCTTCAAGCTGAGTCATTTTCTTTCCTCTCATAACTAGAGGGCAATGAATCAGATGATATAGATTTAGCTAAAATGAGAAGGATCAGATTCTATTATGAAATCAATTTTGCTGTGATCAAGGGAGAGCTCCAGTCACATGCTACGCAGGGCAGGAGATAAAGAAATTCAACCAGACTGCTCCCCTGACTTGAGGGACTCAAAAGGCAACTTTCAGAAGATACATTTCTAGGCACAAAAATTTTAAACATCCAGTGAAAATTTTTCCTCAGCTGTCTCTTCCTTTTTTCTCCCCTCACCAACCTCTCCACACCCCAAAAGATAACTGCTTTTATTAAGGTCTTTTGCATTCTTCCAGGGTTTTTGTTTATATGACCCATTTAATATATACAGTATTATTATTTTTCCCTTTTTTTTTCACACAGAAAAGTAGGTTAGTATGTGCACACACACAGTGATTTGGCTTTTTATATTAGTATTTTGGAAATTTCTTTCTATCAATACATAGTGTGCCCACTTTTTAAAAATCTAGTATTTTAAAAAACTGGTATTATTGTACCTCATTATATAGTTAGTTATTTAACCAGAACTCTACAACTCAACATTTGTGTTATTTACCATCTTTTGCTATTATAAAAATTTAGGGGCTTCTAAACTAGCACTGGCATCACCCATATGAAATAATCTTTCTGGAAGAGTCACAATCCTACGCATAAAATTGAGTTTAAAGTGACAGAAGTAAAGAGATACACAGATGGATACCTTGTACTTGTCAAGGGAACAATACAAGAAGATGACATTTTAATCCCAAATATTTATGTACCCATTATTAACACTCCCAGATTTATAAAATGAACCCTAATTGGTCTGAACAATACAATAACCTACAACATTAGGGACTTCAACACCCCACAGACAGAACTGAACAGATCCTCAGCAGAAACTAAATGAAGAAACAATGGACTTAAACATGACTCTAGAACAAATGCACCACTAGACATATACAGAACATTTCACCCCAAATACTACTGAAAATACATTCTTCTCATCAGCTCATGGATCATTCTCCAAGATGAATCATATCCTAGGACAGGAATCAAACCTGAACAAATCTAAAAGAATAGAAATCACACCTTGCATCCACAGTGGAATAAAAGTAGAACTCAATTCGCACTCCCACACAAAGTTGTGGGAACTAAACAACCTTTTGCTGAACAACAGCTGAGTAAATGAGAAGTTAAAGAAGAAAATCATTAGATTCCTTGAACAAAATGACAATGAAGAAGCCGCAAGCTATCCAAACCAGTGGGATACTACAAAAGCAACCCTATGAGGGGACTTTATTGCATTAAATGCCCACATCTAGAAATCAGAAAGAGCACAAATCAACAATCTTTGCAGTTTTTGGCTGGGGCTGGGTTTGAACCAGCCACCTCCGGCATATGAGGCCAGTGCCCTACTCCTTTGAGCCACAGGTACTGCCTCACATAATCTTATATATACACATCTGTGGAATCTAAAAAAGGCTGAACTCATAGAAATAGAGAGTAGAATAAATGATGATTATTGGAGGCAATAGGGAGGGAAAGTGAGTAGGAAATGAAGAGTCGTTGATCAAAGGGTACAAAGTTTCAAATAGATAAAAGAAATAAGTGTTGAGATATTGTAGCAGAGAGATTATAGACCATAATAACAAATCATACATTTCAAAAGAACTAAAAAACCAAATTTCAAATGTCTCACCATAAAAATGGTGAGGGATTGAATTCATTAATGACCTTGATTTAATCATTCCACATTTTATACATATATTAAAGCATCACATTATACTCTATAAATGTATACAAGTTTTCAATTCAAATAATATTTTTATTTAGTTATTTAACTGATAAATAATAATAGGGTATATTTGGGGGTATAATATGATGTGTTTTATCTATTTATAAAGATTCAATCAAGCTAATTAACATACTTATTACCTCACTATCATATCATTTTTTGTGGTGATAAAATTTAAAAATCTATTCTTTTAACAATTTCAAAATATGCTACATATTATTTTAACCGGGTCACCATATGGTCAATAGATTACTAAAACTTAAAACTCTACAAAATTTCCTTAACTGGAACTTTGTACATATTAAAACTCTACAAAATTTCCTTAACTGGAACTGGTGACATATTTTCTTCTTCTTCTTTTTTTTTTTTTTGTTTTTTTGTTTTTTTGTTTTTCATTTGCATTTATTTAAACACAGTTCTCAAAACATTTGAGTGAAATTGGGCTTCCTTTGGTAAGCAAAGGACCTGAAAATAATATTTAAAAAATGAACAGGGTGAGTCTTCAGTTCATCCATGACACAGGTGTAGTGTTCC
>NW_003852475.1:657671-667394 GCF_000181295.1 Otolemur garnettii | reverse complement strand
AAATCAACAATCTAAAGAATCATCTTAAGAAACTGGAAAAGGAAGAGCAATCTAATACAAAATTCAGTAGAAGAAAAGAAATAACCAAAATTAGATCAGAACTAAATGAAATTGAAAACAAAGAACCAATCAGAAGATTAGCAAAACAAAAAGTTGCTTCTTTGGAAAGATAAATAAAATCAATAAACCTTTGGTCAGATTAACTAGAAACAGAAAACTAAGATTTCTAATAAGCTTAATCAGAAATGAAAAGAAGGAAATAACAGCAGATCCGACTGAAATATAAAAGATCATCACCAAATACTACAAAAAACTTTATGCCCAGAAATTTGAAAATGTGGAGGAAATGGACAAATCCTGTAACCATACTACTTCCCTACACTCAACCAGGAAGCAATAGGTCTCTGAGACAGACCAATATCAGGCACTGAAATTGTAACAACAATAAAAAGCTTCCAACAAGTCCTGGACCAGATAGTTTCATGCCGGAATTCTACCAAGCCTTCAAAAAAGAGCTTGTATGTATATTGCAGGAACTATTCTAAAACATTGGAAAGGAAGGAACCCTTCCCAACTTCTCCTATGAAGTAAGTATCACCCTGATGCCAAAACCAGGAAATGACAACAAAAAAAGAAAACTATAGACCAATGTCCACACATTGTCCCGTGGGTAAGAGAGCCCAAACTCCTTTGTCTGGCCCTACAGTACTTTATACTCACAACTTCATTCAGTCTTCACGACATGAATCCCATACCAGAGGAGGTCAGACAGCCTCAGAGAGGCAAGGTAAGTTGCCTGAGGTCTCATAGATGATGAAGGGTGGGGCAGGGATTCCCACCTGATTCTGAAGCAGGAATCCCCAATTTTTAGTCTGCCTGAGGCAGTTATGCAAAGCCAAGTCATAACCACCAACAACATCCAGAACACAGCCCTGTGGGGAGAACTGGGAGTATTAAGAGGCCATTAGATAGTGCTGGGGGAGGGCTGCGCCCCAACTTCCCCTTCTGGGTGCCTTTGTCTCTCTGTGGTATGTCTTCCAGAATCCCTTAAATCTCCCCCACTACTGGCCTGGGCAGTGTGGCCAGCTGACTACCAGAGATGGTTCAGTGCTTCCCCTAATAATCTATGTGCTTTAGATTTACTTATGGCTCAGCGGCTCCTGCCAAGTTTGCATGTACAGAACCACAGAGGCAAGAATGAAGAAATACATATTACCCCGAGTTACTCCAGACAGACAGCCCATGTATAGTTTAATTCCCTTGGTAGAGGAAAAAGGAAACCCTCAGGCTAACACAGGACCAGCTACTTTCACCCAGCAAGAAGGGAGTGTTTGTTTTGAGGTTAAGAACTAGGGGTTGAGGATGAGGAAAAATGACAGACTTCTCATGCTGTGAGAAGTTGAGCGTTAGTCCGCATACTCTGTGATAGGCACAAAGTGGAGTGGTTCAGTGTATGGGTCTGCAGCCAAGCAGCCTGGGTTGCCGTCATCACTCTGCTTCCACGGTAAAAACTGAGTGGTGCCTCAGTTTCCTCATCTGTAAAACGGGGATGAAGTTAGCAATGGTGCCTGCCTTACAGAGTGGTTGGAAAGATTAAATCACTAACACTTTCCATCTTTTATGTTTACCTGGATGGAGCTGTAACATAGTCTTCCTAGTAAAGTATCTCAAGAAGGGAAAAAAAGTATCTAATGTACTCAATATTATTATAAAACCAATATATAAACACTTACACATTCATATGAATGATAAAACACAAAGTTAGTCCAGAAAGACAGAGGGGAAAGGAGGGAGAGGGGAGGGGAGGAGAGGGCAGAGGGCAAGTGGAGGAGAGTATTCGGCGGGGTCTCACCTAATGCACACCATGCAAGGGTACATTTCAAAACAACTAAGAGTATATTAAGAATGTCTTACCACAAAAAATCAGTAAGTGAGGTGGTGCTTCATTGGTTTGATTTAAGCACTCCACATTGTATATCAAATCATCACATTGTGCCCCATAAATGTATACAGTTGTGATTCAATAAAAATTAAGAAAAAAATAAAAAAATAAATCACTAACACTAAGTAATGTTTAATCAATAATACCTGGCATACAGTACACACTAAATAAGTGTTTGCTGTTATTTGCCAAGATAGCAAATTGTCCCCCACGGTAATATGGCTGCTTTATGAATAAGTAAGCATCCCCCAAATATAACACTCCTTTCATTAGTCAATCTACAGCTTGTTGAAAGAGTCCAGCACTTTCCCCAAATACTACAATGTTTGAATTGTGACCCCTACTCACCGTAATACGTAATCTTACCAATGGCCATCAGAATTTAAAATAATATTCATTAAAATCATTTTTAAATGTTCTCACTTTTGCTTAGAATATCATACAGAACAGATATGAGGCTTAAATTATTTCCTTCAGATCAGCATGAATCTGAGAGCATTATAAACTTTATTTTTACTTATATTTAATAATATTCATGATATGTAGTCAAATTTTTACTTATTGCCATGTACCAAGTGATGCACACAGTTTCATTTACTTTAGATTAATTATGTTAGAAAAAACCATGATTTGTTGACAATAAATTCTAAAGTGTTATGATCTATCAGGTTTGGTTTAGGGACTGAATACATATTAAAATGCAGATTGAAGTTGAACTATGTGCTGGCGCATCAGGAACAGATGAGCCTGGCTTTCATGCTGAGATGCCGGGAATTCTTGCAACATACACTTTAAAAGTAAACTCATTAATTTCTATAATTTTGTGTTTTCCTTTTAGATGAGAAAAAAGGTTTATGTTTTAGGCTTTATTTATTTTCTCACTTTTTAGCATATCTCTGTAAATAACACAGTTTATTCTAAATAATTGAAAAGCCAAATTGGATATAATCATCCCTCTATTTCCTCTTTCTTACAGCGGCTTTGGGAGTTGAGGAACTTTCGTGATGTGCTATATTCACATGGGAGCAAATGAATGCAGAGGTACAATCAGGTAAAGAATGTCTTGGGGCACACTTGTCATTGTATACATGCTCCTCATTCATTTCAGACATTCCATCATCAATGTTCCTTATCTACTTTATCAGGTCTATTATGGTAGTAAACAAAATGAAATCATGAACAAAAATAATTGAATGCTATGCAGCAATCAAAACTGTTGGGCAAAGCTCAGGAGACAGAGGCCTTGTATGGCTGGTGGGAGCCAGGCTGTCAGGAAGCTGTTTGCTGTGGGTGCAAAGAGGGCTCCAGGGAGGGGAGGCAGGCGGCCTGGACAGACCCAGTCCTCCTTCCTTTCTCACTTTAGTTCTTGAGGATAATGTAGAATGTACTATGAATGCAAAATCCTAAGACAGGGAGGGACTGGCTAGAAAAGTGGGAGCTCTGTTTCAGCCCTGCCCTTTCCTCCCCACCCTGAAGAAATAGGATGTCCTTCCATACTTTAGCGCAGTGAATCCCATGGCCCCATGGTATAAAATTGATGGCAGGCTGCTTTATGGAGGCCCTCAGCTATGAGGCGAGCACAGCAGGAGTGGATGAGACTCTACCTGCCCCCGGCAGCTTTCCTAACCTTAGGGACTGGCTGGCAGTGAATCCCAGGTTTCTGCTTTGTCTTGCTCCCTGTTTCTAAGTCATAAACCTGCTTCGTGTAACTCGGGTGTGGATGTTCTGTCTCACCAGACTCAGACAAGTTGGTAACCAGGATACAGCACTCTGCTTCAAAAAAGCCATCCCCATGGCTAACTCACACGGAGGTCAACTTCAGGTCTATTAGGCGTATAAACATCATGACCAACCGACTCAGTCATGAGCTCATCCATTTGTTCCATACCAATGGCCCCACTGGGACTCTTCATTATAGTTAGGAATATATGGATTTTTAGAACTTACAGTCCCTGGTTATGAAATGCCTCCCTCCTTCCCTGCAGTGTGCTTTCTCCACACCCTGTCTCCTATGAGCCACATAAGGCCTCTGTCCTCTGAGCTTTGCTCAAGAAGTTTCCATCTGGATGCTTCAGGGCCATGAGCAGATGCCTACTGACAGGTGAGTCGAGGCAGAGCCGTGAGGAAAGAGAGAGAGGGGAACTCTTGGTGCCTGGGGCCCTGAGGCACCAGCTGCACAATGCGATGTGGCTTTTTCCCCTTAAGACCTCCCAATCAAGAGATTTCTCTCCTAGATACTCCAGAAAACAATGTTTCCCAGCCGCCACTTTACTTGTATCCCAAGAACACTGATTTTGGATTTCTGGCCTGCAGAACAGTAAGACAATAAACATGTGTTACTTTAAAGAAAAACAAAAGACCTCCCAATAGCCAGTTCTTTTCGATGGGGGTCATTATACCTACTCATGGATGAATACTCCGAAAGTCAGAGCATTGAGGGATTTACTCAAGGTCACTACCATCCAAGATTTTATTTTTGTAAATTTTGAGGAATGAAAACATACCTATTCGGTGCCTGAGTTCAGGCATTGAGCAATCAGATAGCAAGGGACATGTGGGTACAGCCCTGTCACTCTGGATTTCCAGGGAGCCCTCCCATGTCTGAGGAGCTTATGAATTTAATGAGCACTCCAAGCACCCAGAGCAGCTCTGGGACTCCTGACCCAGGTTGTAGGCTCTGGTGGATAAGCTGAACTAAGGTCAGAGCAGGTATTTCTGTCCCAGGCCATCTCTGACTCATCTTTCTTCACCAATATGGAAATCTGTAAAGCAGTCAACCAGAAGCCTCGCCTAGGCTCCCAGCACTGATGGCAGGTGTCAGTCACTTGTTCATCATCCAAAATGGCAGGTGACTGTCAACTGCTCTAAACAGCAGCTGAGTATAGATGCAGATGTGATTTTTAGTGGACTTAACAAGATGCTGGACTCCACCTCTGGGAGAAGCTCCTCTGTCTTGTGAATGCCATTTAAATTCGTGTAAGTGTTTGCTGTCCAAATGCGGGGCTTCCTGTCTTTGCTGGCCCAGTCTGTGCCCTCTCATTAGGAAACTTGGATTCAGCCTCTGGTTCTCAGAGAGTGGCCCCTCTAGTTACCCACCCAGCCAGGGTTCAGGCAAGACCTGAGAGGCAGAAGTTTGTGTTTAGCCAGGAACCTCACTAGTCTAGACGCTCAGTTTAGCCCTTAGGAGAGGAAGGGCTGAGAGTCTTTCTGAAGGCTTCTGGAGTTAGACTGTGTCATATAATAAACAATTTGGCTGGCCGTTGTCTCTGGCTCCTTAGTATATGTGCCACTAAAGGGATTTAGCCAGGTGCAGTGGCATACACCTGTAATCAGCACTCCAGGGAGGTCAAGGCAGGTGGATTGTTTGAGCTTAGGAGTTTGAGACCAGCCTGAGCAAGAGCAAGACCTGTCTCTACTAAAAATAGAAAAACTAGCTAGGTGTGGTGGCACCTGTAGTCCCAGCTACTCAGGAGTCTGAGGCAAGAGGATCGCATAAGCACAAGAGTTTTAAGTTGCTGTGACCTGTGATGATGCCACAGCACTGTACCCAGGATGATAGAGTGAGATTCTGCTGTAAACAAACAAATCCTTGGGTTTCCTAAGCAGAAGTGTCTTTATAATTCAAAGTGGGCTCTCAGACTACACCTGAGTTAATGCTAATGAGAGGACTCCTGGTAAGTCCCCAGATAATTTCTGGGTGATGCTGGCTATGTGGGAAGACCAGGTATGTGAGTAGAGATTTTTGCCAAATTTGGAGAGGCATATTGATGTAATCTGACTCCAAACATAGGATAGGCAGTATGCACAATTCACTCTGAGGCATCCTTGGACCACCTCACTATTTTCTTTTATAATGAGAAAACATTGTTTTATTTTATTTTATGTGTTTATTTATTTATTTTTTTTTTGAGACAAAGTCTCACTTTGTCACCCTCCCACCTCCCCCTGGTAGATGCTGTGGCATCATAGCTCATAGCAACCTCAGACTCTTAGGCTAAAGCGACTCTCTTGCCTCAGCTTCCTGAGTAGCTGGGACTATAGGTGCCTGTCATAACACCTAACTATTTTTAGAGACAGAGTCTCGCTCTAGCTCAGGCTGATCTTGAACTCATAAGCTTGGGCAATCCGCCCGCCTTGGCCTCCCAGAGTGCTGGGATTATAGGCGTGAGCCACCATGTTGGCCTAAGAGAGCATTATTTTAAACATTTCAACAAATGAATTCATAAACTACATGTATTTTAAAATTGTGCTAGAATTTCTATGGGAGTGAAGGGAGTTACCAGATGGTCATTAATTCTTTTCAGTCACTGCTTAAATTCTATATTACTTGGAAACACAAACTATGCCACACAAAATGCCATTTGTAGTGGAACCTGAGAAGGGCACAAGAGCTGCAAGTCATTCTGAGGGGACTCTGCTGGGCCAGGCGGGAGAGACGCCTGGAGGACAAGCACCTCAGAGCTGCTGGGATGCGTGTTCTCTCCGGGGCCTTCAAGCCCAAAGAGCATATTGAGCACCCCAGGGATAGGCAGTCACCACCCAGGCTTCTGGAACCTGGGCCCAAGAGGCCAAGTGACTACCTTTGGGAGTGGCTTGCTATTTCTTGCTCTTTCTTTCACAAGTAATGGAAACTGAAATTCCACCGAGGGGCGTTTTGTTGCCAGTTAGGAAACACACAAAATGCACATTTTGGTGCCATGGCAAGAAGAAATGAGTGATGGCTTTAGATTCCCAGTTGCTAAAGAATCATACATCAGTTTAATATCAAAAGTTTGACACAATTGCCAAGCTCTGTGTCATCATCACAACTCAAGTATGAGCCTATGATGATGATGAGCCAATGACAAAGCCAGGTTGGACCCTGTTACAGGGACCCAGTATCCAAGTCATTTTCCATTTAACATCTATGCATTTCAACAGGTTATAGGTTAAAGGAATTATGTTAACATAATATGTTATATAACATATATTATAATTATATAAATAATTCCCTGGGATACTGCTGAGCCCTTCAAACCACTCTGTTCTCTCTCAGGCATTCACAAAGATCTATTCTCAACAACCACCAGCAGGGTGTGAGGCGACCCCCAAATGCAGGGCTAAGATTTGTTTGAGCTGCTGCTTCCTCAGCTGCTTCAGGGGGGATGGCAGCTGGAATTCATTCACGTGCACTCCAGGGCTGTAGCTTAAGAAGTAGGGAGTTAAAAAGGGCTTTGTTCCAAAGTGGGAAGTAATTATGGCTCTTAATTAGTTATGACAATTACATAAAAGTGCTATATGAGTCCAACATTTGCCTTTTTACTGTTTGAAAAATGATATGTGGGCAAGAAAAGTAAGAGAAAAGCTTCCTCCGCTCCAATCAGGGCTGGCTTAAGAAGAGCTGCGTTGAAGGTGGTGGTAGTCACACGAGTTCTTTTTTTTGTTTTGTTATTTCAGATTAATATGAGGGTACAAAGAATTAGGTAAAGTCCCAGTTGTAGTTGAGCCCTTCACCCAGGAGAAGTGCCATATACCCTACATTGTACCCATAAAGTAAGTGATACCAATCTCCCCTCCTCCTCTCTCCCCACTCCACTTGAATTTACTTATTTTTTTGCATGTGTGGGCATGTATTTATTCACCTACAGTAGTAAAAGTATTCATATTAGTATTGAGTACATTGGATCCTTGCTTTTTCATTCTTGTAATACTTTACTCAGGAGGATATTCTCCAAATCCATCCAGGTTAATACAAAAGATATGGGGTTTCCTTCTTCCTTTACGGCTGAATAGCACGCGCTTCCATTTGCACACACCTTTTTCCTTTGGCCTCTCCTACCCACCAGAACCTACTCTTCCCCTCTCATTCAGCCTTCAGACAGGCCAGTGAGGGTGAGTGAAGATGGCAAAGACCCCAGAGGAAAGGAGGGGAGACCCATGACCACTTGAAGAAAATCAAGACCATTTCCCCCCTGTGCTTGCAAGATGCCACTTTAGGAGCCACTAGTAGGCCATTTGGAATTCACATGCAAATGACATGCTGACCCCTGCATTGATTACCCCCTTCATACAAACATGGCTCTGTGTGTGTGTGTGCATGCGCAAAGCCAGGCATCCAACCACACATACGTCAGCGTGTGCTCCTCTGCAGAATCTCAGCAGCCATCAACTTAAAGACAGCACTGAAAGAGCTGGATGGATAAGGATGTCATGGATAAGGATGTCATCAGATAACGGTTCCTGTCAGGAGAGCAAATTTCCACTGTGCTTGCATAAACATGAAAGTAAATTTGGGAATATTTTAAAAATCAATAAACATCAGAATCTTTCTCTACTGCCTGGTGCTGTTCCACACCTTGGGAGCCAAGTGCGACTAACTGACACCACGGAGCCATCAGGGCTCCCTAATCCGATTCATGGGGGCTGCTAATGGCTGCTGGCACGGCCCATGCAGGCCATATTGCTGCGATTCCAGGAGGCTGGCAGCCCAGCCGCCATCAAGGCAGCCCACAACACACGGCAGAGCAGAGCTGAGGAGAACTCACATTGAATTTGCATATATTTGCACAGCATGTCAGAAATGCTTCTAATCTCAAACAGACCTGAAGCCTAGGAAAACCGGAGAGAAAGCAAAAAGCTTTGGTAGAGAGGATGATGGAGTTTGGCCAAGGCCTGAAATCTCTTTTTAGATGACATCTACACTTCTGCTTTAATTGCCTTGTTGGGGACCATTAACAAAAATTATCACAGCATTATTTTTCAGGATGCTGCTTTCGTTTTAAGGTGACTGTGCTTGCTTTTTTGTTTTTGTTTTTTGTTTTTTCTGGACTGTACCCTTTTCCTGCAGCAGCAAAGGGACTTCTGATTAACACCTTTTCTTGCTGGAGGCTAACATGTGTTGTCACATGCCTGGGGAAAATAATAAGAAATTATAGGTTCCATACGGGAAATTTACGATACTGTACTCAGACATTAACCTGACCAGCAGAAGAGATGGGTAGACATGCTGAGCCAGGCCCTGCCCTTGTTTTCTGAAATGCAGGGGCATAAATGTAAGTGTTTGAGGGAGGTGGGAAAAGGAAAACAAACAGCATCAGGACTCCGTGCACCATCTGCACCTTCACGGAGCACTAATGGGGATAATTACAGTGCGCCTACAGCCCGGTAGCTGTAAGTCTCTGGAAGCCACACCAGTTTCCCAGGCCTTCCCAGTGGCTGTTGTCTGGCAGGGGTGAAAATTGGAAGTCCAAGGCTGAAATGGCTCATTAAAAGAACTGTGAAAAAGAGGGTCACTCTTTGAATCTTAGAGACAGTAATGAGTAATTCAGCAGGCTGTACTGACAAGCCTTCTCTAGTCCCTAAATTAATTGTCAGTGGCTAGGGACAGAAGAGGTGCAGAGTCTTTAAAGAGACTTAGGAGAAATGAGGGGAGGGGATAGGAGGGGAAGAGAGTGAAAGGAGGGGAGGGAGGAGGGGAGGAGATGAAATGAGAGGAGGGGAAGAAAATACATTCTCTAGCCAGATCGTGAGAAAACTTCCCCAAGACTGCTTCTCCAGAGGAACACGTACCAGCTGCTCCCTGGCAGGAAATTTAAAACTGTCAAGAAGTTCCATTTATTGCTGGCTGATGAGTCAAGGCAAGGAAGGGATGCTGTATGTACCTTAAGTGGAATTTCAATCCAGCTTGGCCTCTCTGCTGCCAAGGTCAGCAAAGAAATCAGATCAGGGTGGGCAGGAATGAGTGCACTCATCCAAAAAGCTTGGCCAGCAAGACCAAATCAAGCCAACAAGCAAAAGAGAAC
>NW_003852475.1:655457-657097 GCF_000181295.1 Otolemur garnettii | reverse complement strand
ATAAAATGATCTTTCCTTCTTGGCATACCCTGTACACGCCCCCGAACATGTGGTGACATGTGCCCTGTGTGGCCCTGTTATGTTAGTCTCTTCTTAGTGTTTTTGACTTGCCTCCAGCAAGGCTGAAATCTCCTGGAAACCCACCAGGGCTCTGGATCACATCTCTGCATCCCCAGCCCCTCAGGATGCTCCCTTGACCTGTAAAGTCAGCCTCTTCCCTACTTCACTTCTTTTAAGTCTCAGAACCCAGTTCCTCGTGACTTCTTCTAGCATCCGATCTTCTCTATCACTCATGTACACCCCGACTTTCCTTCATCAAGTATTTGAAGAAACTTAGAAAAATGCATTTTGGATAAGAAAAATAAATAAGGAAATGAGAATACTGGGGAAATGGAAAAGAAGATATGAGGATAAATAAGACAAAGCTAGAGAGGTATTAGATGAATTCGCACAAAAATGCATGCCTGAGTGTTCTGCTATTTTCCACAAATGAATGCAACTTTGACTCTGTTTCTAGTGACCCAACGCATGGAGACAAATAGCGTCAGAGGGAAATGTGAAACGGGCATTGTGTCCATGTGATAAAAACAGTTCCGCAGCTCACTCAGGGAAGGCCCAGTTATGTTTGGAATTAAGGCTTGAGAGACATTCCTCCACTGGTTCCCACAATGGGAGCCCTGTGTGATAGATATAGTTAGTGATGGAAATTAATATTGACATGATATCAGACGTTACTGAGGGACGAGGAAACAGAGAGGACAAGATAGGAAAGATGCCCACCTTCCCGGATCCTGGATTTTACTACAGGAGGGAGGGCCCATCACACATTCATGTCACACTGGTTTAAAGGAGAGACGAGAAGAGGATACCCAAGGCAGGCTATCAGGAGAAGGTGTCTCTCAGCAGGATGTAGCAACGCCACCCAGGTCAAGGCTTGGACTGTTTTTGTAAGGTCCCCTAATCTGGCCAGTGAATCCAAAACTGGATTAAGGGAAGGCAACTCTTTAAGGGACTTAGACCTTGCTCTGCCTTTTTGTGACTTGGATTCCCTGGAGAAACCAGGAAACTACACACACTCTCCCCACTTTTTTCCTCCTAGCTGCTCCTCAGCCCCTGCCGTCTGCTCCCTCCCTCCAAGGAAAGCTCACTAGCTCTGGGGTGGTCTTCAGCGGGTTGGAAGTGTTGGTGCATTTGTTACTGTTGATCTCTCCCGCCTCCTCTGACTCTGTGACCTCTGTCTGAACTCTGTGCGGATGGTTGTGGGCAACTTCCCCCCACTGTGTTCAAGTTTTCCCTTTCCAACCTGGGTCCTTTCCCACATTCTCTACCTTTATGTGGCCACCATCTACCTACCTGCCCATCTCAGAAAGGTCAGATTCACCCTTAACTCCTCCTTCTCTCTCCTCCCCCATATCCAATCCTGTAGATTCTACCTTCTATGCGTCTCATACTTACCATGTTCTCTCCATGCCTCCCAATAAAAGTGAATAAGTAATGTTTGCTGAGCGCTTATTATCGGTCACTGTTCTAAGTGCTCTGCACTTCACACACAATGTGCCGAGTCAACCTCTCAAGCACAGGGTGGAGTAAGCAGCATTAGCATCCACATTCTATGGGGAGGAAACCGAGACACAGAGACG
>NW_003852475.1:649573-655251 GCF_000181295.1 Otolemur garnettii | reverse complement strand
GACCTCACCACCCTCTGCCTAACACTCTTTCATGATTTCCTCCAGCTGCAGAATAAATTTCAAGCTCTTGGTCATTTTATGTCACCAACTGCCCCTCTTCCCCATCCCCACATATGCACCTGCACATCTCTCGTGTGCCAGGAATTGTGCTAAAATTTCTGGACAAAACAAAATGTGATTCTTATCAAGAGAAATTAACTAAGTAGGCAGATAAAATATACAAATGAAAGGTTGAACATGAGAATTAAGCCCAAGATTACAATTTTAAAAAGAGCTCACAAGGCAGTGTCATTTTGTAGTGAAGTGAGGTAGCTTTCAAGCCAGACATTTAATATATGCAGGATTGTCTCTCCAAAAAGAATTTCTTTCCATCCCAAGCTGGACACTTGTGAATGATCAGTTCAATTCTGGTTTAGTTTAGTTTGAAAGATACTTTAATATTCCCATATTGTTCCAGTTCAATACTTTCAGAAAATGAATAGGCTTGGTTCTGGTTCAAACTGGCTTACTAGGTGTTGCTGTTTTGAAAAATCCTTGGTTCAGTGCTCAACTCAGTGGAAAAAAAAAAAAAAGATTAATTTGAGGCTCAGCTTGGTTCAAGGTTCGCAAATTAGAGCAGCTCCTTCCAAGGTGGTTCACACTTGAGCTGGTTCCCAGTTATGAATTCAGCTCGTGGTCCTGGCCCTCTGCAGAGCCTTTGCCAGCCCACCCAGCCTTCATCAGTTTATCTCCACCTCCCTGCAAGCTGGGACAGATGTTTGGGAATTCAGAGAGGCTCTTGCTGCATGTACAGGTGAACCTGGGTAGCCTGGCTTGGCGTAGGGTTGCTGGAGCTGGGGCCTGGGTCAGGGCAGGTGGGGCAAACCCCCTCACTCCCTGGTGACTCTCACTCTCTCATCCTCTGCAGACTCCTGCTCACACTAGCTTGCCTGACCAGCCTTAGGGATGTAGCCTAAGGTCACATATGACCTTCTAGGTCCTTACTTGCAGCCTTTTGGCTGAACTCAAATTTTTACAGAACGAATCCTTTTATCTTTATTAATACATTTTTGTTCATTTTTAATATTTTTTATTTTATTTTTTAAAGAACATACTTAAAATACCTAAGAATAGGCCAGGCATGGTGACTCTTTTTGCCTGTGATCTTATAGCACTCTGGGAGGCCAAGACTGGTGGATTGGCAGAGCTCAAGAGTTTGAGATCAGCCTGAGCAAGAGTGATACTCCATCTCTACTAAAAATAGAAAAAAACTAGCAAAGCATTGTGGCAGGTACCTGTAGTCCCAGCTACTTGGGAGGCTGAGGCAGGAGGATTGCTTGAGTATAGGAGTTTGAGGTTGCTATGAGCTATGATGATGCCACGGCACTCAATTCAGGGCACAGAGTGAGACTCTGTCTCAAAACAAACAAACAAACAAAAAAACCCTAAGAATAAAATAAGTTTCAATAAAATAATCCTCCCAGATTTACTGGCACAATTAGAACACCAGTAAGCCTTTAGGGCTACATTGACAGCTATTTCACTTATGATTTAATTCTCACTTCCCGCACCCGACTGGTGCCCCTGCTACATGAGGCTGGTTGGAGAGAGGTTATGGGAGTTGAGTACACTAGTCTGTTATCAACTTTTGACAATGGCGCACTGTGTTTCCATTTGAAGTGGAATGCGTGAATAGTTGCACAGCTCAACACTTATTTAACAGCCCATCTTAATTTTTTAATTCCACTTATTTAACAGCCCATCAAGTCAAAGAAGACCAGGAGAACACTGAAGGAAGAAAACAAATGTTTTAATGAGGACTGGGAATTGCAGTATTATCTTGTTTCTGCTAAAGGTAAGATGATTTGCTTGTTTTGTGAAATCACAATATCAACCTTAGAGAAATTCAGTGCTCATCAGCATGGTAACACTCATAGGACCACAAATATTTGAAATTAAAGAGGCATGAAAGGTTATATTGTGGAAATTAGAAGATAAATAACAAAAGCAAAAACAATGTTTTTCAAACAGCAGAAGACCTAGAAATAATGCCACAGCAGCAACTTATAAAGTATCTTATATACTCAGGAAAAAAAGAAAGCCATTCAGCGATGAAGAAATTGTGAAAGAGTGAACCGTTGAAGTTGTAGGATGCTTGGAGCCCGATAATGTTTCAAAGTACAAACAGCTGCCTCTTTCAATGATGACCACACCTGAGAGGCAGCATGAATTAGTCTTCAACCTTAGAGAACAACTTCACGAAATACTTCAGAAGGAAAATACATATTATTCAATCACTTCAGATGAATCAACTGCCACTATTGACTTCGTGCAGGTTGACTTCCTTCAGGCCATAACAGATTTTCTTTGCAAGGAAGAGTTACTCACTTTGCACAGGAAATAGGTACTTCCAACAGCTTTCAAGATAAATATTGTGACATTGGACTGACTTTGGTAAATTTAGTGGGTTTATGTACAGACAGTGTACCTTCCATGACAGGAAAACATGAAGGGTTTATTGTACAAAATTAAAAAAATATATTAATATCCAGATGCTCTCACTTTTTTGCATTGTGTCTTGCAGCAGCAAAATATCTGTGCTAAAGCTACTATTTTAAGTGACACTTTGCCACAAGTTATAAGTGTTGTTCGCTATCATGAAAATGCAACACAGTGTTGGTAGTTTCATAACATGCTAAAGTTGAAAGATAAGGTATTTAGTACAGATTGCCATATCATTCTGAAGTGCGTTGGCTCTCACAGGGACAGGCGTCAGTCAAAATTTTATCTCTGTTGAGAACAGATAGTTAAATTTTATGAAGAATAGAACTAGCAATCTGAATTATTGAAAGATTTCTATAGGAATGCAGCAGTTCTGTATGATATGTCAAATCAAAGCAGCTTGACACTTTCTTTCTAAGTCTATGTATGATACGCAGCCAGAAAAAAAAAATCCAAGCATTTTGAAAAAATGGCCATTTTATAAAACACATCTTCTTCAGAAGGAAACTTCAGGTAAACATTTTCCCCAGTTAGCAAAGGCAATTGATGAGCAGGATGAAATACGTACATCATCTGACCAATACGTAGCTGTTAGAGACCTATTAATTGGAGAATACAACGAAAGTTTCACTGACTGGAAAGTATGACATCACTCAAATTAGCATTTCAGCTTCAACTAGTTGATATACTAAGGCACCTAAAGAACTACAAATGGGTCTACAGCCATACCACCCTGAATGCGCCCAATTTCCACAGAGCTACAGAAGAACTTAACTGAACTCACTAGATGACATTTTAATGTTATTGTTTGATGCTAAGAAAGATCCAATTGAAATATAGGGAAAATGCAGAATACCCATGCCTTTGGCAACGTGTTTGAAAATGCTTTCTTAATTTTCAACCACTTATTGCTGAAAATCTACATTCTCCTACTTAACCCAAATCAAGACACCCTTAAAGTCATGAATGACTGACACTCGTCAGGGGGATCAACTGAAACTCTGGATGTCCATGCTCCAACCAATATTCAAATGCTTTCTAGCAAAAAGCAGATAGAATAAGGCCATTAAAAGGTTAGTTAACTTTAAAATTAACAAATCGTTTTCATTTTGTGAAATTAATAAGCACATAGTAGTTAGATTTTTACAAAATAATGTCCATTTTTTTAAGTTTGTCTCACTGAAGCTTCTTGGATGTAGCCATATTGATCATAGCTAAGTTAACACAGCCTTCCAACATGGCAAGGTTCCCCACCCCTGCACTAGACTGTCATCTCCATAAGGTCAGGAATCCTCATCTGTCTTTCACCATGCCCCCCATTATCTAGAATAGTGTCTGGAATATAGTGGCAGTCCATTAAATACATGTTAAATGTTGAATAACCCCCTTCAGTTAAACACACAGCTGATGGTTAGAGATTCTGAGAAGCAGGATTTGGTGTGAAAACTGTATTTCTTTATATTATCTAAGATATCTCCTCTCTTCTCGGAAGTAGTTTTTCAGCTGCCAGTTACCAATGCAATTTACATTTGTATTAAAAATTAAGTATACAGTGCTCCTAATGTGGCTATTTTTAAATTTGCATTGAGGTGCATATATACAAGAAAAGGACATGAAAACAATTAGAATAAAGATTTGATCCTCCCAATATCAATACTCTCATTTAATTGATGAAACAAAAGTGTGTCTCCCCAGCCACACTCACTCTATCCCCAACTGCATACATCACTTTCCCAGCACAGGCAGGACAGTGATGAGGCAAAATGAATGCGAAAGTTTCATCAAGAAGTCCTCTAGAAAAATTAAGAATATAGTCACAAAGTCAAGAAAGTCCAAGAGTAGCGGGCCTCAGGGCACCCTGAGCAGCCCCATCTCCCTTGCTTGTCCCAGTCATTGTCACGGCTACTGCAACCATAATAGTGAGCAGCGAGGCTCAGACCCACAGCCCATTGCCAAGGACGCCCTCGCCTCCCTGACAGTGCACCCAGCACTACGAACAGTAGCACCTCCTGCTGCCGGGACGTTTTCGGGGACCTGGTAAATGGTTCAGTATAAGAATATGGATATGTTTTCATCATGAGGAATGACACCCAGGAAGATGCATTTGTACACCAGACTGCCGTAAAGACGAATAACTCACGAAGTACCTTCCCAGTATAGGAAATGGAGCAACTGTGGAGTCTGATGTTGTTGGAGAAAAGGGTGTGCAGGCAGCAAATGTCATGAACCCTGGCAGAGTTGCAGTTCAAGACAGTGACTACAGAGCAGGCTGTGTCCATTACAGATACTATCCATCTTGTAGGGGTCCTCACTAGTGAGAGTGGGACAAAGAAAGAGGGATGGCAGAGCTCTCTGGAAGGTCAGGCCCTGCAACATAGACCCTACTGCAGGCCGTAGTTCCTCTCCCTGCAGGCAGAGACCCTGTGGGCAGCGACTACAGTGTTCTAACCCTCCAGTGCAGGGAGGAGTGGGGCAGGGTGCTGACCACCAGGGCACACTGCAGGGCACTGAGACAAAATACTGTGGGGTTACAGACCACAACCCCAAAAGATCCTCCTTGCAAAGACAGACTAGAGAGGAGGCAATGAGGGAGATGAAGACACTCAAGGAGTGAGAACGCAAGATCAGCAGCCACCACAACCACAACGTGGCACCATGAGAGAATCCAAAGTCAGCCACCCCCACATGGCACTGTGAGATAACCCTGGGGTCAGCAGCCACCTCGACAAAACACTGTGAGATAATTCTGGGGTGAGCATCCACCTCAACATGGCACCGTGAGAGAACCCAGGGTCAGCACCCAGGACAACATGGCACTGTGAGAGAATCCGAGGTCAGCAGCCACCATGACATGGCACTGTGAGAGAACCCGAGGTCAGCAGCCACCTCAACATGACACCGTGAGAGAGCCCGAGTTCAGCACCCATGACAACCTGGCACTGTGAGAGAGCCTGAGGTCAGCAGCCACCTCAACATGGCACGGTGAGAGAACCTGAGGTCAGCAGCCACCTCAACAAGACACCGTGAGAGAGCCTGAGGTCAGCAGCCACCTCAACATAGTACAATGAGAGAGCCCAAAGTCAGCAACCACCATGACATGGCACCATGAGAGAACCGGAAGTCAGCAGCCACCATGACATGGCACCATGAGAGAACCCGAGGTCAGCAGCCACCACGACATGGCACTGTGAGAGAAG
>NW_003852475.1:646976-649457 GCF_000181295.1 Otolemur garnettii | reverse complement strand
AGGTTAGCAGCCATCTCAACGTGGCACTGTGAGAGAACCTGAGGTCAGCAGCCACCTCAACATGGCACCATAAGAGAACCCAGGGTGAGCAGCCACCTCAACATGGCACCATGAGAGAATCCAAGGTCAGCAGCCACCTCAACATGGCTCTGTAAGAGAACCCAGGATCATGTGGTCGATGCCCTAACCACTGAGCTATGGGTGCCCAGCCTAATGGCTTTTAAATGGTTTCATATATAGTCAAGTTGAGATTTTTAAGAACTTCATTATTAATTTGAAATAAAAGTTTTCAGTTTGACTGTTTTAAAAGATAAGAACCTAATAGTATAGATATTAAATAATAGAAGGGAGGAAAGGAAGGAAGGGAAGGAAAGGAAGGAAGAAAGGAAGGAAGGAAGGAAGGAAGGAAGGAAGGAAGGTCAACTCCAGAAGGGAGCAAGCAAATTTGTCTATTTACCATTTATTTTCTCTCTGGTTAATGTGGAAAGTAAGTAGGACCCCCCAAATGAGCTATTTGCCTTTGGTATTACATTTTTGATAGTTGTGAACTTTTTTATTTGACCTTCTTGAGATTAATATGTTGCCTGAATCTCTTTAATTTCATTAGTTTTGGATAAATCCATTATACCTTAAAATATTGCCTCTTACCTCATATTCTCTCTTTTCTCCTTCTGAAATTCTCCTTAGTTATCTGTAGATCTCGTTCTATTCTCTGTGGTTCTTATCCTCTGATTCCCCATCTCTTTGCCCCCCTGGACTGCATTATGAATGTGCTCCTTAGATTATTCCAGTTCAGTAATCTTTAAAGCTATGTCTAATTGGCTGTTAAATCTGTTAAATATAATAGCGAAATTTCAACTTCTATAATTTTCATTTCTGAAATTTGAATTAGGTTCTTTGTCAAATCTGCCTGATCATTTAAAGTGTCATGTTCCTTTCTTGTTTCCTAGCTTCCTTTGTTTATTCCTTTAAACATACTAAATTTAATTACCTTATAATATGTGTCTATTAATACCGACACAGGCTCACTTCATTTTATTGTATTTCACTCTATTGCACTTGGAAGACATTGCAGTTTTTACAAGTGGAGGGTTGTGGCTGCTGTGCATCAAACAAGTCTGTCAGTGCCATTTTTCCAACAGCATGTGCTCATTTTAGACCTCATAATTCTCATAGTATTTCAAACATTTTCACCATTATTGTATCTGTTATAGTTATCTGTGATGTTAATGCTGCAATTGTTTGGGGGCGCTAATAACCTTATCTATAGAGGATGTGAACTTAATTGATAAATATTGTGTATGTTCTGACCACTCTACCAACCACCCATTCCCGTCTCTCACTCCTCAGTCCTGTTCCCTGAAACACAATAATATTAAAATTAGGCTAACAACCCTAGGGTGATTTCTAAGTGTTCAAGTGAAAGAAAGAATCAAGCATGTCTCACTTAAATCAAAACCTGGAAATGATTAAGCTTAGGCAGGAAGGTATGTTGAAAGTCAAGACAGGCTGAAAAGTAGGCCTCTTGCACTAGAGTTAGCTAAACCGTGCATGCAAAGGAAAAGTTCTTAAAGGAATTAAAAGTGCTATTCTAAATGTGAACATAAAACATGACCCCCCCAAAGTGAAACAACTTATTGCTTATATAAAAAAAGTTTGAATGGTTTAGATAGAAGATCAAACCAGCCACAATAGTTCCTCAGAGCCAAAACCTAGTCCAGAGGAAAGCCTTTATTCTCTTCCATTCTATGAAGGCTGAGAGAGGTGCAGAAGAAAAGTTTGTAGCAGAGACTGGATCAGGAGGTGTAAGGAAAGAAGCTGTTTTCATGACATAGAAGTGCAAGGTAAAGCAGCAGTGTGATTGAGAAGCTGCAGCAAGTTATGCAGAAAATCTGGCTACATTCAACAACGGATTCTCAATGTAGACACAATTGCCTGACTTGGAAGAAGATGTCATCTAGAAAGGAGGTCAATGCCTGGCTTCAAACCTTCAAATGACAGGCTGACTCTCTTGTTAGGGGCTAATGTAACTGGTGACTTTAAGAGGAAGCCAATGCTCATTTACTATTAAAAAAAAAAAATCCTAGGCCCTTAAGACTTATACAAAATCTGCTCTGCTTGTGCTTTAGAAATGGAATAACAAAGCCTGGATGACAGCGTATCTGTCTACAGCGTGGTTTACTGAGTAGTTTAAGTTGGGAACTACTGCTCAGAAAAAAAGATTCCTTTACAAATATTACTGCTCATTGACAATGCACTTGGTCATCTGAGAACTCTGATGGAAATGTACAAGGAGATGAATGTTATTTTCATGCCTGCTAACACAACATCCATTCGTCATCCCATGAATAAGGGAGTCATTTCAATTTTCAAATCTTGTTATTTAAGAAATACATTTCACAAGGCTATAGTTGTCACAAATAGTGTCTTCTGTAGTGGCTCTTCACAAAGTACGTTGAAAGTGCAACGTACTATGGGTGG
>NW_003852475.1:635897-646849 GCF_000181295.1 Otolemur garnettii | reverse complement strand
GTCTGGAAAGAATGGCATTCTAGATGCCATTAGTAACATTCATGATTCAAATGAGGTCATAATAGCAACCTTGGAAGAAGTTGATTCCAACCCTCATGGATGACTCCAAGGGGTTCAAGACTTGAGTAGAGGAAGTAACTGCAGGTGTGATGGAAATTGCAAGAGAGCTGGAATTACAAGTGGAACCTGAAGATGTGACAGAATTGTTGCAAACTCATAATAAAACCTGAACAGATGAGGAGTTGCTTCTTATAAGTAAGCAGAAAAAGTGGTTTCCTGAGATGGAATCTAGTCCTGGTAAAAATGCTGTGTACAGTGTTGAAAGGACAAAAAAGGATTGAAAATATTCCATAGACTTAGTTGATAAGGCAGTGGCAGAGAGTTTGAGAGGATTGACTCTAATTTGGAAGAAATTTTATTATAGGCAAAATGTTGTCAAACAGCATTGCTTGCTTGCTATAAAGAAATCTTTCATGAAAGGAAGAGTCCATTAATGTATCAAACTTCATCATCTTAAGAAATCACCACAGACAACCCAGCCTTCGGCAACCACCACACTGATCAGTTAGCAGCCAAAGACATTGAGACAAGACACTCCACCAGCAAAAGGATAATAACTCACTAAAGGTTCAGATGATTGTTCGCCTTTTTCAGCAATAAAGTATTTTCAAATTATAGTAGGTGCATTGGTTTTAGGACATAATTCTATTGCACACTTAATACACTCTGGTATAGTGTATTATAACTTTCATATTCACTGGGAAACCAAAAACTTTATGTGACTTGCTTTATTGTGATATTTGCTTTGTTGAGGTGGTTTGGAATGGAACCCATACTCTCTCTGAGGTGTGCCTATATCTCAAATCACTGTCTGTTGTTTTTCAGGCTCTCATCTATAGTACTTTGTTTCCATATGTGGTTTTATAATTCTTTCTCTCAAAGCGTAAGCTTCTGTTTTCCCAGATCATTATCTGTGAGAATTCCTGGAGGCCTTGGTTACAGATGAGTACCTCTAGAGAGGATTTTTTTCCTTCTGCCAGGTATCTCTGGCATAAATAACCTGGATTTTAAATTACTTTAAATTATTAAAACTTAATTTTTTCACTCTGGGAAGCAGAGCCAGGAGGATCGCTGAGGTCAGGAGTTTGAGATCATGCTGAGCAAGAGTGAGACCCTGTATCTACTAAAAATAAAAATAAAAAAAAAAATTAACTGAGTGTTGTAGCAACACTCTTGAGGGGCTACTTGAGGGGCTCAGGCAGGAGGATCACTTGAGCCTGTGCGTTTGAGATTGCTGTGAGCTGTGATGATGCCATGGCACTATAGCCTGGGCAACAGAGTGAGACTTTGTCATAAGAAAGGAAGGAAGGAAGGAAATACAGTTTAAAAAATAAATAAATAAATAAAAATCAATATTTCACCTGATGTTTTTTAGACCACCCATATATGACTACCAAGTATTGTGAGGGCATATAAACTGTGTGAGGATATTTTAACTCTTTAGTTTGTTTTTCTAAAGGTGGAATTTTGCTTTGTTGCCGAGATGGAATATGGTAACGTGATCTTTGTATTGAACGCCTACTTGCATGCCACCATGCCCGGCTAATTTTGGAGATGGGATCTTACTATGTTGCCTTGGCTGGTCTTAAACTCCTGGCCTCAAGGGATTCTTCCACCTTAGCCTCTTGAGTAGCTGGAATTACAGACATAAGCCATGGTACCCAGCTTCTAATGGACTCATGTAGGAGATTTTTCTCTTCCATTCAGAATCAAAGGTTAAAACAGGCCATTTTCCTTGTTACCACTGGGGGCTTATTTCTCCTTCATTCTTATATGAAGGAAGTAGCTATTTGGGGTCCTAACTTAATGTGTGTTGGGACAGTGGGAGTCTCAAATTAGACTTCCCATTTGGACAGAGCAATTGGATTTCCCATGTGGGGCTTTCCCCCTTGGTTGTTCATCACTATATAAGCCAGTAGTCAAGTTCACCTAATCTGAAAAATGCCCCCAAGGGATCACAGCACCTCTCTGTTGCCCAGTGTGCCCTCTGAGTTTCTTTACTTTTTGTCAGCTCATTAATGTCTTTTGAAACATATTTAATATGCTTTAGTCAACATTTTATTTTTAATTTCTTTAAGCAGGAAAGTCATTATCATGGTTTCTAGTCTGCTGAACAACTGAATATGAAAGACACAGAATTCTCTCTGCCATGTGGCCCCAGGGATATGTTAACACCCTGCGATGGCCACAGGCATGCTCATTGGAACATTGGTCTTTGGTGTCGGCCACACTCCTATAGCTAGGGCAACACATCAGTGATCATGAGTGAAGTTAAAACTACAGTAAAAAGTAGACTTTGAAGCTTTAGGGAGTTGCCTAAGGAGCTGAAGATGGGTCATTAACCCAGGCAGGATCAAGAGCCTGCATTATGTATTCAGTTCCTTGGGGTTAAGTGTGTGGGGCTGAGAGGAGACATTCCCATCAAGGTCAGGAAAAACTCCCACACTCTGATCCACCAACTAAAAGAGGGCAGCCGATAGACCATTTGGATCCCTGGGATAGCGTATTTCCTGCCACTTCCAATTTGAGTATTTTGCAGTATTTTCTATTCAAACTATCCAGGAAGGTTGTATGTATGTGTGTATGCATGCATGTAGGTATTTGCTAATACATGCAGATTGTATATTTGTATGTGTGTGTATGCATGTATGTATATATTTGCTAATACATGCAGATTGTATGTTTCTATGTGTGTATGCAGGTATGTATGTATTAGCTAATATATGCAGATTGTATGTTTGTATGTGTGTGTATGCATGTATGTATGTATTTACTAATACATGCTCCAGGAAGCAGTTCTTCAGACACCACAAGCTTTCTTGAGACTTGAGCCCTATGCCCTGGAATCCAGCCTACATTCCTGGCTGAGAATGCAGTACTGGAACTCTCAGAATGAATCTGGGTGCACACTGGAGCCTGTGGTGATACCCAATAGGGGAACCAGCTGGAAAGCTGCTGAGCCCTGGAGTAAAGCCGTACCAGTAATGCTGAGGTAGATATCTGTCTGAGAGAGGACCAACCTGCTACTAGAGCTTGGTGTGATACTAAAACCTTGACATTAGTCATATAACTCAAGACTAGAGATGCCATTCACAGCCTGAGACTTCTGTCACAACATGAAGGGGTACAGTGGCACCCCATCATGAAGTGAGAGCCAAGCAGAAGGCTCCCTAGTCTGCCTGATTTTTGTGCCACTCACCCAACAGTGATTTGGATGAAGCAAAATGGATGAGAAAGAGGTATGGGCCAGAACCCATGGGGTTCCACTGACCGTGTATCTTGGCTATCCCACTGCCCACTCACCAACTGCCCTACACACCCAGTACTCATCACCTGTGTCACAACAACGATGACAACAACAACATCCTATGTGCAACATAAGTGTGAAGTACAGCTCTGAGCATATGGAATCTTTCTAATAATTTTATATTCTGGCTACTATTCCCCTCATTTTATAGATGAGGAAACTGAGTCATAAAGAGCTTAAGAAACATATTCAAAGTTACACAGCTGGTAGATAGCAGAGTTTGTATTTGGACTTGGGTGATCTGGCTCCTGAGTCTGTATAGTCCATTGCCACACTATACACTGTGCAAGAATGTTTTTGCAGTATTAAACATCATGTGTAAGATAACTCTGTAAATTTTTAAAATAATCACAAGGCACTTACACTATAAGTATTTATTTTTTTGAAAAGATTCAATTTTATGAAAACAAGGCAGAAACTCATGCCTATGATCTCAGCATTTTGAGAAGCTAAGGCAGGAGGATCACTGAGGCCAGGAATTTGAGACCATCCTGAACAGCATAGAAAGACCTTATATCTATAAAAAAGAAAAAATTTATATATATATATATATATATATGTATATTAGCCAGGCATAGTGGTGTGTGCCTATAAGCACAGCTACTCTGGAGGTTGAGTTTGGAGGACAGCTTGAGCCTAAAAGTTGTAGGCAGTAGTGACTTATTATCATGCAACTGTACTCCAGCCTAGGTGAGAAAATGAGAACTTGTCTTAAAAAAAAAAAAAGGTAAAATACTAGAAGAGAAATGGGCATTGTTATAAACTATTTTGGCTCCATCTTGATTACTACAAATAAGTAATCCAGGCTAATACAATTAGGAGGAGCTTTAGGCCAGGTTTGGTGGCTCCTAACTGTAATCCTAGAACTTTGGGAAGCCGAGTTGGGTGGATCATCTGAGCTCAGGGGTTTGAGACCTGCCTAAACAAAAGGGAAACCCCATCTCTACTGAAAACAGAAAAACTAACCTGTAGTCCCAGCTACTCAGGAGGCTAAGGCAAGAGGATCATTTGAGCCCAAGAATTTGAGGTCACTGTGAGTATTTTACTCAGGGCAACAGTGAGACTCTGTCTCAAAAATAAGTAAAATAAAATAAAATGTAATCAGGAGTTTTGGAAATGTGGGTTCACTGACCCTGAAAAGTTGTTAACACTTGGATACCAAAATATTTGTGTTTCCAAAGACTTTGTGCAGGAATGTAAATGAACACCTGGTGTAGGAGTCTCCAAAGATGGCTGCCACAATCCTTCTCCACCAGGGTCTCTCCTATCTACAACTAGAACCTGTTTCCCTTCCCCTGAATCTGAACTAGTCTTCTACTTTCTTTGATTAGTATCATGCAGATCAAGTAATGCTGTGCCAGCTCTAGGCCTATTCTTTAAGAAAGGCTCGCAATGTCTGCTTTCATGCTACTGCAAGCCAGCCATCCTCTAAGAAACACAGCTACACCAAGACCACCATGCTATGAGGAAGGCCAAGCTTGCTACATGGAGAAGACTCTCAAAGGAACACTAGTCACCTGCATGTGGCCTTGGGCCTTCTGCCTAGCCAGGCTGCTGGCTAACTACAGCTGAAAGGCACCAATATGGGGCAGCCCAGCCCTTCCCAGATTATATGATCATGAGAAATAATAGATCATAGCTGTTTTCAGCAGCGCCTGTGGCTCAGTGGGTAGGGTGCCAGCCTCATATACCCAGGGTGGTAGGTTCAAACCCAGCCCCGACCAAACTACAACAAAAAAATAGCCAGGCGTTGTGGCGGGTGCCTGTAGTTCCAGCTACCTGGGAGGCTGAGGCAAGAGAATCGCCTAAGCCCAGGAGTTGAAGGTTGCTGTGAGCTGTCTGAGGCCATGGCACTCTATCGAGGGCGATAAAATGAGACTTTGTCTCTTAAAAAAAAAAAAAATTGAGATAGATGTCCTTGGTTTAAACCCAGAAAAATAACTTTGTAAAATGACAGTTAAATCAGAAACTTAGAAATGAATGAACGCCATGCATGGAAGAGCCTGCCCCCAGGAGCCACTATGCACCCAGGCTCAAGCTCCAGGCCTCTCATTATCAATCTCTCACCTACGAAAACTCAGTGACTTCTAAAAATTAAAGATCCGTGATTCTAGACTTTAGGGAGGAAAAGGCATGCCCGAGGCCTCTCAGTAAATGAGGCATTTAGAGATGCTAAACAGATACACGTTGAGTGTAAAAACCTGGGACAAGATGAATGAATAAAAAATCTCCACTTCATTAAGCTGAAAAGGGAAAATCTCTTAAAAGAGTAAGTGAGCCCACATGATGCAGAGAAAAGGGAACCATGCAAACACTCAGGTCTGGACCTAATTAGTTAATGGCCAGTCTACAGAGAGAGCAGATGGGTAGGCAAAGGGTCTGAGCACTGTGCCCCCCCCACCAGGCACACTGGCACGGGTCCATGCAGATACACTGCTTAGGGGGCAGCAACAGCTTCCATGCTGTTTGCAGGGAAAGATCTGCAATCATGGTCTTGTCTAGAGAGATGTTCAGCTTTGCTCTGCTGGGTGTCAAAGTCACGGGTTTAACTAAGGCACTCTCCTGGGCCCCGGATTATGTAATTATAGCTTTAATCTACAGAACAGTACTTCCTGACAAGGTTGGGAGGAAGCCTGGGAGGGTGAGCTGAAGCTAGGACATCACTGTGAGTGTCATCTTCTCCTCCAAAGTTGAGTAGCAGAGTTAAGAATTACCTCCAAAGACATCTTGACTTTCGTATTAGTGCTTCCCTTCAACTTTGTCCCATTTCACGGTCCCATCTCACCCACTTTCTGTACATCATAACTCAGTGGCTCTTTTTTAACAAAATATTGGACGTGATAATGACTTTAAATGAAGGATAATTTGGCTCAGCGCCTATAGCTCAACCGGCTAAGGCGCCAGCCACGTACACCTAAGGTGGCGGGTTCGAATCCCCAGCCCGGACCCGCCAAACAACAATGACGGCTGCAACCAAAAAATAGCCGGGCGTTATGGCGGGCGCCTGTGGTCCCAGCTACTTGGGAGGCGGAGGCAGGAGACTCTCTTGAGCCCAGGAGTTGGAGGTTGCTGTGAGCTGTAATGCCACGGCACTCTGCCCAGGGTGACAGCTTGAGGCTCTGTCTCAAAAAAAAAAAAAAAAAAAAAAAAAAAAATGAAGGATAATTTTCCATGAAGTATTCATTGCATCATATAAAGTCAAAGTTATATTGCTCCTCACACAAATCCATTTCTACTCCCACCTGTTGCTTCTAATTGATGCTCTGCTTCCACATCTTCAACTTGTGTATAAGTGTGAGTCTAATAAATGCTGATCTGTGATCATCAAGGGCATATCTGAATTTTTTTATTTTGATGGGGTTTGTTCTCTCTGTTCTACCCTTTCTAATGTTATGATTCTCAATGGGGCAGAGAATTGGAATTTGTCCTCTAATAGGTGAAAAGGTGAACTATCCAAAGAGAGGAGCCACCAAGCCCAGCATTTCCTCTTCTCATCATCTTGCCTTTCTCAGACTATTAAAGAATTAACAAGGCACAGAGGCTCAAGCGTTTAATCCTAGCACTCTGGGAGGCTAAGGTGGTGGATCACGTGAGCTCAGGAGGTCAAGACCAGCCTGAGCAACAGTGAGATCCCATCTCTACAAAAAATAGAAAAACTTGCTGGGGTTGTGGCAGGTGCCTATTGTCCCAGTTATTCAGGAGGCTGAGGCAAGAGGATTGCTTGAGCCCAGGACTTTGAGATTGCTATGCACTAAGACTCCTGGGCACTTTACCCAGGGTGACAGAGTGAGACTCTGAAAAAAAATTACCAAGATAGTTTTTGTATGTTAGGATTCTATAAGAAAATATCAGGTGAATTTTAAAGTGAAGTGGCTTATCTAGAGAAAACTGTGGACAGTAACTCTTTCAGGACCATGGCTATCCCTTATCAACCTTTCTCCTTCTCCATCATTAATGGTGATGGCATAAAGTGAGGAAATCTAGAACATAGTAGAGATTAGAGAACCAAGAAAGGAAGAAGGCCAAAGGGAAAGAAAGTGGGCATAAGACATGGACACACCGAGGTCCCAATTCCAGTCCCTCTGCTCACTAGCCATGTGTACTTACTCAACATCTCTGAGCCTCAGGTCTCTCCTTGGGGAAATATAACGATATCTATTTACAGAGTTGATTTAAGAAGTAAATTCTTTATGGAAAATGTTCAGCATTCAGTAGTTGGAGCTGCCATTATTGTACTGATGATTAACACAGGACTGTGATGTTTGTTTACCATCAAAGAGCTATAGGATTATTACCTCTTTAATCTCCAGGTACCACCAACAATTTCCATAATTTCTCCCTTTGTCCTTCCACTTCCTAGCATTTCATACTCTATAGCATCTGTGTTTATTTTTTGGCTCGCTGAAGATCACAATGACTTTGAACAAAGTCAACACAAAGCACATATTTAGAAACATACATTCCATTAATATGTGCTGGACTGATTAGTACTGGCTCCTTGCAACATTTCTGGAGGGTAATTTAGTGATATACATCAGAAATCTTTAAACATATATGCCAATTGACATGGAAATTCTATTTTAAAGGGTTTATGCTAAGTAAACATTAATGGATATGCATAAAAATTAAGTTAGAAGACTGTTTTCACAGTTTTCCTTACTGATCAGGGTGGCTGTATTCTTTATCATCCAAATGGAACATTATTGAGATTAAAAGGAAATGTCATTAATCATTAAACCAGGATATAACAGGAATAAACCAATAGTGCAGAATGGAAACAATTTAAATGTCCAGCAGGGAGGATTTATATGATAAAAGACTATGCAACCTTTATAAAAGATATTAAAAAAGAAAATTTAGTCATGTGGAAAGGTATACCAGCTATGCTAATTTTAAAAAATCAGATTGGAAACTAATATGCACAGTATGGTCTCATTAAAAATGCATGCACATACTTGCATTCACAGACACCCCCTCCTCCATGATCTTGAAGGACAGACGACACAGTGTTAATCATGGTGATTCCTGCACAGTAAGAATATGGGCCATTTTTATTTTTATTTTTTTATTAAATCATAGCCATGTACATTAATGTAATCATGGGGTACAGTGTGGTGTTTTCATATACATTTTGAAATACTCTCATCCAACTGGTTAACGTAGCCGTTGTGTCATTTTCTTAGTTACTGAGTTAAGACATTCATACTTTTAGAAAGCTTTTAGAAAGATTCACTTGTACCCTTGTAGGATAAACCATAGAGGTGACCCCACCAATCACCCTCCCTCTCCCCATCCACCCCCATCCCCTCCCCTCTCCTACCCCCCTTCCCATATTCTAAGGCTATAATTAGGTTATAACATTCCTATGAAAGCTATAAATTCCTTTCAATGTAGGGCTGTGTACATTGGATACTTTTCCTTCCATTCTTGAGGTACTTGGCTAAGAAAAACATTTTCCAGTTCCATCCATGTAAACATGAAGGAGGCAAAGTCTCTGTCTTTCTTTAGGGCTGCATAATATTCCATGGTGTAAATATGCCACAATTTATTGATTCATTCGTGGGTTGATGGGCACTTGGGCTTCTTCCATGACCTAGCAATTATGAATTGGGCTGCAATAAACATTCTGATACAGATATCTTTGTTGTAATGTGATTTTTGGTCTTCTGGATATATATCTAATAAAGGAATTGAAGGATCAAATGGTAGGTCTATTTTTAGTTCTCTAAGTGTTCTCCAGATGTCTCTCCAAAAGAAATGAATTAATTTGCATTCCCACCAGCAGTGTAGCAGTGTTCCCTTTTCTCCACATCCATGCCAACATCTCTGGTTTTGGGATTTTGTGATATGGGCTAATCTTACTGGAGTTAGGTGATATCTCAAAGTAGTTTTAATTTGCATTTCTCTGATGATTAAGGATGGTGAGCATTTTTTCGTATATCTGTAGGCCATGTGCCTATATTCTTTAGAGAAATTACTATTCAAGTCCTTTGCCCATCCTGAGATGGGATCACTTGTTTTTTTCTTGCTAATATGTTTGAGTTCTCTATCGATTCTGGTTATTAAACATTTGCCAGAGACATAAACAGCAAATATCTTCTCCCATTCTGAGGGCTGTCTACCTACCTTATTTACTGTGTTCTTGGCTGTGCAGAAGCTTTTTAGTTTGATCAGGTCCCAAAAGTGTATTTTTGATGTTGCTCCAATTGCCCAAGGGGTCCTCCTCATAAAGTTTTCGCCCAAACCGATTTCTTCAAGTGTTTTCTCTATCCTTTCTTCTAGAATTTTATAGTTTCATGTCTTGAGTTTAAAACTTTAATCCAGTGAGAGTCTATCTTAGTTAATGGTGAAAGGTGTGGGTCTAGTTTCAGTCTTCTACAGGTCGCCAGCCAGTTAGCCCAGCACCATTTGTTAAATAGGGAATATTTTCCCCACTCAGTGTTTTTAATTGGCTTGTCAAAGATCAGATAACAGTAGGTAGCTGGATTCATCTGTTGGCTCTCTATTCTGTTCCATATCTACCTCCCTGTTTTTGTGCCAGTACCATGCTGTTTTGATCACTATGGATTTACAGTATAGTCTGAGGTCAGGTAATGTAATTCCTCCTGCTTTGTTTTTATTTCTGAGTAATGTCTTTGCTATTCGAGGTTTTATCTGATTCCATATGAAATGAAGTATTATTTTTTCTAGATCTTTAAAGTATGACAGTAGAGCTTTCTCTATTCTGTTCCATATATCTACCTCCCTGTTTTTGTGCCAGTACCATGCTGTTTTGTTCACTATGGATTTATAGTATAATCTGAGGTCTGGTAGCATGATTCCTCCTGCTTTGTTTTTATTCCTGAGTAGTGTCTTGGCTATTCGAGGTTTTTTCTGATTCCATATAAAATGAAGTATTATTTTTTCAAGCTCTTTACAATATGATAGTGAAGCTTTAATGGGAATTGCATTAAAATTATATATTGCTTTGGGTAGTATAGACATTTTAACAATGTTGATTCTTCCCAGCCATGAGTATGGTATGTTTTTCCATTTGTTAACATTTTCAGTTATTTCTTTTCTTAGAGTTTCATAGTTCTCTTTATAGAAATCTTTCGTGTCCTTTGTTAGGTAAACTCCCAAATATTTCATCTTCTTTGGCACCACTGTGAATGGGATAGAGTCCTTGACTGTTTTTTCAGCTTAGCTGCTATTGGTATGTATAAAGGCTACTGATTTATGAGTGTTGATTTTGTAACCTGAGACACTGCTGTATTCCTCGATCACTTCTAAGAGTTTAGTAGTAGAATCCCTGGTATCCTTCAGATATATAATCATATGATCTGCAAAGAGTGAAAGTTTAATCTCTTCTGACCCTATATGGATACCCTTGATTGCTTTTTCTTCCCTGATTTCGATGGCTAAAACTTCCATTACAATGTTAAAGAGCAATAGAGACAATGGGCAACCTTGTCTCGTTCCTGATCTGAGTGGAAATGATTTCCACTTAACTCCATTCAATACAATATTGGCTGTAGGTTTGCTGTAGATGGCCTCTATCAGTTTAAGAAATGTCCCTTCTATACCAATTTTCTTAAGTGTTCTG